>NW_025335438.1:26121660-26481264 GCF_004798865.1 Varanus komodoensis
AGTTTACTTTTCCAAAATAGATATCTAAAAATAAGATGTGTGAAATGACCCCATGGAAATTGAAGGGTAGTAGCATTGCTGACACTGCAGGAGAAAAATGACAGGATGCAACTAGTCAAAGCATAGATGATAGATTGGTTTCAGAGACACATGACCCGTATTCTGCTTGTGGAATGGGCTTTTCTGAATTTTCCTTTGCACTGTGGTTCTGACCTCCTTTGAAAAACGGATTCCAAGGGTTGGAGATCCTTGGCAATATTGTGGAATATGATGTGGCAGACTTCGGAATGACAAAGATGGAAATTGCACTTCTTCTTGCACAAGTGGAAGGACTTCTACTTGTATAAGTTATTTCTGGTTCCAGGTTAATGAATTAATGCATTTTTTTTAGTTTAGTTGGTTGCACTATCATCTTCATCATAAGATGCAACAAGACAGAAAAGTCTGGGTCTGCAGTGCCACCAACATGACTTGACACTGAATCCAGTGCCCTGAATTGTCATAAGCATAACTACTAGTACAGATATTTAGGAATGATATGCCAGAGTGTTGAGGATCTATGAGTGCTAGGTATTGTGACCGATTATTTTAAATCTCTCTCTCTCTCTCTTCCCCCTCTGTAGCATGCTTCTGCTAAACTACCTGGGCAAAATTGGCAGAGAAACTCCTCTAAAAGCAGCTGCAATTTTTTCAGCAGGATGGAATGCTTTTGAATCTGCAGACTCTCTGGAAAAACCTGTGAACTGGCTCCTTTTTAATTACTATTTAACTACCTGTCTACGGTCTTCAGTTACTAGGTGAGTCAACCTCAGATCTATTTTGAAATCCAGGTCCATTCTGAGGCATAATGATTGTTATCTGAGGGACAACCTTCACCCACATCAGTATGCTTCAACCTTAGATCACTGCTTGCCCACCTATGTATGAAAACAATTAGGTTGGGTGCCACAAAGGAAAAAGCTTTGTACTGTGCAGATACTATCTATTATATTTTATTATTTTAATGAGCTATATGTTGTTGCTTTTATTAATAGTGTTGATCCTTACTAGTTATTAATATTATTATTATGTTTTATGTATTTAAAAGGAACTGCTGGAAGTCTGCCTATATTGCTTATATTCAAAAAGGAAGGCTAGCAGTACTTTAAATGCATAAATATTAAATTTTGAATAGCATTTGTAAAGTTCCTGTGAAAGTACTGTCTATAGAATCTATCTCCTGGTGTAATGCACTTTTTTCATTCTGGATAAAATGTATGAATTTGAACACCAAAGGATTCCAAAAACAAAGCAATTTTTTTTAAAAAAATATGTGGCTTGATGTGGTTAAATGCATGAGTAACCAGGAATGTTTGATTCAAATCTCAGCTCTGAAATGAATTCCCTAGATAGCCTTAAACAAGTTGCCATCTGTCACTATCCCTGGCTAAAGTACCAAAATTAGAGATTACTTTAGGGTCGAGTTCCCTTTCCCCATTGAAAGGAACCCAAGGGGAAGTGGCTTATTCTCAAGAACTTAATTTCTCCTTCTTAACAGCCTTTTTGGCAGCAGAAATGGCACCTGTTTACCAATGGAAGGAACCTTAACCTCCATGAATATTTCGCAGTATTATATCTGTAGGAATAATATTGTTGAGTACCAAAAAACCAAAAAGGTTTCAGTAGTAAATACAGCAACTATGAATGTAAAGCACTTTAATCTTTCCGCGGGTTGACTTTGATTGCAACTGTATTTTTACTGCACTTTTCATGAATATGTATGAATAACATGCAGCTATATATAAATTTATTCAGACTGTATTTTACCTCATAAATGAACCCCTCCCTTTTTATTAGCTTTGCTCACATGATTACTAATGTAATAGTCAATGTACTATAATTCCAGGTTGCCATATAAAGTGGGCATAAGTTTATAAAACTGCTGATTAGCCATGACATTATGCTTTTGCATATGTTTCTGAAGACTTTTGATCCAGTTTTCCATCTCTTTCTTTTACAGACATCAAAAAATGTTTGATAAGCTAGTTAATATGAACCTTGTCATGAAGGTATGAGGAGTAACAATTTGTTTTTTTCATACATTAATTTTACTAATACTGTACTTACAGAAGACCTTAACTTGAATTCTGTACTTCAGGCTAAGACCATTAGGGAATTTGACAAACAGTTCACCTCGGTCATGTTTGGCTATTCTACAATCGATGATTACTATGCAGATGCTAGTCCATGTCATAGGCTGAAGAGAATTGGCATTCCAGTTTTGTGCTTAAATTCTCTGGATGATGTCTTCTCACCAAATCATGGTAAGTTCATCTTTTTTTCTGTTGAGATGCTGGTCTTAGTAGACCTTAGAGATAACTTTGTATAGTCCTGACTGTACTGTTCTATGAATCTATGAACCAGAACGTACAGAGGTGGGCAGTGGTGTAAAAGGTTTCATCACACAGTGGTTCAGTTCTGATGATCTCTTAGACTTACAGAGGCCAGAGTGGTTTGTTGAAGCTGCAGCACATTCCAGTAGCCATTCGCATAATCAGCTGCCTGGGTGTGGTTGGTTGGGCTATCCAAACCTGGGCAGCATGGCTTGTTTGAGGGGAAAGCAACCTTGAAATAACTTGTAGCCTGTTATGGGATTATTTGAGAGTTGTTTCCACCTCAAACTAGCCATGGCACTAGAATTTAACATGCTGTGTCTCAGTAGCTAATTAAGCAAATGCACCCACCTTGCACTTTCATGCACCAAAGTTTAAATTTACCACTTGTTTAAGCTATAGTGACAGTGCAGCCTGGGCTGATATCAAGCATTTTTTCCCAAAAGTATACATGTTATCAAACGGGTAATCCTACATAAAAGACACATTTCACAATTCAAAGTTTCTATTCTTATATAAATATTTCTGACTCTACTTAAATGTGAAATTATGTAAAAATTAAAAGAAGGCCATTAGCAGAGTATCAATCCTGTCATTTGAAAGGGTATACATGCTTCATCTTGTCTACATTATGGATCATATTCCCAAGCTTGATCTTCATTAAACAAGATTGAACAAACACCAGATTGTATGTAACCCAACCTATCCACTAGTATATAATGTTTGCTTGACATTTTTGAGGAGCAAATGTTGGAATGGTAACTTGTACTTTTTTCTCTTTTGTTTTCTTTAGCCATACCAGTAGAAATGGCAAAACAAAATCCAAATGTAGCTTTGATCCTCACTTCATATGGAGGTCATATTGGTTTTCTGGAAGGACTATGGCCAAGAAAATGCACATATATGGACAGAGTCTTCAAGCAATTTGTTCAAGCTGTGTTTGAGCATGGAAGCAAAATCATTAATATATAGCAATTTATCAGAACCATAATTGCAGCACAGTGACATATTATCAGGGTAATTAAGCTTAATGCACATGCTTTAGCAAATAAGCCAGCAAATGAATGAAAACCATTACTAGGAGAAAAAGGATAGTTTTGCCTAGATATTTTGCAATATTATTAATTTTATATATTTATTTAAATATCCCTTTTAAGAATGACCTAAAAAGCACTCTGCACTCATAAAATTGCACTTAACCAAAACCATTAACAGGTAATACTCAGGTTTTAATTTTAGATGATTCACATTATGGAATCTTGCATTTGATTACTTGTTCTCATGTGGCTAATATTCAAAACACATTCTGTGTAATAAATAGGTAGGTTTCCTTCTACATGCACTGAAAGAGAAAATGCTATAGAAAGACATTTTCAAAACTTAAAATAGCAGTTCAAAAAGCCATCTTTAGATACAGCTAATACAAGAATACTGATTTTTTCATTTGTTATACACTGTGGGGATTATATTTACAGATTTCTCCTGTATGCTGATGCCATATATGTCTTACTTTTTAAACACTGTTAACTTGTAACATTTATATTTGTACCAGATGTTTTATGTTAAAGCTCAGAATGGAAATAAATTACATTTTTAAATAAATGTCTTACAAGTAACATTTTGTGTTGTTTGTGCAATGTTTGTATATAAAATATGTTTCCTATGAGGAAAGCTGAACTTCTCATTAGATTGCAATCAACAGGAGAAAGGAAGTCAGGAGAAAGTGGAATTGCTCCAGGGTAAACACAACAGCAGGGTTTTTGTTTTTTTCTACCTTGATTCCCTCATCCAACAGGGAATGGAACTATGAAATGTTTTCAATAACCTCAGAAAGATGCAACTTGAAAAATATTTTCAAAAAGCTTTTAACGAATCCTTATAGTATGCTAGGATACAGTTGCTGGAAGATGTAGGACTTTTTTAACCATGCATGGGATTGCACACATTAGCTGGTCTTTTCACCTGCATGGCAATCAAGAAATAAAATGGAACTATTAAATGGCCTTTCCTTTTTCTTTTCCCTGCTCTCCCACCCCACTTTGTATTGCAGCACATCATATTATTTAAAATGCTTTCTGAGTTTATCGTGACCCAGGCTATGCCCTGGAATGTATTCTTAATATCCACAAGCCTTATCCTTAGCCCTGTTTTCAGTTTAGTGATGTAATATCTGGGAATGATTTGTCCCTTTTGAATAAGTACAGGCAACCAATCAGACACCAATGCATTTGGCATATCTTTCAGGAAAGCTTCTTGTACTTTTAAAGCTCTCATTTTGGAAATTGCCCACACAATGCCTTTAGATACCTTTGGTGATAGCAATTGTCATGACACACACAATTTCATTAACTTTGTTTAGTAAAATAAACAAATTACTGAACTAAAAAGGGTTATTTCATGAACTAGTTGAAGCTTTTCTCCTCTCATCTGCTGTTCATTCTGGAATATCACCAGCAAATCTAACAGAGAAATATGTTAAATGTCAAATTTACATAGCATTTCTACCATAATGAAAATGTATCTGAAAACCTTCATTGCTATAAGACTAATGTGGAATCACTGTTTTGACTGCTTTGGATTAAAGATGTAAAATTTTGAGAAATGAAGTGGCGACAAAAGAAACAAAAATCCTACCATTGTTCCCAGAGCAAATTAGCTATTCTGGAACATTTTAGGTTCCTATTTTATGTTTGACCAGAAGGCACTTCCAAGCAGTCCCTAAAACACATCTGAATCATTCTAGGAGCATGAAGAATTATAGGCAGAGGAAGACACGTTCTGTTTGTAAGGAAGTTTAGAGAAAGTCTTAAACTGGTTCCTGTTTTTGAAAGATTGCTTAGGAATAGTTCTGATAGAAAAGCTACTGACATTTTTTAAAAAACTGCAAAAAAAATCAGCTTCAGAACTAAAAGTCTCCACATTAAGAACCTTTAAGCACTTATAACCTAACATTGAAAAGTGGTGTTTTATTCACATTAGTAAATAATTTCTTTTAATGAACATCTTATTTTTCATTCATTCATTCAGAAAGGTTGTCTCTAGTGGTGGTGTCAACAGTGTTTGTTTAGATGGAGGGGGTTTATCTCAGCTGCAGCACTTTAAAAGGTTGCATTGCTGATACAGAAGGCTGATACAGAGTCAAGAGGTTTTTTATTGAAAAACCAGCTGCAGCTTTAGTTCATGCCAAAGGGAGCTTCACCCGCCCTTCCAATTACAGTCTGTTAAATTTCTTTGTCCCCCCCCCCCAGGGGTGTACAATCTAAACAACCAATCAGCAAGCTCAACATTCTATCATTTACTTGCGTGTTCTATCTATTCATTGTCTAACAGCGCTGCTTTTTCTGCCTGGCCTTGCCCGACACATTTGTAACTTCAGAGAGGTATTTGGGGAGTTCACTTGCTTCAGCTCTAATTAAAGTGTTTAGGGAGTGGACTTGTTTCAGCTCTCAAGACCACAACTAACTGAATACGCTTCTATACTTCTAAGTTACATTGTTGTACAACATATTGGTTTCTATAGGAAAATGCTTTATGATCCAAAGAAGTTTGTTTTCTTGGAGAAAATCGGGGGTGGGGGGGAGATGGATGCAGAAAGAACTTTTCCCAAACCCTTCCAGTCATTCATATATATCTACATAAGACACATATGTCAGAAAGATGTTGGTCAGCTTGATCCTGTGTTGCAGCTTAAGAGCAATTGACCACTTAGAATCATAGCAGAGTTGGAGGGGGACAGAGGGACATCAGGCCCAACTCCCTGCTCAGCGCAGGACTCCAAGTTAAACCATCCCTCTCAGATAGCTGTCCATTTTGAATGCCTCTAGCGTGGGAGAACCCACAACCTCCTGGGATAATTGGTTCCATTATCATATTACTCTAAAAGTCATGAAATTTTTCCTGTTATCTAGACAAAATCTGGTTTCTTGTAACTTGAGTCCATTATTCCGTGTCCTGCACTCTGGAATGAATGAGATCCTGGCCTCCCTCTTTGTGACAACCTTTCAAGTACTTGTAGAGTGCTTTCATATCTTCCCTCAATCTTCTCAAAGCTAAAAATGCCCAGTTCTTTAAATCTCTTCTTACAGAGATATGCTTCCAGTCAGGATCATCCTGTTTAAATAGTTACAACTGAACTACATGTTCTATTTTGTGGGATGAAGAGTTAGGCAAAGACATACAAGATCACAAGATCAAACAGGATTATACGTTATCTAAAATGAATTATAAAAAAACTTGCTATCAAGACCATCATAATAATAAGGCCTTCAGCTATTAGTGGTTTCCACTTAGTCAGGCCATACACTGTCTCCCTAAAAAGAAAACATTCAAAAGAAAGCCTGGCAACTGCCTTGTTAATTTGATGAATTTGACATGATACCTGCTTAAAAGGCTTTGATAAAGGGTTTTCTGAAAGAAAGTCACGCTGCTAAATTTTTAGATATTTGAGAAATCCATTGTGGTCAATGGTTAAGAGCAAAGGACTGGGACTCAGGAGATTTAGGTGCTAGTCCCTGCTCAGTCATGGAACTCAATGGCTGACTTTCAGCTGGTGACAGTCTCTCAGCAAGACTTACAGTTGTTTGAAGAAAAGGTTGAAAGAAGGAGAATTATGTAAGATGCCTTGAGTTTCTTAAAAGGAAAAAAGAGGGACATAAATATACTGCCCTGAGAACTTCAGATATGGACTGGTTATAGACATGAAACAAATAAATAAAGGCAGTAATTCTATGCACTTTAAAATACAGGGGGCATATTTCTGAATCTAACCGCCAAACTGGACATCAATTAGAAGATGTACATCCAGCCATCACTGTACACATTTACTTAGAAATAACCAGTCCTGCTCAATTCATTGGAAGTTATTCCTGTTATGAACACTCCTTCCTTTCCGTCAGAAGAGAAAAATATTCCAGGCATGCAGAGAGTTCTTTTAAAAACTTTATTGCAATGAAGGGAACAGAAAGGAATGGTTTCCTTCCCATTTTTCTGTTCACCTGAGCACATGTTCACACACCCCTTTTGAACCCTGCTCCCGGCTGCTTGTTCCCTCCTCCCTTCCCCTAATTGGCTAATAGGGTACTGAGAGTTTACACTCTTTCCACCAGCCTACTTCACGCTGCCCCAACACTGGCCCTTCTTTCCAATCCAGCCCTGCTCCCAGTGGGCTACAATAGGCTCATTTTGTTCTGCCCAGCTTGTCAATAAACAATCAGGAAGTATTTGGCCCTCCTGCCTACTTGCCTGTTTCCCCATACCTCGTGCTATCTGATTTTGGCCCCTCCCCTCCTTTGGGCTAAGTAATTTTCTTTGTTACTTTTTAAAATCTCTTTACTCCCTTGTTTCAAATCATACTTTCACACTTATTCCCAAGAAAACTTGCATAGATCCTTGCCTGGGTTAGAAGTGCAATTTTAATTAGTGAAGCTTCAAGAGAATATGTTTGCCAACTAAGCAAAAATTCTGCTAGCAAAGCTCAAAGTAGCATTAAATTCAGTTTTTTGTTCAGGATTACCAAATCAGGATGCATCAGCAGGAGCTTAGAAAGCCTTAGTAAACTTTAGACACACATTTTCTTAACAGGGTTATGTTGTTATAGTTCCGGAAAGTTGTATATATCTATAATGGTAATGACATAATAAGTTAATATTGTGACCATCCCAGACCCATTTTAATCCTATCTTCCTTGTACATTTAAGAACATGGTTATGTCCTGCATTTGATCAGGTTCCAATACATTCTAAAATTGCAGCTTTGATTGCTTATGCAAGCCAGAAACTAGAAATGTCATTTTTAAATGACCTTCTTTGTTATCTTCTGTGCGGCAAGATTGTTCCCTGGGTTAGTAACGAGCTAGTAACCAACTCCAGGCGTTTTCTCCTTGTAAGGAAAGGCCCATAATCTCTTAATAGTAGATTGTCTCCTGCCCCATGGCTGCCAATAGCGGGCACTGTAACATCAGGAGAATCTTGTGTGTATTGGTCAAGAAGAAGCAAACACTGAGGGCCATAGTCTTATATCCGAGCGTAATAGTAAAACGTATTTGCTTGTTATTATGTAGCCAAAACGGCACCATCAAAGCATAAAAAGAAGTAACAGACGGCTCAGAAAATCCTGAAAGTTGCAAAAAGCGTTCAGTGCAAACTGAGCACACACAAAGCATATACTGTTAAAGAGGAGGCTGCAGAAACCTAAGCAGAGCCAACTCACACTACATTTTGTTACAAACTCTGCTTCTAGCTACACATGCGCGGGAGCTGCCTCTTAATACTCGTGGCCGGAAATCCGTTTCCGAAATTGGGAAGTTTCCTGTGGGAGGCGTCGGCATGACTGTCAAACGTCAGCTGGCTGGTCTTTGGCGGCCGGGCGGAAACGGTGGTGCTGCAAAGAGAAAGAAAATATTGCACCTCTCTGTCATACTTCTGGATTCCTAATGCCAGACTTTGACTCCTCCAGCTGAGGGCAGATGTTGGAAGTAAACATGACCCGAGGATCCTGGAACAAAGCGGAGACTCGTCTCCTTGCAGTTCTCGGAAAGACTCTTACTTGTCCCAAAAAGTTGCTTTGAGCCTGCGACTTCACTGGCTGTTGAGACAGAGCTCTGCAATTCTTCCTAACAACGGCTTGGAAGCTTGGCGGGCGCGACCCGGAAGAAAGCAGAGAAGTTAAAATAATGTTTCTCAGCACGGCATTCTCCAAATGGGTGTTGGACTACAGCTCCCATTTTCCCAGTCTATGCCCATGATGAGGTTGGCAAGGCTTCATTTGCTGAATTTTTTTTGAAAGGGAACGGCACATCTCTAATGGTGATCAGAAAAAAATGCCTTTGTTTTCGTTTCTTGGAAAATATTATTTGTTAAATTAGTATTGCTTCGTTCTCCCAAATGATGCTCAAGGTGGTTAAGGGCAACATACAAACACAATAAATGTAATAATGCAAGGCAACAACAAAAGAATTAAAGCCGTTTATAAAACCAGTAACAGTATTTGAACACGTTTGTATTCTAGTTGCACTGGTAGACAGCGTGGTGCTAACAGGCAGCTCTCAAAATAAACAAACAGACACTATTTGTGTGCATGTGACTTTTAAAATCCTTATGCTGTGAAGTGTGTGTGTGTGTGTGTGTGTGAGAGAGAGAGAGAGAGAGAGAGAGAGAGAGAGAGAGAGAGAGAGAGATGTTGGCCAGCAAGAGACTTGCATTACAGCACTAAAATGACAAGCCCCCACCGCCTGCCATCCAATGGACTGAGGACTTCACTTTCCTTTCCATATTTGAGCATGCAACTATCACCAGCAAAAGCTTTGAGGGCGTTTATCTGGACTGCATCCAATTATTTATATACCTGACTTTCCACACTCTTTTTCTCCTAATCGGACCTTCCCAAAAGAGACAGACACGCACGTACACTTTCAGCTCGCCTGGGGAATCTCTCTCTCTCGATCTTTGGTGGAAGGCAGGATATAAATCAAATCAAAAAATAAAACCAAAATCTCGGCCCACTTCCCATTTTCCTTTCCTAGCCTTCGTTGCTTTCGTATAACTTTCTTGAATGTTTTGTGGAATAAATGCAAGAAATAAATTTAACATGTGTTTTTAAAAATGTTTTTTTTAAAGACGAAAGAGAGATTTGGAGGCTATAACTTTTCAAAGCACTCCAGCAATCAAAAGGGGGAGTCCTATGTAACATTTATTTCGGCTGTTGCTTCAGGTGAGTTCCTAACTATACTTGTCCCCTCACATGGCGGACGTAAGACCTGCAGTGAAAAACCGGAAATCGATCTAGAAAGCCGTTTTTTCAGACCGCGGACCGCTTTTGGGGTTCTGGGATACCCGGATGTAGGGAGGCGTTCTAGTCGCTTCCTTTCTCTCTCTCCCTCTCTCGCACGGCTGCTCAGCGCCGGCCGGGTGTCATGAGGAACCGACGCGAGGGTCGCTGACGCTGTGTTGAGCGGCGCGCGCGCGCGCGGAGAAAGCGACTTTGTCCCTGCGCGGCAGCTTCTCCCGCACCTGCCCCCGCCTCTGCGCTCGCCTCTCCGTCGTCCCGAAACAGCTCGTGCTGCGGGCGGGCAGCTCGTTCCGTTCGCCTCTACCTCAACGTCCCAGAGGTAAGTGACAACCCCGCTCTTCTTCCGCGTACAGTCGGCAGGAGGGGCGGCGGTGAAAAGTAAAAGAAATATTCGGAGGCAGGGTGGCCTTTCCCCGCCCGCGTCGCTTCCCTTCCCTTCCCTTCCCTTCCCTTCCCTTCCCTTCCCTTCCCTTCCCCAGCCCGCAGTTTGGTTTTTGGCATCTGGTCAGTGGGGGCTTTTGTATCCACTGTACATATGGGCTTTGTTGAAGGCGAGGAACTGGCGAGAAATGGGGAAGCTGGGCTGGCACACCTGTCCCCAGTCCCCCCCCCCCATCATGCATTCTGTTACTTTTATTCAGACCAACTGCTTCTTCATACAGAACCAAATTGGTTTATAATACATTAGGGATATCCGAGATAACTTGATACTCTGAAGCTCTGCATACCTTCCTGTTGGTGCTCTTTTTTTTGGGGGGGGGTGTTTTGGAGCTCTCGGTAGCTGCACCGTTTGGCTTCCAGTTTCTGAGCTCTTCCTCTCTAATCTTCTCTAATCGAGGATGGAGGCGTCATGCCGTCCGTGGTTTGTTAAATCAAGTTGTGGTTGGCTGGGCTGCCCAAACCTGCACCATCTGAACAAACTGCCATGTCCTGATGGTTGCCAAATCAGGATTTCAGTGTGTGGTTTGATGATGATGGTTGGATATTGTCTGCAAATCAACAGCTAGCCTTGCTTTACACAGGCTGAATCAGGTGACTTTTCTGTGCCATATGTGCTACAAAATAGTTTCATATTATTCTACTCGAGGCAGGATGATGATCCACCCTCGAGGCAGGATCCATCCTTTATATGTGTTTATGTGAACTGATTTTGCACTGAAGTTCTCCAACTGCAGATATGGATTGTTGAAACAACCATTTATGTATGTCACCTATATGCCATTTGTTACTTGAAGAAATGCCAGCAGCGGTTTTATTACATACAGAATGCTGCCAGCTGCTTGAGCCATTATACCTATTATACAAGAAGCCCAAGGTAACATGGAACCCTGCACTGAACAGGGGGTTGGACCTGGTGACCCTCTGGCCCATGCAGCACTGCTGTTATGGGATTGTATGATTCTGTGATCAAGTGCATATGAAATAATGCTGCAACCAGTTGTGGGTTCCTGGCAAATATGCTGGAATGATACATCCTTTCTTAGATATCTGTATTACATTCACACCATTACTTTAACCAAAACACAGTTGTAAAGCTTTATGAAGAAGCTTTCTTCTAGTGCTTTAGTGTTTGTGATCTTTTGAATATAGATATTATACCTATTTTTACAGTTATTGCCTGTTTTTCTATTGCCAGTGTGTTTACAGTGGTGATGGTGTGGGCCTTGGACCACACAGATCAGAATTTAAAATTTTATTTAGTCATGACCCTTAACTTTGGCTCTTCATTATTGGCTTGTCTATGCAGGGCATTCATTGTGCCTTATGGTAGTTTGTGGGTACTTTACATAATGCTGCCATCCTTCAGAGCCTTTCCCATTCTTTTCAATCATTGCAAAATATTGATTATATGGAAATGGTGGGATAAACTGGAATGAAACCATTGTGTATTTGCAGAATTCTGCTATACCATGGCACCACCTTGTGGTTCTGTAATGGAAATGTACAGAAAGGCAGAGCATTAAAGCCCGGGGTAAGGGGGATGCTAATAAAGGAGCTGATCTTAATTCTGCAAACAGCTTGGAAACAAAAGCATTTATTAAGTTTCATGTAGAGAAGCCATATCTTTCAGCTGAAGGTACATTACTGGGTTAATGTGCAGATAAAGGAAGGACAGGAGACATTGTATGCCAGCCAGAGCTTCTTGGAAGAAACATAAGATAAAACTGTGTAGGCATGTGAGAGATATGTTTATATTTGTATAGGCATGAGTAGCTATATTTGTGTTATGCGAATTAGCCATGTAAACAGTTGCAACAGGTATAACATTGTGACTTAGGCTGCTATCAAAACCTGCCATTTGTATACAGTTTGGAGATCAGGTGGGGGAATAGTACACAATGGGGGGATGATGGCCCATTGGGATAAAACAATAGGGGATGAACACTCAGGTCGGGGATGAATACAATACAAAAGAAGAACCTTCAGGACAAGGCATATGTTAGCATGTCTAAGGTGCCCCTCAAAGAAAGACCTTTCAGGACAGGGACATTAGCATGTCTAAAATGCACCTGTGCAGCAAGACTTGCAACTTGGATTCCTGATCAGATTAGGAAGAACACAAAAGGACCCTCAGGACAGGTAAACTATTTGCATATCTAAGAGAGTACCCCCAGAGGACAGGCAAGCAATTAGCATTGCTAAGGTGGGGAGCAATATGGATTCCTGATAAGAAATAAGATGAGGAATTTAGACTCATCTTAAGTCTAAAAGCTGTCCTTACCGTGTCAGGTTTTCAGCAACCATTTATGGCAAAGCTTTTGCTCATTTTTCCTGTTATATCCAAGTCATAATTGGGCCAAAGCATTGTTGTAGTAATAGGGAGCATTAGGTAGCTTAGGATTGGAATCACTGGTGCTACAGGAGCACTTTGGTTTAGGACTAAAAGTAATGCTTTTCTGGTGGCAGTCTCTTTGTCCTTGCTGATTGCTCCTTGTGACAGGAACTGTAAATTTTAGCCATGGAATACTATTTATTTGGCTGAAGAAAAATGTTGTAACAAAATATATTGTAATATAACTACCTTGTTCTATCACAATGGAACAAAGATATGGCAGTTTTAAGGCTATTAACTATAACCAACTGATATTTAGGGTTGGAGTTTTGTTTTGTTTTTTGAACAGCTGGGATATTTTCTACACACATTTTTTAAACCAGTTTACTTTAATTTCAGGAGACATGGGCACCTTTCCTAATTTCTTGGCAATATAAATTGAAGAAACTTATGTAACAGTCAAATGATTTATCTGTATAGTCTTCCTAATTTGGTGGCCCTTATACTTTGTCTCTGAATTTATTTCTGCTTCATCAGAGGGGACAAAATAGGTTTTGGGGAAGGTTTGTTGATCCCTAGTATTAGTTTTTCCCCGAAAGTATGTGAAAAGGCACAATTAATAGAAATGTAAAAATAACTTGTACACAATAAAGGCACATTATCAGAGGCTAAAGTAAAGGTCCTGAGGGGCTCCCAGGAGAGTTAGAAAAAGCAGAGTTGGTTCTTTGATTTTGTTTAATGTCTAGTTGTACTAGAATAATGTTGAGGTAGACTAAGGTTGCTTGATATAGAGCAATATGAATCCTGAACAAAGAGACTAGCATATATTCTGTATTTTTTAGTTGGTGCTTTGTCCTAAAATTCTGCCCTAAATCCTTTTTCTAAAAGTCAACATACTGTGACAGGATGACCCCCACAGTGGAATTTTGAGAAAAAGAGAATGTTGGTGACCTATTTGAATTGTGCCGAACGTATGTAGGTCATTTTTTGTTACATTATTTCACTTACCCTAGTCTGTTGAAAGGGTAAGGCATTTTTTAGAATATCACAGCCCTGATTTGATCTTCTGGGATATTTTACCAGCCAAGCCTGTATTAGCAGCTCCAAAAGCAAAGTAATAAACAAACATTCTCAGATTCTCAAAGCACTGAATTCTGACCCAGAACAAAATATTGCACTTATGTGGAATTAAAGTAGCATATATGGATTTGTTCACTTAAAACTCATGCTTATGCAATATCAGGCTTATAGGAGGGTTAGGGTTAAGATTAAAGTTCAGCTTAGCATTAGGAAAATATCAGTCCTTGTCAATCTCTAACAAGTTCAGATAAGGCAGAAGAAGCCAGCTGCCAAGAAAAACCACTTGACCACCTTGATGTGTGTTCTAGTAGGTTTTAATAGCATAGAAACAGGCTAGTTAACAACTGATTATATTAATTGCAAAAATGTGGATATTAATAATGTGACTGTATTTATATATACATATTTGTGTGTGTGTGTGTATTAAAAGAAAAATCCATGATCACGTTGCCTTAACAAACACTTCCTATATATTGGGCTGTTAGTTAAAGTCCAGGTTAGAGTTATGGTTAAAATATCAGTCTCTTTGTCTATGTAGGGGCCTGAAACAAACTCAGATGAGGCAGAAAAGTCCAGCTCCCAAGAAAAGTTGCAACTGTGGTGAAGGATTACATATGTATATGGGGTGTAAGGCCATAAGACTTAGGGTTAAGCTCCAGGTTTGGGTTCAGGTTAGGACAACCATAAGTTCCTGTGCATGTCTAAGACCAGGATGAGGTAGAAAAACAAGCTACCCATAGAAAACTCCTAGTATGCTCCTTTTGCTCAAATTCTCAATATTTATGGGGAAATAGAAGGGGTAGTTATGGTAGTGGTTAAATTGCAGGTTAAGGCAAAGTTTGGAAAACATCAGTCCCTCTGCATGTTTAGGGCCTTGCAAGAAGCCTCAGCAGAAGCCTTGCATATCTTTGTGTTACAGATGGGGCTCTTAGGGTTGTGGTGAAGATTCTGGCTAGGGTAAAGAAAATATGGGTCTTTGTACTTATGTAAAAGGCCAGAACATGCCCAGATGAATCAGAAAAATGAGTTGCCAGGAAATAGCCCTCAGTGGTTTGGTTTCCATGATCATGGGTAGTAGAAGTGACTGTTACAGTAAGGGTTAAGCTTTGGTTTAGCGTTAGGTTTTTGGGGAAAAAATCAGCCTTTGTACCTGTGGAACAAGTTTGTATGAGTGAGCAAAAATGGTCTGCTCAGAAAAGCATGATTGTACCTTTACTAAAGCATTGCATGTATGTGGTAAGTATATGAGGCAGTTATGGATAGGGTTAAGTTTTAGGTTAAATTAGGAAAATATCGGTCCTTGTGTATGTCTAAGGGCCTGGAACAAGCTCAGATCACGGTGTAAACGCCAGCTGTTAAGGAAAGCCACGTTTGTGTTGCCTTTTCCAAGCCTTTACGTATTTTTGGGGTGTATACTGGTATGTAGGGTTAGTGTTAACTTTAGGTTGATGTTAGGGTTAGGAAAATACTAATCTCTGTGCATGTGGAAGTGCCTTGAACAAGTTCACATAAAAACAGAGCTGCCAAGAAAAGTCATGATAGTGCTACCTTCATTTAGGTTTCTGTATGCCTGGGGAGTATATGGGGCAGTTTCAGAAAGGGTCAAAGTTTAGGGCAGGTTCAAGGTTTGGAAAATATCAGTCCCTCTACATATCTAAGGGCCTGGTGGAAACTCAGATGTGGGAGAAAAAGTGAACTATGAAGAGAATCTGTGATTGAAGTGCCTTTGGTAAAGCATTGCCTATGTACTGGCAGTATTTGGCCATGCATGGATAGGGTTGTGCTTCTGGTTAGGATTAGGGTAGGAAAATCTCAGTCCTTGCACATTAGGGCCTGCAGAAACAGTATAAAAAACAGTTTCCAGGGGAAACCCCAAGTGCCCTGCCTTTGCTGAAGCTTTCCATGTACGTGGGGAGTTGGTGGGGCAGTGATGGTAAGGGTTTAGCTTCCGGTTCACAGTATGGTTAGAAAAGTATCAGTCCCTGTGCATGTCTATGGGCCAACATAGTAGTCTCAGTCTCTCATAGAACTGGAATGCTAATTGAATCTGAATCCATTAACTTGGAAGTATTGTAATGTGAATTATAGGTCCAAGTATCTGAACTTTAAGACATATGTAAATTGCTTAATTTCCAATAATACTGTGTTTTTCTGTATTCATAGGAAATATGTAATGATCTCTTTGGATGCAAATTTGTAAGGAATGTGTTTTTCACAGATCAGTACATTTCTTCTACTGAGACAGAGTTCACTTACAAAACAGTACCTGTGAGTAAGCCAAGTCTTCTGTTAAACTTTGCAATTCAGTTGTGATTTATGCAGAAACTGCTGGAGAGGTTGTAAAGATGACAGATTATTTGTCTTTTTCAGAAATGGCAGCACAGAAAAGAAAATCTGTGCTAGTAGAACCTCCAGCTAAGCATCGGAAAGTGGATAAGAATAGTAAATCAGTAACAACTAGCAAAGAAAGGATATTGCTTGATGGCAAACATGTATCAAATAAAAAGACAGTGTTGAAGAAAAATATGTGCAAAATTGCTTCCAAAACTAACAGGTCACCTGTCAATAAATCCATACATAGATCATCTCAACCATCTTCTCAAATTAAACAAGCTCAAAAGCACTCCAAACCGACTTCAAATGAATTAAAGAAGAAAACATGCAAAACAGTACATGTGAAAAAAACATCTTTAAAGTCTTTAGGTAAATTAACTCCTACAAAAACATCCCTAAAAACTTCTAAAACAAGCCATACAAAATACACAAACTCCTCCAAAACCTGTACTAGAGCTAAAGGAAAACCCAGTGTTGTCAAAAGTAAGACTTCTCATGAAAGCAAGAAACAGAAGTCATCTGCAGAAACAGTAAAGTGTTTTGCTGAAGCTATATGTAATAGATATTCAGCAAAGTGCAATAAATCTACACATAAGACCCGGTGTTCTGAAACAAAACAAATAAAAAATAATTCAAAAAAGGATAGAAAAGCTAAAACTGGAAAATATCTTAAAGGAAGCAGTGTTAGCTTAGAAGTTCAGAATTCAAAAAATCCTTGTGCAAAAAAGCCAGTGCTGCAAAATCCTGGACCAAAACAGAGTAAAATTTTCAGTGACAAAAAATCTTGTGATTCTGACCAGGGAAAAATAACCACAAGGTCAATGAGAACTAATTCTAACAAAAGTCCTGTCGATACACAAGAGCAGTTTCATTTCACAAAAACTAGGGAAGTATCTCAGAAGGAGATGATACAGGATCTTAATAAGTTGCAACATATTGTTTCACATGATGAGTATCAAACCAGAAAATCACCAAGACTGCAGCAATCATCAGTTGTGTCTACAATATCCTTGCGCAGTAAAAAAATTAAAGAAGAACATGCTTCTACAAAACAATGTATCCAGATGAAAAGACAGAGTGGATGTATAAAAAATGAAAAGATGGTACATTTTGAGCAGAAAAAAGAAGATAAGCCCTTGAAAAAGGATGAATATACAAATCAAGAACAAAAAATAATAAGTATTGAAAAAATGGGTTCTCTGAAGGAAAAAAAATGTGAAACAGATTCTAAAATTAATGATTTGACTGTTTCTCAAGATAAGATAAGTGAATCAAGAAACCTTGATTGCATTCTTCAAGAATCCGGGAATGAAGCTATCAACACAATTGCCTGCTCTATGACATCATCTTGCAATGTAATAAGTAAGGAAAAGAAATCAGTACACAAAAATGGGAAAATCAGTGTAAAAGCTAAGAGAACTTTGCAGGCTCCATTGAATATAAAACCTGCTTATCAACCAGAGGATATGATGAAGTCCAAAAAGATTAGCATCCTTGAGCTATGTGAGGAAATTGCAGGTGAGATTGAGTCAGACACAGTGGAGGTAAAAAGAGATTCTCCTAATGCTGAATATGGAAAAGAGGGAGAAAGAGATACAGTAGTGGATTTGCCAAAGACTACAATATCTACTGATGAGCAAACGAAACAGAACTCCCAATGTAAGCGATTTTTCCCTAGCAAAAAAGGAATGCCTGTCAAATGTACTGTGAATGGCAGACATAACACTACAAACAAAAACTCTAAATGGACCAAAATAAAATTAAAAAAGGTTAATCATATGAACCAAACTCTTTCAAATTGTGCAAATACTCCAGAACATGCTTTTTTAAAGAGCAGCATTCCAGAAGGAGGGCAAGCAAGAGCTGTAGAAATATACCTTCCAGAAACTCAAAGGAAATTGATACAATCACAAAACAATGGTAAAACAACTTATGACCAGAAGTTGAATACAGCTTGCTTGGAAGAAATGCAGACTAAAGATAGGATATCACCTGTTCAACAGTCCACTGTAAAAGCTGTAGAAAATGGCTTGTTTGAGACAAAACAGTGTTCTGAGTCAACACCAGATGAGGTAATTACTTGCAATATTGTTGAATGGAGATAGCATAACTTTTATACATTTCATTATGAGATTAGCTTAAACAGTAATTTTTATGAGGCACTCTGTGAGGTAATTTGAGTATATTGCAGTGTAGTTTGTTTAAAATGAGCCAGTTTGTGCATCCCTATTTATTTTCCTAAGTAAAATGTGTAGAGGCTATTTTGGTCAATTTCACTTTAAGCCCTTATGCATGGTTTTCTGGCCATGAGAGAATGACCTGGTCTGCACATAACAAATAGCCACTTTGGGAGAATTTCCCTGTGCAGTCTTCTGTTGCCATGGCTGCCATTTTGAATATTTAAGTCACAATGGGAGTGCATTGTAATTTGCTTTTACACCTGAGTGCAGCAGAGTATGATAGTTGACAAGCCATCCATAACGTGGGCTGTTTTAGAATTGTAAGTTGCTTCATTAGGTTCACATGTAATACAAGATATAACACACCTACTTCTGTGGCTCAAATAGTCAGAATGGTAGACGCTGCCACAAAGCTCACAGGAAATAAACAATGGTGGTTTCTTGTTCTGTGTAAACTAAGTCACTCTCTACTACATTTGCTACAGGCTTACAATATAACAGTAGCATTCTAGAGCTTCCTTTCCTTTCAAAAGCACAGCCAGCTATATCTTGTACCACAGCTGTATCATTTTCTCTTGTCAGTCTAGCAGTGTGCATGGCAACATCAAGAGGAAATAATCTATTTATTTATTATTAGTTAACTGTGTAAAAAGTAGTCTACATATTAGTTGCCAACAGACTTTTCCAGCTTAGAGTATATATAATTCAATTTCATGGAAATGGTTTTTGCCTTCAGTGCAGTGTAAGAAGTTATCAATGTTTATCATTGGCTACTAGTCCTGATGGCTATATGCTGCCTTTAATATTGGAGGCAGTATGCCTATGTACACTAGTTGCTGGGGAGCTTAAGTGGAAGGGTGCTGTTGCATTCATGTCCTGTGAGCTTCTTGGGAGGAGCAGAAAGCTGGACTATATGGACTCTCACTTTGATCCAGCATTGCTCTAACATTCTTAAATTAGGCAAGTTAAGCAAGAATTACTGGCTTGAATGTTTGTTTGCTCAAGGGTTGCATTCTATCTGTCAGTATGGGATCTGTTGTCATTTACATGAGTTTTTATAAGTCTTTGATTTGGTTGGCATTTTATTAATATATATTTTAATATTTTCTTTAGAGCTTCGACTTACATTTGGACTCAAGTCCCGAAAATACACCAATGAAAATAGTTACAGCACATCTTCCAGTGAAGGAAATAAAAAAAGATACAACAGAAATGAAATCACAAGGTGAACTTTAAAATACAAATTCCATACATTTTCATAAATTTATCACTTCTGCAGAGGTTACAGGTAGTTGAATTTTCAGTTGCTGTTTTATTCCAGGAAACACTTGACAAATTCGTGTTAGGTTTGTAGAACTATGAAGTAGAAAGGGCATTATTGATTATGAAATTCAGCAACATAATCTATACTCCAGGTATTGATGACAACTTAGACAATTAGACTTCTAATAAATCATGCAAGTAAGGTCACTTACCACATTCCATCGCTGACTTGGTCATTTTGTTGAGAAGTTAACATTTCTAGTTCTATTTGCTGTTTCTGTTGTAGTTGTATTTGCAACTTCTATACTTTGGTCTATACTTTAACTGATACACCTTTCTGAAGTGTAACCATTCTGCTAGAATGTTTCATTTTTTTCTGTAGAGTAGACCTGTGCAAATTGTGACCTGACGTGGCAAATATATCTTCCCAGGCTTGCACTGTGGCCTGCCAAGAGATGGGCATCCTTGCCCAGTCAGGTGGCAGAAACAAAAAGTTTACAGTTCTGTCTCCTGTATGATGAATAGCTGCATTTAGTTTTTTCATCACAGCTGTATGCAATTCTGCTAATAGGATCGGTTTCCTTTAGCTTTTTCTATTCTATGAATGTATGCAACTTTCCTCTTATTTTCTTTCTTTGAGCACTGGTGCGCAAAGTGACAAATAAGTACTGTTAAAATGACCAAAACTAATAATAATTGTATTCACTAAAACAGAAATTACACTGACAGTTGAATTGTTCCTAGTACTTAAATTAACTGCTTAAGCTACAGATGTTGGTATTTTCCCTTCTATCCTCTGTTGTGAACAATCAAGTTTATAATCCCTATAATGTTTGGTATCCACGATTCATGATATACATCTGAAGTAATACATTGATTTATTTGCAGGTCCAGGTCCCCAACAGTTGGTTCAGACTTTATTTTCAAATAAAATCCCTGACACAAATGAAAGCAGGTAGGGTATTTTGAAGAGTTCCGTAGTTGCATTTTATTGCAAAACTTTGTTGAAGATTATATTTTAAAATATTTCAATATAGTTAAAACAGAGGAAGATCTGATGTAAGAACAGTAACTTCTTCACTCCAATATTCTTCTGGGTGTTAGAAAATAAAAGGAAGTGACTGCAGTTAAATAGTACAATAACCCACAGTCAGACACAAGTGGATTGCTCCATAGAGTGCTTGCCTGCTCCCATTCCACTAAGCAACACAGGAAGACTTCATTGTAGTATGAGAGTCTGGAATCTGTATTCATGAACTCATGAAAACTTATTCTGGCTATACCAGATTTAAACCCCTTCGTATCCTCTACCCCCAGCAGTAGGGTTAGTATGCTCTGCTAGTACTTTCCATTGGCCCATCATACCTATGGAAATTAGAGGCCCATATTGCAACTCTGCTAAGCTTTTCTTATGCAAAACATGACACTTGTAAACAGTTTTCCATGTATCAGATAATGTACTGTTGGAGGTTCAGTTTTCAAAACACAGCCCTGTTTAAAACATGAGTCTTGGAGGTGTCAGGCAACAGGCTGTTTGCTTTCTGACAATCTTTCTGAAATAAAACAGCCTTCTGCATTGCTTCCAGAATGTTCTCATCTTTAAGACAGAAAAAATGTGGCACTTTTCCCTCACCATTCGGAAGAAAGGGAGGGATGAAACAATTCTTTAAGAATACAATTACAGGTATTTCAATTTAAAGAGGAGGGCAGGGTTCCAAAGGGAACATGTGGAGCTTTTTCCTACATCAAGGGGCATGATAATTTGAGACCATTATTCAGCCACTCAAACCCAACAGTTTCTTCACTGAGCTTTAAAAAGTTAGCAGGCTCTTCAAGGGTAGACTGAAATGGAAGTAATTCTTGTTGTTTTCAATCCTAGTCTATCAAATAAGTGTAGGACTTGTACTTGCAGACTTGTTTGCTTTAAAATAAAAACCATATTTTTGAAAGAAACATACCTAAATATTAAATTATATTTATATTAAAATAATTTATATTTACTTTGATTTAATTTTTACTTAAATTGCTTTAATTTTAAGTTCATGGTAAAACAGACATTTTGTTCATACCAAATTAATTTTTAAACTTAAAGGGCAGATTCTCCAAAGATTTCATTAGTATCGAAATGTGATGGTCAACTTTCGTCTGAAGAAAATATTAAAAAATTAAAAGAAGGAACAAAAGATAGTGATAAACAACTAATCATAGTAAGTAATTGTAGATGTTGAGCATTTGATGTTCATCTTTTGAGATATTTTAAGCAAAGTGTATCAATTGTTAAATTTGCCCTTTTATTTCCAGTTGTGTAACCATTGTGTTAATATTTTTAGAAAAATGAACATGTTAGTCTATTGCTGAAAAAACAATAAATCATCCCATGGCACCTTAAAAGGCTAACAAGTTTATTCTGGTATATACTTCCATGAAACTTCTTATTTAATTATATACATGTTAACCTCACACTGGCAGATCTGTATATATGATAGGGCAGGGGAGATGTAAACTACTGAGGCGGAAGGAATTAAAATGCAAAACATACAGGCAGTGACAATTACTTTAATAACTGCTATTTCCAAAATGTTGGGTGATGACACAGTTGGCTCCTGAACAGTTTCATTCTGCATATCAAATTTGTGTCCATTTACACATTTTTATAGATGTTGTCCTGTTTGTTCTGTTTGTTTATGTAGTAAAGCATGCTAGCCAGTGTTGGCATATATCACATTGAAAGATGAGCAGGTGTTTGAATTCCTGATTTTGTGAATGGCACTATGAAATGATGCAACAGCCTTTCCAGAGGGGAGTTGACCACTGTGTCTGCCCCAGGATCTGGTTCCTATGTCACAGTATTAAGAACCATCAGCATATTTTATCTAAAATTGCAATTTTTCATTGGGAGAACAAATGTGCAGTAAAGATTCTTTTTCTAAGAGTCCCTTTCTCCTTCCTCACTTGACATCTGTAAAAAAAAATTACTGAAAAATAGGTGACAGGAGTCCAGGGATGTTCCTACACTCTATATATGAAAAGATGTATAGGCACAGGAAAGAAAGCAGTCCTGCACCTGGTTGCTTCAGCAACTCAGTTTATCAGAAGGGTCTTGGTATCGTCCTGGGCATTAGCAAGGTTCTTTTACTCCTTGCTTGTGTTTCCTTGATTGATTTAGTTAGATATGACAGCTGTACTGTCTTTCACACACCTTGCAAATCTGGCAGGAAAGAGTAAGTTCTTGTGATGCTTGGATCGTCTTGAAAATGTTAACATGAGGCAAAGAATACTTGGTCCATAACCATATTACAGACCTTGGAATGCTGTTCCTAGCCACTATTCTTGATATAAGCATGCAAAGCAAAAATAGTATCTTTTAGCATCATGGAGACTCAAAGGGGCCCATTTGTCATTGTCTATTGTGTTAAGAAACTTTGTTTTTTTTTTACTGTATGTTACTCTTGCATGAGCACTGTATTTACCTTTTAATATAGGATGCAGGGCAAAAAAGATTTGGTGCAATTTCCTGCAGTGTTTGTGGGATGCTTTACACAGCTTCAAATCCTGAGGATGAAACTCAGCACCTGCTCTTTCACAACCAATTTATAAGTGCTGTAAAATACGTGGTAAGGAGACTTCATTTTGCTTATGAAACACTATGTGCTTTGTGGGTTTTGCTATGGAACAATCAGAATAGTACTTAATGCTAAGTATACTGTAGGTAAGAATTAGATTCAGTTAGAAATGTTTTAGAATGCTGGTCAGTCATTAATATATTACTTATGCTACTAAATCATGTTTTACCCAGTTCTTTTACTTGTCCTAGTGATACAGTATGTATTCAAGCACCCAAGATTGATCAAGCTAGCCAGTCATTTACAATACCATGCATCCATTTTCCAATTTGTTGTTCTGTTTACATGTAATATGTAAATGCACAAATAAGGGGCCATGTTTTACAGCATGAACTTCTTAGGGTATATTAACATAATAGATTAGAAAATATTAAGCTTTATATTGTCTGAAATTCAATTACTTACATACAAAATTGCATATAAAGGATCATAATGTCCCTGTAACTTCTGTTACAGCCATTGAAGTCTGTTTTCTTTATCATATATGTTACCTTCCATATTCTGCATTGACATTGATAAGACCTCCAGGATAACTGAACTGAACTTACCAAGCTACTTCATTTCTGATCCCTCAAATTTTATCATTGGTTCAAATCTAGCTTGGAATGTAATGATATACGCATATACAAAATCTAATTTAGAGGTGTGCTTCCTTACTGATTTTTTTGGTTTATTTTTGTCAGCCATTCATGACTTACACAAGAAAGTATAGTCAGTTGCTTTTCTATGTTTATTTGTGTATCATTCATATATAGAGAGATCTGCAGGGCAGAGCAACTTAGAGCACTTGGGAAAGTGGGGCGGAGAAGCGGGAGGGGAGTTTGCTTGGGGGAGTGAATGGACAAAGCTTAGGGATGAGAGGAGCATCAGCTTCCCTTGGTGGAAATCCACCTCTTATTTTACTTCTATTTCAATAAAGTCTTAGTGGGTTTACCCTTACTTTCAGTTCTTGGCCTGTTTTCAGTACAGCTATGAACAAATCTTTTAAACATGTAATTTATTAATAATCCATTATAATCATTGTTTCCAGCTAAAACTGGACTGAGAAAACATCATGTAACCAAACTGCAAGCCTAATTAGACACTTCACAAGATTTTTAAGTGCCACTATGTTTTAAATCCTCACTTTAATCCAAAAGCTGTTACTAAAACCTTGATTCAGTTTTACAGCCCAGTTTTCTGCATATTTATGTGGAAGTAAGGATTTCACCTCTTTATTTATTTATTTATTTATTTATTTATTTATTTATTACTTAGGTCTGTACTATACCCTAGAAATAAATATTGAGGTGGCTTGCAATAAAGTATGTTAATTAAAACATATAAAAGCAACAACTAAATACAACTGGTTAATGGACATTAACATGTTAAAAAGCTTGGAAAAACAAACACAAGTGTCCTGTATGGCAAGAGCGTCCCATAGCCATCACCTGCTGTTACTTGGATGAGCTGAACTCTGATAAGAGCTTCTAATGAAGAATTTAAAGCAGGCATGTATGTAGATAGGAGATCTACATACATAGGCAGCCAGACCCCATATGGTGAAGGGGTATCAAAAATCAAGACCAGTTCTCTGAATTGGATAAAGCAGTATTGGTTCCTATAGGCAAGGACCAGGTTAATATTCTCATAATACCTGGTTCCTATTAGCACTCTAGCAGCTGTATTTTAACAGCAGTTCTCAAACTTTCTTTAGGGGCAACCTTACATATAACATATTACAGAGAGTCAGAGCTGACCCAAGATGTTTTAATGCCTGAGGCAAAGGACATGATAATATTCTTCCCCTCCCAGCCATGTATAGAACCTGACAAAACTGGCAAGTGGCAACTGCATCTTACTTTAACACTGTTAGTGGGGTAGCTTCTTTCACCACACGTGATAGCAGAAAGCTACCTTAGGACTACAAGGCAGCCATGTGGTGTGCACAGCTTCCCTTCCAGCATCTTACTGCTGCACCCTGCTCTGTATCTAGGAGAAGAGTCTCAAAAGCTACTGTTTTGTTTTATTTCATTCTACTTCTACTTCATTCTACTAGTGCTGATGACTTTATGGTGCCTCCATTATCAGAGGCAGGAAGCCTACATACACCAGTATATGGGGAACTTGGTTGGGAACACACTGTTGCATTCAGTTCCTCCTTGTGGGGTCCCAAGGGCAGCTGGTTTGCCACTATGTGAACAGAAAGCTGGACTAGATGGCCTCTTTGTCTGATCCAGCATGGCTCTTTTCATGGTCTTATTTTAGTCTTACTATACATTTAGGGGATAGTGCTGTCCAGTTCTTTTTTCTCCCGCCATTCTTCACCTTCAAAATGTTTTACGTTTCGGGGTGGCTTGTAGATTGAATTAGCATACTGAAGTAAACTTTACTTTGGTTCTTCTATAAATACTACTTTGGGCATCCTTTCTGAGCAACATAAACTCTAATTTCTGGATAGACTTAAGTGGCTTTTTGTTTTGTTTTTCCATGCAGGTACTGCTCATTAATCACCATCAGTGTGGATCTGAAGAAGAGTTAATTACCTTATTTTTGAGTATGTTTAACTTCAGATACACACAGCATAGGAACTTTCCCCTTTAGATTCTTAGAAGGTAGTTATTGTTTTTATAGTCTCATTTTTTATGACTGATAGTTTATAACCAGTGACATAATAACTTACTCCTTGTTTGAAAACATTGCATGCCATTCAGTTCATTGAAAACCTCCTGGAGGTCTTTTGCTTGCCAGGATGTTAAAATGTTCAAAATTTGTATTTGTGGAGGTAACTATATTAAAGAAACACTTTCTTAAAAATAATACTTATGCTCACTATTGGCTAGAAGGTATACATATATCTACATGAACTTGCTCTGGGTTGCTGTTTAGGGAATTTACTCCATTTACAAAATACATCTACAGATTCCAAGTTGATTTGTCTAAGAATTGTAAAGAAAGGTTCTAAAGTCCAAAACACTTTCATCAATTGCATTCTGTTAACTTCACTATGTTATATGAACGAGTGTGTGGCTGTTCATATGAATACAGGAAGCAGCTTATTTGGGATTTATTTACTCACTGAACAAATATGGATTATTTTCCAAAGCTTTAAAGGATAATATTTGTCAACTATATTAAGCAATATAAAAGGATGTGTGTTGAGTATTTATTGTATGTGGTGGTGTCTTTTAGGGCTGGAAAAAAGAACGAATTTTGGCCGAGTTTCCTGATGGCAAGATAATAATGGTACTTCCTGATGATCCAAAATATGCACTAAGAAAGGTAGATTGAACTTTTAAAAAAGTGTACTGTTCCTGGTTCTGGATATGGGCAACTAGATACCTTTATCTTTGATTATATTATTAGGTTGGTAGCACAAATGTACTTCATGAGTAAGTTTGTTCATTTTTATATGTACATAGTATTTGATATTTGCCATCAGATCAGTAGTTAGGTTACAATCATAAAGCAATTAATATTCATGTTTTCATAATGCTGTATTGCTTTTTGGATCTTTATGTGAATCGTAGAAACCTGAACATAAATTGTGTGTGCACAGAGGTTAGCAAACTGTGCACCTTTTTCAAGAGTTTAAGAGACTTATGACTCACATGGGCTTGTGGCAGGAAAAGGTACAGAGGTAATAGATATGAATTGGTCAGATTACTTCAGGA
The DNA here is from genome assembly GCF_004798865.1 of Varanus komodoensis. Classification (NCBI taxonomy): domain Eukaryota; kingdom Metazoa; phylum Chordata; class Lepidosauria; order Squamata; family Varanidae; genus Varanus; species Varanus komodoensis. The sequence goes on from NW_025335438.1 coordinate 26,148,724, forward strand.
AATATGACAGTTGACAATAGTGTCAGGTCAAAGCCTGTAGTTAGCAAATTTGTAATGAAAATGGCCATTCTGACAAACAGTACATCCCAAAGGACTTGATTAGGCCCTGCAAGAAAAATATGTGATCATTAGGAACAATTTAGTCAATACGGGCTGCTTGCTTTCTGGTTCTAACAGGCACAAAGACTTCAATTTGGGTGTCATAAAACATAAAAAGAGGTATGCTAGATCAGACCAAGTATCCATCTATTCCAGTATTCTCTTCACATAGTGGTTAGCCAGCTGCTCAGAACAGGATGGCGGCAGCACGCTCCTGCCCTGGTTCCCCAGCAAGGGCTACACATAAGCAAACTGCAACTAGTACAGATATGGCAGCCAGGTTGGTCTCTGGAACATGAGGGAGAAACCATCTGTCACTGGTATTAAAGTCTCTGCTGTGGCTGCCTATATGTTTCTGCAAGATACTAGTAATTACCTGTAAAGTCCTTGATGGTTCAACTCCCAAGTACTTTTGGGAACGCCTTTGCTCATATATTCTGTCTTACCCACTAAGATCATCTGGGGATATATTTGCTTCTGCAAGATTAATGCCTACTATCCCAAGAACTTTCTTAGCGGTTGACCCTTAACTGTGGAATGGCCTGCCAGGAGAGATGCCTCAGATATTCCAGATTGCTACTTTCAAGAGGGAATTAAAGACATAACTTGTCCGACAGCTGTTTCCAGATTAGTTTTATGTCTATTTTTAGTCTTAAATATGAATTATTGTTGGTTTTAATCTCCTGTAAACCGCTCAGAGCCTATGGGAATGGAGTGGTATCTAAAAATGTAAGCAAACTAATATAAACAGTAACTGGTGTACAATTTATTAATATATAACTACTTTCCAATATACTGGTTTTGATTCTGTGATGCTATTTTGGCAGGTTGATGAAATCAGGGAGATGGTAGATAACGACCTGGGATTTCAGCAAGCTCCTCTTACATGCTCCAGAACTAAGACTCTATTATTTATTTCTAATGATAAAAAAGTAACTGGCTGCTTAATTGCAGAACATATCCAGTGGGTGAGTAAGGGTGTGCCCAGAGTATTTTTCTTCATTTTTATACCCCTCTTCATACTTAACTGTAACAATATTGCTGCCTTATATCCCAAAACTGTAACTATCTTAAACAATTCCTTCAACACTGCTATACAAAACTAACTTCCTCTTTGGCCTAGTGTTTCCTTGTATTTTTGACAAGAAATAAACCATCTGAATCACAATTGTTGATTATAACCTCTTAAGTCTCATACCTTGAAATTGGATATAAAATTAACAAAATATTTTCTTCAGTAGAAAAGATGCAAGTCAGCTCTGGAGCTGTTGTAGGTTAATTCCTTCTCTTTGAAATCAGTGAGAAGGTTTGTGTGCGTGCGTGCATGTGTATGTATTTTAAAGTATGCAGTGAAACCTCCATCCTTCCTGCTTTTCTAGCATGAACCACTGAGGCTTTGGAATCTTGGATTGCTCTGATGTTGGACCTTAGCGCTATTTCATCAATAGGATTGCTGTATTAACACTTTTTAAAAAAAAAACACACTGAACTAATCCTGACAAAAGTGCAGGGTCACAGAATTAATGTATCAGTAATGTATCAAATCACATGATATTGACATTCAAATTCTTAACAGACCCTGTTTCCCAACTCTCCCCTTGTTCCCCATACAACAAAAAGCAGAATAGAAATTATTTGTAAGAGATCCAGGCTTACACGTTATACAGCAGCCTGGTTTTTTAATTCTTTAGCTTTCGTTTGCTTGAAAGTTTTCAGGAACTATTGTTTCCAGTATATAATGGAAATTGATTCATATCGGGGTAAAGAATGTAGGCAAACAGTTTACCTTCATGCCACAGCTTCTCAGCTTTCTCCTATAAACATCTTGGAGTTCCTACAGTAACTGAATTTAGTACAAGCTTACATTTGTTTTATTTTAGGATTGTAGAAGACAATGTTCTTGTAATTATATTCAAATAACACTTAAGAACATTGCAGGGAAATGAGGTTCATCTTCTATCACTTGTTTTAATGCGCTGATAAAAGTCTATTAACAATATTCTTTCTCTAGGGATATAGAGTTATTGAAGAAAAGATTCCAGAAATTAGTTCGGAAAATGAGAAAGTCACCTTTGAAAGACAAAAGGCTTGGTGCTGTTCAACATCTCCTGAGCCTGCTATTTGTGGTATTAGTCGCATCTGGGTGTTTAGCATGATGCGAAGGAAGAAAATTGCTTCCCGGATGTTAGAATGCCTGAGGTAAGCAGTTTCTTCATATTTCTATCTATGAACTGTGATTAGTAAAATGAGGAGGAGGAGGGGGAGGAGGGGGAAATATGAGCCAGTTATAAGGACAGGAAGGAGGGCAAAAAACTGGTTTCATAGTAACTTTTTGAGAGGCATTAAATTAATTGATGGGGACTGTTTATATGACTAATAGTTATTTAAGAATAGCTGTATAATTCATGGGTATTACTTGATCAATAGGAAGCTATCCATATTAAAAATATTTCTATTGCTACCATGATGTTTTGTTAAATATCTTTAAACAGGAGTAACTTTATATATGGCTCATATTTGAGTAAAGAAGAAATCGCTTTTTCTGATCCTACTCCTGATGGAAAGCTGTTTGCAACACAATACTTTGGTACTAGTCAATTCCTGGTGTATAATTTTCTCAGTGGACAACAACCTACTTAAAGTGGAAACTTTTATAGTAAAAGGTAGTAAGAAGGTATTGTTAAACTTGTTGCCTGGTTGTAGCTGTTGACCAAGAGAATGGGACACTTACTAGCAGTGAACTCAGGAGTTATAACAACCAAACATTGGTTGTTGTATTTTATTACAACTGTAAACAGTGCAGAGATAGGGTAATTTTTGAAGCTATTTTTATAAAAATGTATTGTAATTTAGTCATGTTTACATGCAGCTTATAGTTGTTCATAGTGGACTGACAACTAGTGCAAGAATTGTCAAGTATTTAAGTACATTTTGAAGTTCACAATGTAAGGAATATATCAGGGCAGTGAGAGTTACCTTGATTCATGTTTGGTATAGCACAGCTTATACAAATCAATAAAAAGATGGTCTATAGTATCACACATTGTTTTAGTATTTACTTTGAATGGAAATAATGTTTAAAAGGGAGTGTTAGGTGAGCCAATAAAGAGGGAGACTGTGTTTTATTTCCTCAGCAATAGCAGATTGGATGTATACCTTCATTTGTGGACTTCACTTTGATACATTAACCTAAACCCCTCCAGTTTCAGAGGGTGCATATGTTGGAAAACTACTGTGGCCTTTCTTGACCTGTATATAATGTAGATTAAAAATAAAGTATTTGATAATTTTTAAATAATGTACTAATGTGAAATGCATTTAAGCAATTCCTTTGATATGGTTGAATATTAAAAGTTGATTTGAAATGGTAGTCTGATCCTTATATAAAAATTATGAGCTGGGGTGATTAACAGTTGCAGTCATTATATTTAGAAGATCTAAGAGCTTCGGTTCTCAATATTACTGTGGAAAAAGCCAATGGTTCAGCCTCCTGTTTCCAGTTGTGGAAATGTCCTCTCCATGAATCCCACAAAAATGAAGCCAGGATATGGAGAAAGACAAGTTCCAGTCTTCATGTACCTGATGGAGTCTAAACATCACTGTTTCATTTTCACTGCTGATTAGCAGCCTTCTGATTCCACACCAGTGTTAAGTCTACCTATTCATTTCATTGGATCTTCTCTAAGTAGGAGTAACAGTGGTTGAAACCCAAACTGGCTACTTACTTTTTTTACTCAGACTGATACTGCACCTTGTTCATATTACAGGTGGATTGAAAAGTCAAATTTGTACTATGCAAGTTTCAGACTAGACCTGACTTGAACCCCAAAGATTGTGTTTTACCCAAGAATGCAAAAGGCGGCTAGCCTGTCTAGCGTGAGGATTTGTCCCTCTGAAAATTTTGAGACCTCAGATATACATAGTATAATACATAATGAGCAATATCAGCCACCTCTTCCAAACCACAATTGCTTGCACGACCTTTCACAGCAGGTAGAGTATAATCTGTCATTCAAAAGTATACAGAGTTATTTCTAAAAGCCTGTATAAATACATCAGCCAGAAGGCTATAAAACTTTAGAAGACAGACCTGCATTATAGAATTACACCTGCCTTCGAGAACTGGGAATGAGCAGCAGTGGTCATTGGATTCATGAACCCTCTCTTGCCCTTCCCCGCCTATGAAGAAAGGAAAGCAGAGTGGATTCATAGATTCATGCAACTTAGAGGACATTGCTTCTTCTCCTCTGACACAAAGGAATAGAAGGTGGACTCATACAAGCCAGAGGCTCACAGTGGTTTGCTTGGAATGCCAAACCAGAAATTGGCATATCTGGACTGAGTCACTGTAAATGGGCTCTGTTTAAATCTAGTAGTGAAGGGTACAGTGCACCTTTCAGCATGATTACATTGCCAGTTCTAATGAAGACAGTGCATCATAAATTAATACCTAGACAGCACTCCTGAATTTAGCAGATTAGTTGGGCAAACTTTCAGAGTAATGACTGTCCAGATACCTGCCAAGTTGGCTTTACAACATCTTCCTAGAAACAATAAAGGTAAAGGTTTCCCCTTGACGTTAAGTCCAGCCATGCCTGACTCTAGGGCGTGGTGCTCATCTCCGTTTCCTAGCCAAGGGAGACAGCGTTTGTCCGCAGACAGTCTCCGTGGTCATGTGGCTGGCATGACTAAACACCGAGGTGCATGGAACGCTGTTACGTTCCCACCGAAGTGGTACCTTTTTATCTACTTGCATTTGCATGCTTTCGAACTGCAAGGTTGACAGGAGTTGGGACGGAGCGATGGGAACTCGCCCCGTTGTGCAGATTCGAACCGGCGACCTTTTGATCAACCAGCCCAGCAGTTTAAATCACTGCGCCACCTGCTCCTAGAGACTGCTTCAAATCTCCTAGAAACAATAATATAACACTAATCTTTTGTGTAATTTGGTACTGACCTATGCTTCTGTGGAGGAAGTAGCAAATGCTTGATCATTTACTTTTGTATTCCAGGTTATGTCCCGTTTTTACATCCTAGCTTTGAAAACAGCAGGCTTTAAAAATCACAGAGTATGGTGCAATGGTGCTGCAATGGTGCATACTAACAGATGATGTGACATTTTTGCTTCTGGTCTCACCAGAGGAACACTAGCCCAAACAGTTTAAGACACCACTTAACCTTTAAAGTAGTTAAAATATAATCTGATCCCATAACAGAAACTTAAAACTGTTAAGTTCTGAACCTGTGTGTGTAACACTGCGAGCAGGCATCTATGAAACCAGCTTCACTACATTTATATTTGATGTAGAAAGACTGCATACAGCATTAAAACAGACTCTTGAATGGTAATACAACATTCATTGAATTTAATGAAAGAACATTATAAACATACTATAGCCACAATTGCAAACAACTTCAGTTCAAACAATATGAATGTGAGGTAGACTGACTAGTGAAGCTAAATTCACCAAGTGTTGGTTAAGAGAATTTTACATCAAGGACTGCTTCAAACCTGATGAACTTCCTTCATATAGTTCTACATAGGCTAAAGTAGGCAGAGAAACAAGCAGTGTACAGATTAACATGAAAGATGGCTCGCACATGCTTGTTGTGATGTGTATATATGCTCTTGGAAGTTGCAACCAACTGTACATATAATAAACCTATCAAGTTTATCATCAGCACTACTGTTTTACAGCTTATATACTTCCTCCTTTACAGCTAAGAAATACAAGTTATCTGGAAAGGAAACTAGTCAAGTGTGAAGCAGTCCTACGAAAGCAACATTTAACCCCCTTTCAGAGATCATCCAAAGCAACTCCATAAATATCTGACTGATTTGTTTATAATTACAGATTACATTCAGTATAACCTGTGACTTGTCAACTATCCATATTTAACAAGTCCACAGGTAAAATAATGCTGGTCTATTCAATACAATCATGTCACTGTCTTGCTGGCAAGGCTTGTAACCAAAATAAAATAGTACTATTTAGAATCATACTCTGAGTTTCCATCTCATCTATCAAGAACGTGTGTTACTGTACCACACAGAACTTTTATTAGTCTGTGAAGACATTTATTGAAGAGTTTTCAGCTAGTAATCAGGGTTCTTCCTTTGCTTTAGTGATATCGCTTTGAATAACTAATTGTTCTTGTCCAATGTAGGATCTTTCCGCCCAATCACACACAGCATTTCTCAGTAATGGAGTCTGTAGGCTTCCGTTTGTTTTTAAAAAATCTCATTCCTGCACAAATTGTTCAAAAAGGAGTGCACTATTAAAAACACTAAGCAAAATCTGCAAGGGTTGAGTAGCACATGACTTCAAATGCATAGTGCATCTTTTTCCTTTTAATTAAAAGTATAAAAAACCATGTTTACAAAGAGGTATATCAAATAAAGATAAGATCTGCTACCCAACCAAGGAGACTTTTTTCAAAGTATAGTGTGCCTGCAGAAACTGTATGTTGAAGCGCAAACTCTCTCATGAAGATCAATCTATATCCCTGATTGTGTGAAAAGGCCCTTAGGGTCCAAGTTATCAGCCTTTATATATCTTTGTATCTTTTTACAAAGGAGCTAATTAGTCTCCTGGAATTTTAAGAACTTAGTGCAAACATCAAATATACAAAGATGATTTTGAAATCTTTATATTTGCAATATTTGCAATAAAATGGAAACATTGGAAACTTTTCACAAATTTAATATTATGCAGGTATTAATTCAACCAATGAAATTAGAACAAAGTCTTCAGTCATTCCTAGAATACTGGTATTTATCATGTTTCTTGCAGGTTCCACAATAAATGCATCACAGCCCTAATTGTCGCTTTTATTTACGCTTCTACCCCCAAAATATATTTGCTAAAATATAAGGCAAATTTTGTATGGCTACAAAACCTCCCAAATAATCTACACTAAAGTAAACAGTTGTTCATTTGAAATATGCTACATTTATGTAAAGCTATAATAAAACCAATACGTTTGAAACTGTTACCTTCCTTTTCAACTTCAATCAATATATTATACTTTCCATCATTTGTAAACAGTTCTTTCACAAGGTAAAAAGTTGTATGATTAACACTTTGTTCTAAATGCACTTTTAGCAGGTGCTTCTTAAACAATTTGCAGGTATAAAGTTGGTGTTTAAATCATATTAAATTTAATGTACTGAATGAATTTCTTTTTTCACCATCTTGTTAAATAGGTCACACAGCTTACATATTTGTACATAAGAAAAAGTGTTAGAATGTAACTGAAGAAAGGACCAGCAATTTATTAAATGATAACAGTGACAAAAACTGGAAAAATCTGAATAGTAAAGAGAAAAGGAATTCAATCAACTTTAACTGCCATATGACGACTCAATTGTACTACATTCATATAAACTATTCATGTATTTCACAGCACAAAGTGCTGGTGCGAAGATGTTAATTCTAAAACCATTCAATGCCTATTTAAAATAATGCTTTTTTCATGTATCTCTAATTCAAGCAAAGACAAAACACATGATCCAGTCAAGCACACATGCAGTACTTGCATGTGAAAGTTCTACCGTGCCTGTTCTCCCCATCAAACCAAGCACACATGCAGGTGGTGCAAGGATAAAAAGTAGATAGGGAGATCATTTTTTCTCCCTGTCTTGCAATATTAGAGCATGGGCTTGACCCATTAATCTGATTGATGCAAGATTCGGGACAAATAAAAGGAAGTACTTTTTTACATTGCACCTGCTTAAAGTTGGAAATTCCTCATGATTAGATGGTCAACAATTTGGATAGCTTTAAAGGGGATTAGACATTCTATTCATGGAGGACAAGGCTATGTGCTTCCTCCAGCATGAGAGGCAGTATGCCTATGTATACCAGTTCCTGGGGGACACAGGCAGGAGGCTGCTGTTGCACTCATGTCCTACGCGTAGGTTTCCTACGAAGAGCTGACTGGCCGCAGTTTGACTAGAATGCTGAGCCAGATGGTCCAGCAGGTCTTTCTTGTGTTCTTATGAAGCTTTGCTAGGAGAGGAGGTACGTGCGCACACCCCATATTCCCAACCAATTTTCAACCATGCAAGTTACTTGTGCTCTGTAGCAGTGATGCTGGTTCTGCTATGAATATCGGAAGTGGTCACTGAACTTCCATTTCTTTCATTATTTCATATTGCTTTCTATGTATACTCAAATGCTCACATGGAGAGGAGGTGGGTTACAGGGAACAACAGAGCTCCATGAGGGACTCTTCTGCACACAGGTGCTTGGTTTCTGCTCAATTGGATCAAAGTCTAGGCATTTCAAATAAACTAGCCAACTTTTCCATGTGTTTTAAAGAACTTCATTTAAAAATATCTCCTGTTGGTCCAGACTTCATTGGTTTTTAAAGTACTTGTAGTTTTCATAACCTGTCGTTTGCTTTGCTTCAGCCCTTGGTTATATCACAAAGTATTATGATCCATTATCCCTGTTTTGTGGTCTGTATATTCTTTTTGGTATAGTAAATGCTCTCATACAAAGCTCCAAAGTAGGGTTCTTTACCCCAAAGGAATAGAGAAAAATGAGGCAACCACAAAAAAGAATTCCAGGGATTTTTTTTCTGTATAAGAACTAATGAGACATGGAGATATGAATAACTATGATGGGGCTGACACTGAGGAAATAAAATGCATAATTTAGGTTGATTGACCATATGTATTTTGAAACACAGTCAAGGATGATCCACATGCAGAAACTTATTTCTGCATGTAGCTTGTTTTTATGAATACTATTGCCAGAGAGGAAAATATCCAGTCACTATTAAAGTGGTCAGCTTTCACCATTCATATGATTTCCTGGATTCAGACTAATAATGGACACCCAAGGGGTAGAATAAAAATTGTGAAACAAACCTGCATGTGAGTGCAATGCTTGCCATACATTCATTGATTTGTTCAGGCTTATGTAGTAAACTTTTAATTTTTGTGAAAATTTTGCCAAAACAGTTTCAATACATATAAAATTACAAATCTTAAGCTAACACTGCACAGAACATGAACAATGATTACTTTTTAAACACAAAGATCTATGTCATTTCTAACCCCTGAGTTATTCTGTACCAAAAGTACAGATATGCAGAGAAATAGCATTTCTCAACATACTATCTTCAATAATTCCACATTCTTAGTGTGAATTTCATGTAACACATTCAAGCCAACAGATGCCAAGAGTCAGTTTAATTCCCTGTTTAGCATAGTACAATGAGATAAGGAGAATCCAGCATCTACCAAAATGTTTCTCCATATCTTGAGTCACAGGGGCCATGCCATTAGGTTAAGCTTCTGTAACAGCAACCCACAGGCAGTAAGTTAAAGCAATGCTCTTTCAATCAAAAAGAAGAGAGAAACATACAGCCTGGACAATAATTTTGGGAAATCATTAGAACAGAGTATTGGTTGCACTTTGCTCCACAGTGATTGTACTTTAAAAGAAAAAACAAAATAAAAACAAACTTGTCAGGTTTATCTTCTCCTTTGCCATTTCCCCAAGACTATATATGGCGTCCAGTCAGAAAATAGAGTGGCCTATCATCACTACTGTTAGCAGTCTGAAATTCATCTCTCAGACGGAACTGCCATTCATCTTCCAGCTCTAAACGGACTATTGTTTGACGCAAGGAGCTCCTGTCTTGGCAAATGACACACAGGGTTGCACCTTAGGTTGAAAAACAAAGCATAATTTATACTGCTGTTCACCTTCCATGTCTGTTTTCTGAGAGTCGTCCCTATTACTTGGAAAGAGTACTATACACAAATAAGGTAACGTTAAGTGTCTGGAGCCTCTATAGAAGAACCAGCTCCTTATGCTAGTTAATTGTACTATGCGTGCAACACTCTTCTCCCAGAAGAAAAATAGATTTCCACTACTATCCATAAGTGTTTCCACATACTTTTCCCTATGAAAACCAACATATGCACATGGTAGGGCAAACATGGCATCACATAATGAAGCACAAAATAGCTCATAATCAGTGTGAGGAACCTTTCTCCCTTGAATGTTGCATTCCCTTTGGAATTATCTATTGGGGGCCCACACCCTTTTTCTTCTCTTGCCCCCTATTCTCTTTGCCATCTCTCTGGGACTGGATCTAGGAATCCACACTAGCTGTGCAAGGACATGATTCTCTGCCTTCCTGGCCAGCATAGAAATGAAGTGGACTGCCAAAGCAGGGACAGAGCAATAGCAACACAGTGATTTTCTTAAACATTGCCTGTTGTTTTGGCTGTGACATGATGAAGCCTCAGCAACATGGAACTGTGTGTCCAGTTATAACCATAACTTAATGCTAAGCCTTACATGGAAATAGAGAATGACACTGTACATAGCATGAAATTGTCTGGATATATCAGGCCAAGACACATAAATCAGATAATGACTTCTCACTAATATTACCTATTCCATATTTGAAATAGGAATCCCACTTCATCTTTAACCATGCACTGAAAAAGAGTAGAACAATCCAATACTTTACCACCCTTGTTATAAGTACAAAAAGGTAGTTGCATTTTGGATTATTAAGAAGTATTTATCCTGAAATAATTTATATTCCCAAGACAGTAGAAAGTAGACTATGCTTAACTGGGATCATGTGAGTTGGGGTGTGGGATGGATCTGGTTTGTAGGACTTCTGTATCCTGCAGGACTTTTAGGGCACCAGCTACCATGGCTCCCAGTTTTAAAGATCCCTAGAGAAATAGGAAAGGGAGGTGGTTTCCTGTATGTACTATCAATGCCATCCCATTCTACTCTCTTAGAAAGCCATGGAACAACCACTAGGCAAGAGTTTAATAAAGAAATGACATTACCTTTCAGGAATTTGAACTTCTTAAGAAAATCTGCTCCTACAAAGGAGTCACAAAGATATAGAAGAAGTCCACTGAAGAACACGCCTTCACAGTTGACATTAACTGAGTGTGGCCGTGAACTGACGTAGCAAAGAGCTACCTAAAGCGGAAAGGGGGGGAAAGTTATGAATGTTAGAGTTTGTCTTAAATCATTTTATGCTTGAATTTCAGCAAAATGCCCATCATGCTAATGGTGAACAGCAAACATTGTTCTTACTAGATCTAGATAATCTAGATAATCTTCTGAATACATTGCAATTATTGTGGTAAAAGTGTCAGCAGTCAGCTCAGAAGTGTCAGAGGAATTGTTGTTTAAGTAACATACAAAAGAGATTGGAAACATTTACAGCAAATCTCCAAGCATTATCCAAATAACAAAAAGGGAAAGGAAATCTTAATTTTCATGCACCCACCCTTTCAGTGATTAAAGTCAGTTCTTCATGGTCTCAGTGACTCACATATAAGAGTTAACGTGCCTGCACAAAGCAGCGTTCAGACCATTCTAGGTCAAAGCTGAGCTTTTTGGCAGGCTCCCTGCTCCTCTTTTGCACATACTCCAGAAATGGCTCTTGCCTGCACTGCAGCTTCTTTATTTGTGATCCAGCAAGAAACAGTTCTTTAGACTGTTCTTCACTTCAAATGATCCTTTTGAATTTTCTTCTTGCCCCCTGAAGCACTGAGTTCTTTTTTCCTTTTTCTTTCTAGTCCATTTTCTCACCCTTCTGTCTCTTGGATTCATGGTCTGAAAGGCCTTCTTCAGCAGGAAGATCCTGTCATCTCAGAGACGTTCAGGGTGCATTTTGTGTCTTAGAGAGACTCTTAGAGAAGCTACTAAACCATCTAGGAGAAATGGATTAGTGCGTCTCTGCACTGAACTTTGGGAGCAAACTTTGATGTAGAAGTGGAGACAGGAGCGAGATGTTTAAAAAAAATTATATTAGGAGAAAAAAATTCGGAGAGAAAAACAAGAGGTAGCTAAGTGGAGAGGTTCTGATCTGTGAGGTGACTGTGTGTGGTTGAAAAGGAACTGAAGGACTGGGTGGGACTTCTAGGAGTGGGGTGGGGGCTCCTGCCCACTCTGTCCCGCTGGGCTTTGGAAGTTTTTGTCTCTGATCCAGCCCTTGCGCTGCACAGCAAAGCCCATTTGTGTGATTGCACAGAGACCACGAAGAAGACCAGCCCTTTGGTACCCAAGGTAATCCTGAGGAAGTCGCATGGACTAAATCCTGTTCAGGTGTGCATTAGAACCCTGAGACTGATTTTATTTAGAAGTTGTCTCAATGACTAAAACCTGACACTAAACTGGAACTTATTCCAGCTTTAACTCAATTAATGGATGTCTAACTCGATTAGCTAGCTATCCAACACCACAACTGCTTCCCAGGAGAACATGACTTTCAGGATTATCTCCAGAGCCATGAAACTTGTTCTACCAATAGATCTCAATGTTCCCACCCTAGGCCATACTAATTTCTTCACCAAGTGCTTCACAAATAACTGTAAGAACTTCTCCAGCATCATCAGCTTCCTCAGTTTCTCTCCTTCACTTACCATTCCACATTCCTGAAAATGCCACCACACTGACACCACAGCTCAATTCCAAACAGGATGCCTATAGAATACCATTTCACTGTAACTACTCTTGATAATCTAAGGTCCATCAATCCACTGGCAAGAAAACTGCTGACCAAAACAAGTGGGGTGTTTGACTGCCACAGAGACCCTCACTGGATCTTGCAATCCAATAAAATAACAACTTTTCACCAATAGTCAATGTTCCCTGGGCAGGTCACAACAATTTCTCAAAATACAGAGGAGAGATATGATAAAAACACAGATACAGTAAAACAGTATACAATTCCAGTATACCAATTTAAAACACTTTAACATTCCAATGTAAAAAAATGTAAAATATATTATATATATATATATATATAGTAAACAAAAATATATTTAACAATTTTTAAAAACTACACCTACTTATAATGCACCACATGGCCATAAAATGCCTCAAATTGATAGAAGTTTTAATTTGATTCCAGAAAGATGAAAATGTTAATACCAGATGGGTCTCAGTGGGGAGAATATTCCATATTTGGGGGGCGGGGCACCACTGAGAACGCTCTTTCTTGTCACATCTCTTCAGGTTTCTTTTGGAGTTGGCAGTCAGAGGAAGGCCCTAGATGCAGATTGTAGGAGCTATGTTCCCTCAGGTATTGTGGTCCCAAGCTGCATAGGACTTTATAGGTTAAACCTTGAATTGTGGTCAGAAGCATACAGTATATGCAGACAATCCAAGTGATTGGTGATACATGTTTGCATCTTCTGGTCCTTGTTATTAATCTGGTTGATGCATTTTGCACAAACTATCTTCAAGGGCAATGCCACATGGAGTGCACTGCAGTAGCCTGATTACTGTGAAACCACACTAGTTGATGGGTACTATCCATCATCACACACAGATAACACACTGAATTTGATAAACTTCCCTCCTTGATGAACACCTGCGCAGGGAAAAAGTCTTTATCCTTCCAGCCAAGGAAACAATCAAAAGGCTCAAAGGATATGTGGATTCTTCTCAGATGGTAATGGACAGACCCCAAGAAAGAGAGAGGACTTTGCTCTATTCCTGACCTTTGTGAAAGCAGCAGTTTCATACATCCCAAAAATCCAAAATTATGACAATCTCAGCCATACTATTCCTCCTTTGTCACAGAGACTGACTGACAATATTAATCCTTTAAGACACCCATTTTCAAATATCTGTGCATTCAACTGTTCACCCATTCCTCAGGTATGCATTGGACAACAAGTCCTTCCAAGTTAAGGCTCTCCAGTTTGGCTTCACTCTTGTGTCAAGAATCTTTACAAAGTACATGGCAGTCACTGCAGCATGAATGAGATTGAGAGACTTAACAGTCTTCCCCTACATTGGTGACTTGCTCTTCATTGCTGCCTTTCACCACCTTCAATGAACATTCCAGCTGCCCCAATCTTCTAAACCCTCTAGACTGTCATATCAATACAGAGAAATCTTACTTCTCTCTGTCTCACATCCAGCAATTTATTGGCATATTCCTGGAATCCTCCAAAGCACACCTAGATATCAAGTCAATGCCATTTGTTTCCTAGTAAGCATTCTTTCCCATGCTCTATAATGTAAGTCCATTACACTTCAACGTCTCCTAGGACTTATGGCCTTATTACAGCGATCATTCCATTTGCTCATCTCTGTGTGAGACCACTTCCATCCTGGTTCATCTGAAACTTCACTCAAAGAAATCACCAAATCTTTGCCCTTTCCACCAACTGTCAGACACTGCCTTCCCTGCTTCCTACAAGGTTTATCATTCTGCACTCTGAAACCAATACTTCAGTCACAACAGACATTTTTATTCTGGGGCTGGCAAGCACACTCACACAGAGCAGACCTCATTTCAATGAACAATGAAGAGATCAGCTTCCATCTCTTTGCCTCACCACATGAAGAATACTCAAGACAGTGACTTTTCTACCCAGGTATTAGAAATAATAACAGCTGCCCATAACCTTTCATCTGTACTTCCTATGCATGGATGCAGAAAAGGTTTTGTAACTTTGCTCTCAGAACTAAACAGGACTGAGTATCCTGTGACTTACCAATAATTCTGGACTTCTTCCTGTCACTTAAGGAGCTCAGCCCTATCACTCATCAGAGTATACCTGGTAGTGATACCAACCCACCACAATACAAATGGATTAACTGTGTTCTCTCCCACAGTTCCTTAACAGCTGGGAAACTTTCTATGATCCCAATTCTCCACAGAATCTTTCTGGCTTAGTTAACCACCAAACCATTTGAATCATTGAGCATGATTTCTGTTAACCATGAAAACCAGGTTCCTTGTAGCTATAACCTCTGCTTCTGAACTCTGCCCCTTATGACACAACCTACCTTTCACAAAGATAAAGTGGTCCTCAGTCTGTTATTGCTTCTTCTGACCTAAAGCTGTATTCAATTTCACTTACGTCATAGAGCTACTGGTTTTCCTTTGCCACTTGTCTTCCCAACTGAAGACTAGGCTCTGTTCGCCTGATCTAAGTAGGGCTTTCACCTTCTGGGTGGACAGAATGCCATCCTTTCAGAAAACTACTCACATTTTTCATGTGCTGCTCTGGACCTAGAAGGGAGCTACTTAGCTTCCTCTCAATGCCTTGCCAAATGGGTCACGCTAGCCATTCATCTGGTTTACCAACTGGCTCTTCTGCCATTCTCTCTCAAGTGAAAGAGCATTCTACTGGGACAATAGCTTCTTTGACTGCATTCAACAGAAGATTGCAATGCAGCTACTTTAGCCCAACCATCCATTTTCATCAAGTACCTACTGTTTAAATATCAGAGCAAGAAATCATGCCTCCTTTGGCAGAGCTGTCCTTGAGTGAAACCACCTTCCACTGATAATTCCTTAGCTTTATAGCCACCAATCTGTATGACTCACATAGCTGCTAAAGAAGGGGGGCAGGATGCTTACCTGTAAATGTACCATATTTTTCGCTCTATAAGACACACTTTTTCCCCCCTC
The DNA here is from genome assembly GCF_004798865.1 of Varanus komodoensis. NCBI lineage: Eukaryota > Metazoa > Chordata > Lepidosauria > Squamata > Varanidae > Varanus > Varanus komodoensis. The sequence continues at coordinate 26,164,255 of NW_025335438.1, forward strand.
AAAAGGAAGGGGAAATGTCTGTGCGTCTTATAGAGCGAATGTGTATGTGCCCGACGCCTGGGACACTGCTGGCCGCCTGCACATGGCACCACCTGGCCGGCACGCGCTTGGCACGCCCTGCTCCGCCCCCCCCCGCCCCCAGCGCAGGTGAGAGCTGTGCCGCTCAGGGGAAGGCGTGCGGAGGAGCAGCCGCGGGCTTTAACTCGCCGGCCACACAGAGAGACTGCTCACCCCCACCGCCTGGGAAGACCTGCCGCCGCCGCGCCGCCCGGAAGACCACCTCCGGCACACTGCCAGCCCCACGTGGCACCACCTGGCCGGCATGCGCTCAGCGTGCCCTGCTCTGCCCCCTCCTGCGGCGCAGGTGAGAGCTGTTAATCACAGGTCGGTGTGTGTTTTCAAATGGCAACCCGTCTTTTAATGAAGCCCATGGGGAAGTGATGGGGAATGTGCCTGTGATTATCAGGAAGCTTTCCATGGATCAGTTCTCCGTTAGTTGATCAGACACATTTTTTTTAGGATCAGTGGATATTTGAACAGCATTACCTTCATGTATGAAGTTTATTCTTCAAAGGCTACTTAGTCCGCTGTGTGTTTCATTTACCGTACAATATCTCATTTTTTGTCAGAAGTTTTTTTTCTATTATTTACTAGCAGGGCAGCGTGGACATTACTGGCTTTTTTAGATTTGTTATTGAATTGTCTGCAGCAGCTCTTGTATAACTGGTGTAGATTATGGATTCCTTCAATAATTCCACTACTGACTAAGAAAGTGATGTCAGTGATTGTGAGCAACAGAGCTTCATAAATTCTGACTCTAGTGATGATGAGTTCTATGGGTTCAACGAAAGCTAGAAGAGTACTCGAACTTTAAAGTCTCTCTTTTGTTAATGACAGTGATGATGGTTCTTAATGCCACTGTTGACTGCTGTTCACTTTACAAGGTTGAAATACGGTATTACTGTATTCTGTTATAGTTTATTAAACAGTTTAGTAAACCATTTGATTCAGAATATTTTTTTCTTGTTTTCCTCCTCTAAGAACTAGGTGCGTCTTGTGGTCAGGTGTGTCTTACAGAGCGAAAAATATGGTAGTTCTTCAAGCAGTCATCTGTGTATTTCCTGCTTGATATGTCACAATTTCTTCCCTCTGCTGTGTCAGACATGGATCTGGGTTGCAGGCAGGAGCCACACTTGAAGTGTGTTTAGAGGAAGTGGGGGAGACACACACCAAAATTCTACTTAGTTCTAGAATGTTGCAAATGCTTTGTCTAGGTGCATTAGCCCACATGTGTTAGCCATTGAGATCATGATGAACTAACTTCACTTACAGGGGTGCAGGAATGAAAACTGAGATTTCCTTTCCCTCTTTTTGTTATTGGAATGTGTTAATGCTTTAAGATGTAACGTAGATGTTTCCAATTTCTTTTGCATGTTACTTGAACAACTATTCCTCTTTTTCTGAGTTAAATGCTTATATATTTTTATTACAATGTATTCAGAACATTATCTAGATTATCTAGAAGCACTAATTATCTACGGGTTGGCACTGCACAGATGACTTCAAGTACAGGTAAAGCCACCTGTCCTCCTTCAACTTTGCAAACTGAAGCAAAGGGTTCAAGAAAGTCCACATACTCTGTCATGTTCATTAAACTAAACCAAACCAAACCAACCTGGGGTATTCCCACCCTTTGCAAGACTTGGTTATCTGTAAGTTTTCTAGATACGTGCCTGAGGCCCAATGTTCAGATAGCAGTCAATGGCCAAGACAGGATTCCTGAAGTTATGGATGGCCTTTGGGAAAAGCTTGTAGGTGGCATGTTGAAGGAACTTCTCAAGGAGGAATTGAGCTGGAGCTGCCAGAAGAGTGTGCTCACTGTCTGGAGCACAGACATACTGCAGAGGCATTATTGGACTCAAGCTCTCAGACACCTATTAAGCAGAACGGCATTAAAGTGGAATATAGTGGTATGTCTATCATAAAAGCAAGTAGTTATATTATACATATATAAGTATTTAGATATTTTATAAGTTACACAGAAATAATGTATAGGAAGCAGCTAGTACTAGATTAACTTTTTAGCAAGCTGGGCACAATGGCAACAGTGAGAAAATGAGGGTAAGCTTGGGAGAAGTCCTTGGTACAGCGCCCTGTACTGGGCCAGTAGCCCTGGCAGCCCCTGGGCTTACACCATGACTGAAGCCAAGCAGCTTATGTCATGTTGCAATTAAAGGGGGCCCTTTCAAGAGGCAGATGTCAGCAGTGGGTCTTGCCAGGCTGTTGGAAGTTTCAGCAGCTGCCCAAGCATTCTGCCTGCTGATGCCAGGCCTGAGAAAAAAACACAATTCTAGATCCCTGTTCCTTCAAGAAAAATGGATACTGGATGGGACCCAGGATTTACCTTTTGCAAAACGAAGGACTCTGCTTATGGATTGTCTGCCCAATTTGGGAGGATCTATCTTCCTGCCTATACCACCTTATTCAGTAGAATTTCCTGACTGCAGTATTTTCAGGGGCTGGAGAGGCTTCCTCAGGATTGGCTGATGAGGTTGTCCACTTCTAGCCGCCCAGCTGATCCTGCTTACATCTGAATCCAACCCAACATCAGATGCCTGGACCAGACCTCTCCCCATTTCATGGGGAATCTAGCTACTGCAGCTACTTATATCTAGGGCAGCACATGAGGAATCTGTAATAGCAGCAGCTTAATGTAAGAGACACAGTTCTGTTCAAATAGCGATTGTGATTTCTATCATTAGCAAAATAACCTTCAATGAAGTAACTGAGGACAAAGCAAACATTTGTGCATCATGCAAGGTCAAAAAATCCTTTAGTGGATCAAGCAGAACTGTTAATATTTATTTATTTAGGAAGCTTCTATGCCGTCCCATTTGCCGAAGCCTCAGGGTGGCTCACAATAATAAATAAACACAATATAAAAACAATATAATTTGAGTCGACCTGGCCAAAAAATAATAACAATTAAAATAACGTTTGAATAAAAAGGTCTTCACCTGGCACCGAAAAACAAATAACAACAGCGCCAGGCAGACCTCTCTGGGGAGCGCATTCCATAGATTGGGCACCACCGCAGAGAAAGCCCTCCATGGAGGGTTCCCGGAGAAGGGCCTCTCTCGCTGATCTCAAGGGGCGGGCGGGCGGGCATATATGGACGTAGGCGCTCCTTCAGGTACCCAGGAGCCAAGCCATTAAGGGCTTTATAGGTCATAACCAACACCTTGAATTGGGCCCAGGAGGTGAGAGGTCCAGGAGAACCAAAAGGAATGCACTCTCTGTCTTTCTCCCTGCACAGGTCATTGTACAGGGCAACCAAGGCAGATTCAGTACCGTACCCAGGTCTGAAGCCAGACTGAAATGGGTCCAGATAATCAGTTTCATCCAAGAGAGCTTGGAGTTGTCCCGCCACCACCCGCTCCAACACCTTGCCCAGAAACGGGATGTTGGCCCCTCGTCTATAATTAGTGGCCATCTCTGGATCCAGTGACGCCTTCTTCAGGACTGGTCGGATTACCGCCTCCTTTAAAAGGGCAGGTACCCGGCCCTCCCTCAGAGAGGTATTAACCACTTCCAAAATCCAGGTCCCTATCTCATGCTTGGCGTTGTTAATTAGTCAAGATGGGCAAGGGTCCAATAGGCAGGTGGTGGGATGTACTCGTCCAAGCACCTTGTCCACATCATTAGAACAAGTTACTGCAGCATGGACTAGACAAATTCTGTGGCCATTTTGAATTTTCAACCCCTGGCTTCACTTTAGGTTAATCATAGGCTATATAAACCTAACAATTAATAGTTAGCTTAAATGTGGGTTATATAATCCACAATTAACTTATATAGTCTGGGTATGGATGTCATGTAGCAAGCCCCAGTTAATCCAACCTGAGGCTGAAGAGTCAAAAAGGCTGCAGGATGTGCTCGGCATATGTTGTGGCATACTGCAGGAAGCCCATGACTTGCCACCTCTGCTTGTGAACTGTGCCTATAAGCATAGTCCCAAAAAGAAAGTTCCTGAGGTAAGGCTTTGAAATGTCTTGGGAGCACAGTAAAGGCTTAGTAAGCAGGAGAGAGCACAGAATGTGAAAAATCCAATGCTGCAAGCAGGAGACCATTTCTGGATCCACTTCTTTGTCTACATGAGTCTGCCTGTCTTTATCACAGCCTAAATATGGAAACCAGAATGTGCATAGAAACCTGGACTGCATTTGTAGTTTAAAAAAATCTTATGTGATAACAAATATTCCTTAGTATCCACAGCATTAAAATGGTGGATTTTAATTATTACAATTCAGTTCCTCCCCTGCAGCTCTCCCTGAATATACATTTCATAGAGGCCCCTGCCAAGATACTGTGCCCTCGAGCAGCAGAGGGCAACCTGTGCCCCAGATGTATAGGCCTACAACTCCCAATGTCTCCTACCACTGGCTATGTTGGCTTGAGCTGATGGGAGTTGTGCAGCAAAACATCTGGAAGACCACAACTTATCCCACCCTTAACCTAGAGGCTGCAATCCTATACCCACCTTCTTGGCCTCATTTAATGAACACTGTGCTGTTAACAGCTCATCTAGTACAAATCTCCTTTCCCCCTCATTATGGACTTCACAATGGGTGTGTGTGTGTGTGTGGAGCGTAGGAATCCAGCCTTTGTCACCAGAAAAACACCCACACACTCTTTCTCCTCCTCCCTCCCTCCATATGTTCATTTGTAGAGGAGGCATTGTACGGCAGAGGCACTCACCATGACTTTAGGTTTAATATCAAAATCCTTTTGCCCTCCAACCTGGATGTGTTTCTTCATGAGACTGAATTTGTTAAAGCAACAGATAAGCAAACCACTGCTGTTTGTTCTCAAGTTAAAATCTACATCTTCACAGAAATACCTAAATTTTTGGACAAAGATATGAAAGTATTTATTCAAGGCAATGATGTCAATGCCCTTCAACTACTTACAAAATGTTATATTGAGGCCAAAAATCCAAGAACAAGACAAAAATAGTGTATCTGTGATTGTTGCAGCCCCTTCCTACCAAGCAGCAACCTGAGTCGAGTATTGACTGGAGGAAAACATGGCATTATGATTTCCCATCTAGCCCCAGTTCTGAAGCATGAGTGGTAATGTAAATCAGAGGATAGATGAATATAAAGAATATGAGTGGAGTACTCCTGCAGGATCATAGGTATAAGGAGTTTCTCCTCTTCACTGAGTGGTGGCCTACCCAACTGGGAAGGTGTGAAGATACCTATACAGTAATTTGGTCCATGCTGACCTCTCATTTGACTCCTCTAAGGTGGTCATAAGAGCCAGGGTAGGCAGTGCATGGGCTGCACATAGCCCACACTGGATCCTCTGCCTCCACGACTGCTATGCCAATTTCCAACAGAGACATTCTTCCTACAGCCCACCATATTGTTCAGAAGGAAGTGGTACTTCTCAGGAAGTAATGAGGCACTTCTCATGTGCCCCATTTCAAATAGACAAAAGGGTATACCGGGAGGAGGCGGCCCGTTGCAGAAGGATTCTTCGCAAGGCTAAGGCTGATTATGAGCTGAGACTTGCCAAGAATATCAAGAGCAACAAAAAGGGCTTCTTTCAGCATGTAAATAGGAAGAGGAAGGGGAGACAAGTGGTGGGACCACTAAATAAGGAGGAAGGAGATCCAGTGACTGATATGAGGGAAACAGGCAAAGATGCTAAATGACTATTTTGCCTCGGTGTTCTCCCCAAAGCAGGACGGGGGATATCTGCATAGATTAGATGAGGCTGGGGTCTTAGGGGCACAGATTAGAGTCACCCCCCTTGAAGTCGAGGGGCTGCTCAGGGCATTGGACATTACAAAGGCGCCAGGCCCTGACGGGTGACACCCGAGAGTACTTAGAGAGTTGGCAGGGGTTCTCTCACGCCTGCTGGCCTTCATTTTTGAGGCCTCGTGGAGAACGGGTGAAGTTCCAGAAGACTGGAGGGTGGCATCAGTGGTCCCAATTTTCAAAAAGGGTAGTAGAAGGGACATGGGGAATTACAGACCTGTTAGCCTTACATCCATTGTAGGAAAAACAATGGAAAGGCTCATAACAGAGATCTAGTGATGCTATAGAGGGAAGGGAGGCTGACAGCCATACAACACGGCTTCTGCAAAAACAGGTCCTGCCAGACAAACCTTGTGGAATTCTATGACAAGGTTTCGAGATGGCTAGATGGAGGGGATGCAGTGGATGTGGTATACCTGGATTTCAGCAAGACCTTTGACAAAGTGCCCCATGATATCCTGGTGGAGAAATTGAAGAGTTTTGGGATACACCAAAGCACTGTCCGGTGGATTAGGGCATGGTTGACTGACCGAAAGCAGAAGGTAACCATTAGTGGGGAATTGTCGGGAAGGCGGCCAGCGACAAGCGGGGTCCCCCAGGGCTCTGTCCTGGGGCCAATCCTGTTTAATCTTTTCATAAATGACATGGAAGAAGGGGTGAACAGTCTGCTGATCAAATTCGCAGACAACACTAAAACTGGAGCAGTGGCCACAACTGAGGAGCAGGTACTCCAGATCCAAAAGGATCTGGACAGACTATGGAAGTGGGCAGGAGACAACAGGATGGCATTCAATGTGGATAAGTGCAAGGTCTTCCACTTGGGACATAGGAATAGGTGTCACAAGTACAGGTTAGGTGACAAGTGCTTGGAGAGCAGCACTTGTGAAAGGGACCTCAGGGTACTGGTTGACTGCAGGCTAAACATGAGTCAGCAGTGTGATGCGGTGGTCAAGAGGGCGAACGCCACCTTGACTGCATAGCCAGAAGTGTGGCTTCTAGATCAAGAGAGGCATTACTACCACTCTGTATGACTCTGGTGCGCCTGCAACTGGAGTATTGTGCTCAATTTTGGGCCCTTCGTTACAGAAAGGATATAGCCAGGTTAGAGTCAGTGCAGCGTAGGGCCACAAGGTTGGTGGCCGGTTTACAGGGGATGGGGTATGAGGCAAGACTGAGGGAACTGGGTCTCTTCAGACTGGAGAAGAGGAGACTCAGAGGGGATATGTTGGTGACATACAGGTATGTGAGGGGATGTCACATGGAGATGGGTAGAGACCTGTTCTCCCCTGCAGAGGAAGGCAGGACGCGCTCCAACGGAGCAAAGCTCAGGGAACCAAGGTTCCATTTAGATGCCAGGAAGCACTTCCTGACAGTCAGGACCCTGAGGGTGTGGAATGGGCTTCCTTGAGAGGTCGTTGAGGCCCCATTGGTGAGGGCGTTCAAAGATAGGCTGGACATGCACATGGTGGGCATGTCGTGAGTGGAGCCGGCTGGTGCCAGAGGTCAGACTAGATGGCCCGGGAGACCCCTTCTGACTTGCTCTGTTTCTATGTTTCTATGCCCCATTTCACAGCAAAAATGCCAGTTCTTCAGAGAAGCACAGCACACAATTGTACTTTCCTTGGATGTTTGGCAGGCTCAGGGAGCACAATTCTGCCAGAAAAGCAGAGTATACCACCTCTGGGTGCAGCTGTGGCAGGGGGAGGGTGCCCTGTGGCAGAGTTCCATGAGGGCAGGTCAATGAGTATACCCTCAGCCCTCTGCAATTGCCCCCTCTTAGCATACATGGTGTCCCCCACCTCATTTTATACTCAGAACAATACTGTGATAAAGGGTTATTCTACACATTAGCATCTGGCATAAGGTCACCAGTGAGCTCAATGGCTGAGTGGAATTTGTATCAGGGTCTTCCCAATCCTAGTTCCCACTCCAATCGTCACATCACAATGTCTGTCATCATTATCACTAATTCTAATTTGGCATTTACAGGGGATGAAAGCAAGCAAAAATGTCCCAAAATGCAGTCATGTTCTCCTTCTGCCTAGTGAGCTGCATCCTTGCCAGGGCAAATTAAAGCAGAGAAGAGTGGCTGAAGAGATGGCCCTTTGGACTATCACTTCTTACCTCCCATCCAGTTTCTAATGTGTCAAGGAAGCATATTCAATAATCAGGCTTAATGCAACTGTATATACTGCATAGGGAAACTGTACTTGCCATGACAATAAAATGCTGTCATTCATTGCCTTTACCCTTAGAAAATTTCCATTCATTTTGCGGTAAGGGGAGAAAATTTCCAAAGGCTATCTGTGCCTTGATTCAACTGGAGATTCAATCCAAATGTCTTTTTCATTTTCAAGCTTACCCAACTGCCCCCTTTTCAATTCTTAGTTCAAGCCACTGACAAGAGTCTTATAGAAAAACTGTAATCCCAAAACTAATTCAGAACTACTTTCTTTCTACTGCTTATTGGTTTCTCTGTAAGCCTTACCTTTATTTTAAAAGTACTAATAGCTTACACATATAAATGCAGTGCTATGCTAACAGCCTGCATTTACCTACCTGTTTACGTCATATTGTACATTTTGAGTCAGGTCTACGTTGAGCAGGATAAAGTCATGTATGTGGCACCTGGAGAAGGGAGTTTTGGGTGTTCTGGAATTCAGCTTGCTGTTCCATTTCTGAATGCCCAGTATTGCATAATGGACAATTTTGGGTGTAGCTTCAATGTGCTGCAGGACACACTTTAGAGACACATTTTTACTGGCCCATCCTTGATCCATGGACTGGCTATGAAAAGCAAAAGGTTTTTATTGTAGCAAATTACAACTGCACTCAGAGGTACAAATGATGACTAAAGGACCTGATCATTTTGAAGTTCCTTGAAGTGCAAAACCTCTATATTGTGTGTAGCAAGGTTCAGAGAATATGTGCAGGTCTAGGAAGACTCTGACTCCAGCTTCTGATTTCAGGGGGAAAAATATGGCAAGTGCTAATGGTTATGTAATGAATGGACCATTGAACTTGGAATATGGGCTCTCAGGTGAAATTGCCATTCCGCTCTGCAGTTCACTGGACAAGTAATCTCTCCTTCAGGCTAAAGTACATCACAGGAGTATTATCAGGATATCAAAATTTCATGGATACATTTTTCTGATCTCATTATCTGCTGGTTCTGTTTATATATAATTTTCTTAAATATATTTTCACAGTAAATATTTTACTCTGGTTTTCAATTGTTCTTAGCTGCCTTGACTGCTGTGTAGCCACCAGTACAATGGGATATAAATGTTTATATGAACAAAAGTGGCTGTACTGGAAGGAAGAATTATATACAGTGACTTAAGTTTCTTGAGGAAAATCAATGTGAAAGTTAAATCTTAAATAAAATACATTTTGCCCAGAAGCATTTGGTGACTGTTGTTGGAAACAAAATGCTCCGTGAAACAGGCTTTTGTCTTATCTGGATAATATGTCTGTATAACAAATGATGGAAGAGTATGTCAGCAACAAGGCCAGAGATATATGCTCGTTCTAAAGAACTTGTTTTGGGGAATGAAGAATGGGAGATTTGGGAAGCCCTACCATCTACTGTTAACAGAAGCTCTTTTGTTAAGGCGACAACATTGCTACATTGCCAACAAAACCACGCTTTCATGTTAAGGCTACAATATACATCAAGTCCCCTAAAATACAGGGAAGTTATTAGACTAGGATGTCAAGCGTGCTAGGTACTACATCTGTAACTCAAGATCCACCCACTCTATGGCAATGAAGCTAATCAAAGACTGCTTTCCCAAAGTGACAAAGCTAACGTTATAAAGAATCAGTAACTGGAATGACAAACGAACAACTAGGGGGTAAATGAGTCTGGTGATCATTTTATAAAATGATGAAAAGCTCACACAATGCAGTTAAATATGGGCTAACCTAAGACAGGCTATAAATATAACGTAATGGTAATACTAACATTTGTAAAAGTTCTATCATGCTTAAAAATAACTATAGAAAGCAGCAGCAGCAGCACTTGCAGTATTCACACTTTGTCGCGTATTTTATATTGACACTGAAGCCAAGATGGTAATGGAGAAGAATGAGAAATTATGTAGGAGGTTTACTCTTCTGGGAAATTTATTTATTATTATTTAATTATTATTTATTTTATTTAAAATATTTCTATGCCGCCCCATCACAACAAAGCCTCGGGGCGGCTTACAACACATAATTTCTAGTAATGAATAAGGGAGAGATTTCTAGTAATGAATAAGGGAGAGACAAAAAGCTTAATGCAAGTCACTCCATATAGCATGTCTCATAGTGACTACAGCGGTCTCTCAACAATTTTCAATATGAAGAAAATCTGGTGTGAACATAGTCCCACAGATTTAGCATATATTCATTTCTACTGACAATTCACTGGAAAAATGTACACAACTGGATTTACATGTCATGATAAACCAGAGTTAGAGAAATCTAGCAATCAAGCAAGCACACTGATGCTATAGCTTCCACTTGGTTTGTCCTACTTGCAAAGATGACTAAACCACAGGCCATCTGTCCATAGATTATCATGATGCCCAGACTAGGGATTCTTGCTTGTCTTTCCCCAAATAGGATGTAAAACTTATTGCCTGATGATTGTCTGGTTTAGAAAGAGATAAGCCAGAATCTCGAAACTGGATATCACAATAAGTATAGCATGGACAGTGGACCCATGGAGTGTTTTGCAGCTACTATAGTAGCAAGAGCAAAGGAGTGATTGGGTAGTTTACCGTGCTTTGCAAAGTATTGGTCTTCCCCTAACCCCACTACGTCAATATTTGGTCGATGAATTTTTGGCAGCAATTACAGCTGTGAGTATTAAGTAAGTCTCTATCAGGTTTCTTGCAGTGTTTGCCCATTCTTCCAGGCAAAGCTGCTCCAGCTCTGTAGGCTGGATGGGGTCCACTAGTGAACAACAACTTTCAAGTCTTGCCACAGATTTTCAATTGGATTGAGATCTGGGCTGTGACTGAGCTGTTCTAAGACATTCAGGTTCTTGTTCTGAATCCCCTTCAGTGTTACTTTGGTTGCCATTTTGTGGCTGGAAGGTGGACTTCTACCTCAATCTCTTGTCTCTTGCAGGTTGTAATGGGCTCCATCAATCTCACCCTCAGTCTTGACCACTTTCCCTTTTCCTGCTGAGGGAAATTGGTAGCATCAGCTCTACATGATGCTACCACCACCACATATTACCTTGGGATGGTAAATGAGCATTGTTGACATTATGCTACACATTGAAGTTTCTAGTTTTGCTGCAAATTGCAGTTTGGGTCTCATCAGACCAGAGAACCATTTTTTACGTGATTACTGTATTGTAAATGAACTACAAATAGGGGTTAGTTTCAGCAAAGGTATGTTTTCTTGTTTGTTTTGTCTCAACTCTGTGGAGCATCTGGGTAAAAGTAGACCCATGGACAGTTTCTTTCATCTCAGCTGCAGATATTTCCATCTACTACAAAATTCCCATTTGTCTCTTGCTTCTTTAATTAATGCTTTTTTTTACCTGGTAACTGAGTTTTGGTATAAAGTCTTCTCTAGGTAGAGCCACGGTTGAGCCACATTCTTTCAATTTTGTACTGTTTTTTTAAAATAACCCAACCTTGATTGTGGTATTTTTACAGACCTTTCTTCCAGAGTTGTTTTGATCGCTCTTCAATCTTCATGATATTGTTTTGATATGTTCTCCAAGAAATCTGAAGCCCTCCAAAAACATGCATTTATTCTGAGATATATGGCATTGGAACCGCACACAGGCAAACTCCATTCGACTAGTTATGTGACTTCATTCAACTACCTTATGTGCAGAGGCAGTGGGCTGAACCAGTTCATTCAGGCATTTCAAGGGAAAGGAGGTGAATGTCTATGCAATGAATGGGTGCCAGTTTGTTTTCATTTATTTAACTTTTATACTACAATAAAAATTGATATCTTCATAGCGTTGAGTATCTTCTGTACATCAAATGAGAAAAATGCCAATTAAATCCATTTTGATTTCAGGTTGTAACACAACAAAATGGGAAAAATGAAAGGGAGTGAATACTTCTGCAAAGCACTGTACATGAGTATGCTGCTTATTCCCTGTTTATCGTGGCAAGTGGACAGACCAAATGAATTCCAAGAAAACGTCTAGCAGCCTTTTGGGATTGATGAAAAGCATCTCATCAATCCCAAAATGAATTGACTAAAGGACACACAGCTATGTCAAATAATAATTATTTCCAAGTGCCATCCATAGCTGAATAGTTCAGAATATATCTGAGATTATTTTTAGTATGACTTCCCTTTTGCCTTTAAAAAGCCCGTGTCTATATTCATGTAGATATATCAAAGGTAAAAAACACTATTTCACATCAATTTGCAAAACCATACTAGTGCCCAGGTGCATTATCCATATAATGAGGGCTCCATGTGTAGAAGCAGCAGTGGCCCTATCCAGTATTACAGATCTCCGCTCTTGATGTCCAAGTAGGAGGAGCGTATGGTGAAGTGCATAATGTCAGGAGTAGCACCTGCAACACAGCCCCACTACTCTTTCTGTGCATGAACACCCATTATATGGATAATGGGTGAAATAATTAATGTATTACTTCAAGATTCTGTTACAGGTCCCATGCATGACATCACTTTAGATACTGGCTTACCTGGACTGTTCTTGGATACCATGACTGTTCCATAAAACACAAGAATCATCCATGACAACAATAAAAGGCCAGACACACTGACGCTTGACTCCTAGCTCTTCCAAACGGTTTCTCTCTAGTTCCAAATTATGGTAAGAAAGCTCCTTAATAAGGAATCTGGCAGCACCTGAAAATATACAGCACAGAAGAGAAAAACTGAGGCCTCTAAATTGCACAGAACAGAACTGTGAGTTTATTAAACAAGGTAATATGAAGATTGGTTTTTGGGATCATGCTGTGGACTCTGACATTAGAATAGAATGGACATAACCATAGTGTTGGCTGTCCAATCTACCTTGAGAAGACTTAGCGCCATTTTTTTTAAATAATCAAGTTCTATTTATCATTTTCATTATCATCACATTTGTAAATTCACAGAGATATCCAAAATGACAAAGGATTTTACTATATAGTAGCTTCGAAAGTTTTGTCTATTTATTCTCTAACGTAAAAGCATTCAAGTTTCAGCATATTACCTTTTTAATCTGTGTTAGCTAGGGTTTTTATCTGTTTATCAACTACATTATGTTAAAGTTTGCTTTGACAATTTCTAATGTAGTTTGTTTCTGAAAAAAAAAAAGAATGGGATGTGAAGCTAAGATAACAGAGTAGACAAGTTGATCCCTTGTGAGCAAGGGTTAGAGGTTATAGCCTGAAATGGAAACTGAAAGGTGCAAGAAAGATTCCTTGACTGCCACTTTTTTGTGGAAATGCAAGATATTTTTAGAAATCAATCAATAATAAATATATACTCTACTCTGAGAATCAAGAGCTAGGGTCATAGCACAGCCATATACAAGGCATTTGGAAAAAATGTCCATCTAGATCAGCTAATATTCCATGTTATATTCAACTTAGAGCTATTTTAAGTTTTGAAATAATTCAGTAGAGCTTAAAATTATGATCCTTGGTATAATAGTGAATGGATAGGAGACCCTAGGATGAACCTAGCAGATTGCCAGGATTTTATTTTCACATTGCTAGCATTCCAACTAGTAGCACTGTGCCCAGTTTCAGCTAACAAGGTATCAGATTATTAAAGAATTATTTGTTAATTAAGTGTGCTTATCCCTACCAACAATCAAGCACAAAGTATCAGATCTGAGCAAGATTTTCTAATGCAATACAGAACGGCTTAAGCCAAAGAGATTGCAATGGAAATCAAAAAGAACAAAATTTATATAAACTCAAACAAAGGTCATAGATGACAAAGGTGTTAGAGGCACCATGAAGAGCACAATACTTCACTATTTTAGTACTTAATGCTAACTGGATATGTGTATTTTTCTACTCACTATAATCATGTTTTCATGTCCCCAGCTTCCTTGTGTCAGCATCAAAAAGTTTTATGCTAAACTTGCTTTATCCATACAATGCTCCTCACCCACCTCAGCCCCATTGCTCTGGAAACAACAGGGATATGTCACCATTCTGGTCTCTCATCTTGTCTTACTCACCAACTCCAGCATTGTTAAACATGCCTGGCAAAACCAGCATGATATGGTTGGGCCAGTACTTGCGATAAAGTGGCATTTCATATTCCTTGACCACAAGGAGATGAAGATGGTTGATCCCTTCCATAGCATGATAAAGGTTCAAGAGACCATGTTCATGGCGCCCACTTGATGGTGTAAAAATAGGACTCTTTACTGCATTCAGATTCTGTTGGAAGATGAGCCAAATCAAGACTGTATATATTTCTGCATGCATGGCACCTCTCTCTGCTTTTGCTATTGGAAGGTCAATATTTGGTTTTATGATGAAAGACCCTGGAACATGTACACCAGTAGCCTAATGTGACAATGGTTTCTCATAACTATTACATGAATTCTCCTTTTCCTATTAGATGGCAATGGCTTTGATTGGTTCCATAGAAACATTTATAGCAAGGATGAGGAACTATCTTTTGGTGAAGGAGGATAACTGTAGCCACTGACATCATTTGGGAGCAGCCAATGCTCTGGTTGGAGCTCCTCCCACCAATGCCTTTGCCAGGGACATGGCTATGCTGTGCATGGGTTTTTCCATACCCAGGGAAAGTCTGCTTTCACTGAAGTCAGACAGAGAAACAGTCTTTCACCTGAGACCTGGCTTCACCATCTTTATGCCTTTCCTAAAAGGGAAAGAAACGGGATGCACTAGCTGAGTTCCTTTTGTCCCTTTAAAGAGGGGGTGAGCCAGCTCAATTTCTTTTCACCTGCATGGACCATAACTTCCCAGGCAGCATAACTGGGTGGAGAAGCATTCAATGCAGCCATCATGAACCTGATGTTCCAAGGCTTGGTTTGGAAGGTTAGTACCACATAGTAGACTTGTATCCTCCTTCATCCTTTTCCAGTGTACCTCCCAAGCATGGATTTTTCATGGATTTCCCATGAAAGTGAAAGATGTTTATAAACTTCTGCCTACCTTCTGGCAAAATAAAAAAGTAGAGGAAGCCCAAACTTCAAATCTGAAACTGTACATCTGAGATAAAACTCTTCATATAATTTATTTGACTTGTTTTACATGATACATATATAGTGAAGAATGGTACACTTTATGTACTTTATTCACTTAAATAGATTTCACCCACCTTGTCAGACACAAGAGGAAGACGCATGCTTTCCAAATGTTTGCCTTGCTTGCTGAATACAAAATAGCTCTCTTTGGATTTGGGGATTATAAAATGAAGCTGAATTTCTTCTCCTAACATTGAGGATGAGAATGTGAATGCATGTAGGGTGGAATCAGACATCTGCACACAAGGAGAGAATAAAATTATAACCCACTAAGGAGATGACCTGCATACATGAACATACTTTGGTCCATGAGGTTAGATTGCCAACGAAATTCCACAAGTGGGGGCAACACAGCCAAATAACTTTCACAGAAAGCATTTTAGGAATACAGCTATATGGAGTGCCTTTTCTGTAGATTAATTGTTTGCAATGAATATTGCAGCATATTAGATCTTCTAATTCTTACATCGGGCTCCTTAAAAACCCCTGCCATTTAACAGAAGGTGTCTACTTTTAATAAAGCTAGCAAATCAATCATTAGACACACATATTAATGGATATTTGGTTTGCTCAAAAGGACGAGAAGAACCAACTCGTTTTCTCAATTGAAGATATCTGTGAGTGATGAGGGACAGTTGAGGAAAAGGGCAAAACTCACTTTATACAACTTCGACTCCCTCAGTATGTCACACACACGTGATAGTACACAATGGCAGAAGAACATGTCTTAACTGGTTAAGGGAGTTATAAAATATAATTCAGCAAGCCCTTGTGGCATATCTACACTACAAATATGGGCCAGTTTCATATCACCAACTGTCACAACTTCCATCAAAGAATTCCACAGAGTTTGTTTTTGGTGAGGATATTAAGTTACTTTGGTCAGCAAAAATATTAGGTCTTCTGACAAAATGATAGATCAGGGATGGCAAAACTGAGGTTTGTGAGCTGCATGAGTTTATTCTGCAGCTCACCAGCTGCCTCTTCCCACTACCATCAGCTGCAGACACAAACTTGTTTATGTCCCGCAGGTGCCTGCTTGCAACTGTCAAACTGCTGACATTTACCATATGTGGCTCTTCTACTGAGCAAATCTGACTACCCGTGATAGATTAATAAAGATTCAAAGGCACTTTAAACTTGTCATGTGTCAACATGACTTAAAAGGAAGTCCTGCTTACTGAAACTGAAGGATTTATGTCCATATATTGATGGCAGTGTTCACAATGATGGAATGTGTTGTAAGCTGCATACTTTGTCAGCATCATTGACACTGTATTCCGTTTCCTGAGGTCTTCTGTTTTAATTTCTTTGCTTGATTCTGCAGATGAAGATAATGAAGTAAAACAGCCAAGAAGTTGCATGAAATTCAGCTTATTTAATCAGCTTATTTAATCAGCTTATTTAAACTGCAACCTCCCCCCACTAGGTGCCTTTCAGATGGGGTGGACTACAGCTTTCAGCATTCCAAGCGGATTTCACTTACCTTGTTTTATTCTTTGCAGTTGCTCTGTATACACTGAACTCATAAGGACATATTTAGGATCATGCACACTGAGATCAAAAGTCATTTTACTGATGATTTCAATATCAGGCCATTGGTCATTGCCAGACTGGGCAATTTCATTGTCCTCTGTATGGTCTCAAAAATAAAACAATTGGGCATATATATTAGTAATTTTACAGAGCTTAAGTTCTTTAGGCATACCACATACATTATTTCAGGAATTTTTACAATTTCTCTTTTAAGATGTGTAGCATTCCCCCTCCCATCCTGTTTTACTGATTGGGGTCTAAGTCTAAGAAATGGTGACTTCTTAAAGACTACAACGGAGGTGGGAATAAGGTGTTATCAGGCTTTACTGGTCCACATCTGGGTGACCTGCAGTACAAGGGTTTCAGACACCAAATTGTTTTAACAATAAAGGCAAGTTGCTATGCTATGACGGTCATTCTTGACTGGTCATCTAAAATCATACATATGCGAGTGGCCCCTGTGGTGGTCGATTCCTAGGTGGAACCACTGGCTCCCAATGACCTTGGAAAGATGGTACCCCAATGGTGTAACAATGAGAGTTTGGAAGGAGGATGAGTTGGTGGTTGTCATGATGTGTCTTGGATCTCTGCTTTTGATAAAGTAGCCAAGATTGATTCTGCTCTTAGTACCATAAGGATGGCTATGGTAATGTTCAGCACAGATTATTCTTGCTTGGTCAGCCATTTATAGTCCTTTGATTTCATGGCTTCGGCCAATTTTGCTGCTTTGGCCCTTCTTGGCCTTGGACTCTTTCAAGGAATAACCAAGTACAGGCAGTGCAGTTTGGCCATGATTAGAGCCTGACTGAAGCAGGCACAGTTGGAGGCAAGGTTGGCACCTCTGCAGTGCACAGGTGCTCCTCCTCCACAGATGTGGAGGAATCCACCATCTGCAGCACCTTGCTCCAGGTGGGCCCATTTCTGTGGGACTATTTGCAACCATATCATGCAAAGGCCTTATCCAGCATTTGGCGAGTGTTTGCTCCTATAGAAGATAGAGTTCCTGAAGGTTTATCACCTTAGGCACTCTGCTAAGGAGGTATCTAAAGAAAATCAGGCCAAAAAAAAAAAAAAACCCACAGAAAAAAGAAGGGAGAAAACAAACAAACAAAGGCTTTGAGGAAAAAAGGGAGATTTAAAAGGAAAAAGAAGAAGGGTTCAGTGGAGAAATGGAAATAAAGTATTGTAAAGATGAGATACAAAGGCACAAAAAAACTAAAGCACAAGAGAAAATGGCAAGAAACAGCTAATGAACACACCTGGATGAACTTCCCAAGACACCACAATGGGGGGTGAAGAGGAACAGAGGGAATGGGTGGGAGCCCCTTTAATATACTGATGCTGAGGGGAGGGGAGGGGCTCCTGCCAAAACTCTCTCCCCAATACAAACTTCCCAACCACAGGCTGCACACAGACACAGAGACCACAAAGAACAAGAACAAACTTATTTTTTTCCTTCTGAATTTTTCCACTTGAATTGAGGTGATCAGGACTGCTCTTGCATGTGAAAGGACTATGATCTGTGCTTAATTTGGTTTCAGTACAGAAATAAAATCTAAAGAGCAGGATGTGCTCAGAGGTACCCTGTTCTTTAATTCTAAGTATATGCCCCTTGACCCCAGCTCTTGGATCTTGATGGATCTTCAAGTCCAAGGAAAAACAACCCACAGATCCAACAAGCTTTAAGGCTGCTTACCCCTGGACTAAAGGGTGTTCGGGACAAATAAAATAAAATTCTGCTACGTGCATAATTATCTAATTATAATCACAAGGCTCAATAATATCCACTACATTACATAACTGTAAAAGAGGATAAAGCAAATTTACAGAGGACATCAAACTATAACAAAGTCTCCATCAAAGTCTAACCATAACACTCGACAGTATATCATTGCCTACCAGATGTTGAAGCAATAAGCAGTTAGCTCTAATTACCATGATCATCTTGTGTGCTCACAGAGACAACTGAGAGGTCAGTACTAATGCAAGCTTTGGGTCTGAACCAGCAATCTTGCTACAAAAGATAGATTCTGCTGACAGACAAAAATGTAACATGTACTTCTAGGATCACAAATCTTGTTCTAAATGAAATAATACACAATGTAACAATAATGACAACAATGATTTTTGTTTGTTATTGCTGTGTTGTCATGGGTTGGGGTTGGTCTGAATTTCCTTTCATGGATCCCTGGCAGTCCAGTGCTTCCCACTACAAAGAGATTCAGCATTCCATCCAACTATGTAAACCTTGACTCTTAAGATTTCTGTAAACAGAACTATCAGTGCTGATGCCTTGTGGCAGTTTACAGATGGTAACACTCTTGCTATGTGTTTCAGCAGGTGCTAGGATGGCCCAATAAAGCACAGGCCAGGTGTGCACACCCATGGACCACCTGTAGCTCTCAAAGCTTCCAGTGATTTGGAGGTGGAAGTACTGGAACAACACTGAGAGCAGTTTTTCTGTTGCTAGTAGCAGTGCAAAAGAAAAAAGGCAGTACCATTGTGGACTGTTGGGGGTAATGGAAGGCAACTCCCTGGTCTCACATGTGTGATCACTGCACTTCTGTGGTTGCTAATGCTTATTTGTGTTCTCGTTCTCTGTGTGTGTGTGCGCGCACATACACAGCCCCAGCCCTAGATACAGTTTTTCTAGCACAAAAGTTGTGCACCCGATGTAGGGAATAAGCAGAGATGACACAGCATTGGGCAGATAAAGTCTGTTGTAGGAATTTAGTCTCTGGTGGAAATAGATCTGAAAATGAAACGAAGAGCTGTACTTGCTGCACATCAATGAGCTTCTCTAGGTACATGATAGTGAACAGAAATCTGCTGATGTCAATGTTCTGAACTTTCACCTTATACTCAGCTTGCACATCTATGTAAGTAATCCACATAACAGGCCCTTTCCATAGCCATACCACTTTCCAACAACCACTGACTATTTGGTTTTATGCAGTCTCCCCTAGTTTCTAAAGGTGAAATGACTTTCCTAAAGCTTGGAAACTAGTAGTAAACATTTAAGCTAAAATATACAGGTATTTTTGGTACTTTTGGCCTCACCCTTTTAGCTTCACCCCTCACTGTTTGGAATTTAGTCCTTGGATTAAATTCCTGTTTGGAATTTAGTCCTTGGATCCAGCACCCCTCTACTAAGGAAGCTGAATCCTGGGTAAGAGCTGATAATCCTGAAACTTTTCACTATTTGCAAGTGTGGTCTATGTATGAACATCAGCAAATCTATGTATGAACATCAGCAAACAACATTATGATCATGTTGTTGTGGCTGTTGTTATTTATATAGCCTTTGAACCAAAGCTTCCTTTTCACTGTGCTTGGGGTATAGGATTCATATTTCTCAAATCATGTTAGAGTAGTTTCAAAAACCCAAAGGATAGGCACTGCATATACCGGCATAAAAAGTGACTCCCATATGACAAGGTCAGTATTTGGAGCTGCAGTTTCCTGGAGTTTGTCATATATTGGGAGTATATGACAAATTCTCAATTTTTGCTTTGCTATTTTCAGTTTCAAGGATCATCTATATGGTAGTGACATGTGGAACAAGCAACTGGAATGTTTCAGAAAAATACCTGTATATATCACTGTATAAGGAGATTCAAATATAAGACAAGGTTAGTATTTTGGGGTGTTTATGTAAGTTGAAATATAAGATGATCCCCAGTGTTTGCTTTGCTATTTTCCATTTAAGGTCATTTTACATGCTGGCAATTCATCTTAGTATCTGCTGAAGTTATCTGAAAATTGTCTTTATAGCTATTCCATGTGTATTATTTAGCCATGATCAGGAACCATGCTGGTTAGAGAGAATTTGATTTAATAGATTTGTGCGTACCTAATCTGGTTTCTCAAATAGTTCATTGTTAATGCCAGTTTCTTTCACTTAAAAATCTGTATGAAGGTATAGCACCAACTCTTCACAGGGCACTCTGCAAACTTGATCATTGACAGAGATAATTGATCCTTGGAAATGAGAATTGGCTCTTAGTACTTACTTGTATTAATATCTTCTTCATCATATACATCCACCTCCAGCAATCTAATCAGCATACGAAAGAGAATCCGTAGAAACTGCAAATAAGAACCAGTTTTCCCCACCTAAACCAAAACCGAAGGGAAAAATTTAGTTTAGATGACATTATGAGGGAAACTTTTCTGTTTGTCCTTCAATTATTTTATTACAGGAGGACTTATTTAAGGGTCTTCCATCTGAAGGACCACCAAAGTATATGGCAATTAGGGTGAGATTCTACACTGCTAATACTGAAGAACCCCAATGGCCACCAACAAATTGTCAGGACTACTTGGAATTCATTGAGTTATGACCTCCTCTTCTCCTGAATTGTTGAGACACTCATAATTTATATGCAGACTCCATTTAACCTCCAAAGCAAAGAACAAAGGACTGGGTATCCAAGGCCAGATGGGAACAATACATTTACTAATGCACTGCAGAACTCCCATTTTTAAAAGTCTACTTCCTGTCCTGCTGCTGTCATGAACCCTTCAGGAACAAGAGTGGTGGCTTTTGAGTTCTCCTTGGAACGTGCTACTGGGTTACTGAAAGCTATTCTGATTCAGTATAGAACTGCAAAGCAATGCCATTCTTCATACACACTCTTCTTTGGTTTACTCACTTTCCTACCCAAGTTCCCATCAGTTGCCATTATACAAAGGCAGTTCAACCACCTCATGCAGATTAACTCTTCCCCTGAAGCACATTTAGTTGCAGGTAGAAGATTATGCAATCCTATATTTGGAGAATCTTATCTTAAATCCTGGGGTGGATAAGATGACGTTGGCTTATCTATGAATTATTTGATTCCATTATTCTTAGTTTCAACTTTTGAACTAATACCAAGCATAATTGATTCCTCTTCTTGGTCAGTATGAATAAAATAATTTCATTAACAGCAGCTTTAATTCATCCATCATTCTTGCCCTCACTTTATTAGAGCTGGGATGAACCCTAATGGGATCTGTCCCTCCAAGCATTTGCAGGCTTCCTCTTGCGTACAGCTTGCTCAAGCCAAGCCAAGAGAGAGTCTATGAAAGCTCACAGATTCACAATTGTGCACCTGGCAACCTTCTTTTGTGTCCGCCTAAAGGGGGCTGCAGCTGGTGTGGAAGAGGGATCTGGCTTGTGCAGTGGTTGCAGGGGGTTACCGGGGGAGCCCCTTGCAACGAGCCTTTTTCAGCACCAGTTGCAGCTGCACAAACAGCAGCTGTATTTGGAGTGTGAGAAGGGCGCTGCTTGCACAGAAGGCGTGGCTTGATTCCTGGGAGAGCTTGCCAGGAATGCAGACTCTGGGCCACTGCAAAATGATCTGGACTTCTGGGAGCTGAGCCCAGTGAATCTGATGGATTTCTAGTCCAAGATCGATTTCTTTCACATTCCTAACTCTTTTACCTGGATCTGTTTATCACTCAAGGGAAACTGATGTATGACTCCAACAAGTATGAACACATGACTTTAAAAGACTGTTTTCTACTGTCATGGTTAATCAGAAGCAAAATGTAAGACTTAATCTGACGATATCTCACTGATGCCATACTTTTATTGGTAGTAATGCCATTCTTTGTTACTTAGGTCATCTACCCATGGGTTTCTGGATGATACTTAAAATCCAACTGGCAACTTACAGAGATCAAAAGAAGAGGTTAGAACTGAGCATTCATTCATTTGTTCTAATACAGCTGAGGCTGTGCTTCTACAGCAGTTTTGGGTAAAGTAGACTATAAGAAGTTATGAAATCATACTGCCAAGTTTACACATAATGATAAGCCATGATTGCAGAGTTATCTTGGCTTACCACAACTGAATGGTATGCTGCTGCACAGAGCCCTTTTTTCTCCCTACCCAAAGAGAGGTAAAACTAACCAAGAAGTGATTGTGCTATCTGAACAGAGGATCCTGTTTGCTTTTCCTAAATGAGCCAAGACATGTCAGCCAAGCCCTCATTACTTGTTTTGATCTTGGCTCTTTTAGGAACAATAACCCAGGAACCAAGGTTTGAAACATGGCAACAGTTCTTTCCTGATTAGTTTTATCTCTTCATCTGACAGAAGGAGTATATACTGGCAGGCTGCTTCTTTAGAATAAGCCAGGGTCAGGCAAGAATACCACATATAATTGTGTGCAAGTGCAACCACTGTAAATCTCAATGCCAACACTACCTGATGTTTCACAAGCTGAGGCCAAAGAGTGCTCAGAGCCCCTAGCACATCACAACAGCCCTGCTCTGTAGCACAGATGCCATACCTTAACTATGCACTGGCACATAGTAAAGAAAGAAGAGATGGCATTGGATAGTCATGTATTAATGAACTACTGACGTTTGCTTGATTATTTATTTATTTAAAGCATTTATATACCATCCAACTACTAGCATCTCAGGACAGTCACTGATGTTAACTGATGTTTACTGATGTACTGATGTAAACCCACATAATTGTTCTCACTTTACAAAATCTTTTATGCAGCAGTTATGCATACACATAAATATGGAACATGGAAAACAATTCCAAAGCACTTAAATTATTTCAATCACAACTGCTTAACTCCTAACACGTATTTTCACAACCAAAATCCAGGTCCTTTTTTGAGTTATTAACTATTTTGGCACTTCCAATGGTTCACTAAAAGAGGGGCATTCTTTTACCTGTGGAGGTCCTGTCAAAAGTAGCCGTCGTGGGTGAAAGTTCCTGCTGCCACTGTTTTCACTATGATTATTGTAGTCCGCATGGTGCTGTCGAGCCGTGGTCCACTGCCTGTAGTACAAAGACTGCTCTTCACTGGTCATGTCCTTATGCAGCAAAGGCCTCAGAGAGCTCACCCAAGAAACATCAGCATGAGGTAAGAGAGAAGCTGAGAAAGGCAACTGTCCACTTTTCTGTGAGCCAAGAAGGCAGTAGGCTGCTTTAGACAAGATCACAATTCGGGGTAAGGACACTCGCAATGCTTTGCAGTCTTTCACGGACTGGCTAGGCCACCGGAATGTATGGCTGACAGATGGGGATGCTGCTGAGTGTTTAGAAGTGGTACTGCTGGCTATCTGGCTGCCTAGAGAGTCACACTCTTGTTTCAGGTTCTCCCCAGTGGCAAAACCTTCATCGACTGAGCTGCTTGCCACATTCTGGAAGTTCAGAGATGATGGTGGCTTCTGAGACTTATCTGTGGCACTGGAAGAACTCACTCCATTTTCTGCTATAGAACCTGAAACAAAGAACTAAATGATATTTAATAAAATACAGCACATAATTTCAACACTTATCTTCTGCTCTATACCTTTTATGCCACAAATATTTTATCCATACTTTTAAAATTCATATTTCATAGATCCAGGGTGGTGTAGTATAGGACTGGAACTCGTGTGAACTGGGTTCTAGTCCCCATTAAGCCATGGCGCTCACTGGGTAATTTGGGCCCATCACAGACTCTCAGCCCAGTCTACCTCACAGGATTGTTGCTGTGGGGATAAGATTGAGAAGAGGAGGAGGAGAATTATGTAAGCCACCTTGAGTTCCTTCGAAGAAAAAAAGGGAGAATGTAAATACGACACAGTACAAAATACTATGAGCTTTCAAATTGCCCCAAAAGCCTGAAGATGAAAGTGCTATGGGTAGAAAGGAGAACCAGACACATCTGTAATGAATCTTCAAGACTAGTAGAAATGAAACAGCACAACTGTCCTCATCACCCCAGCCAGTCACGAACTTTTTCAAAGGTGCAGAAGTCTTGTCATAAGCTATGAGTATAACTCAGTATTTCTCACCCTGGTGGCTGCCTACCATTTCAACAGCTGGAGCTGATGAGCGGTGTAGTCAAAAACATCAGGAAGGTACCAGATTTAGGTTGGCTGATACACAAGGTTTAGGAAGAAAAAGAATGATGAATGAACATCCTGTGACTATAACTGCTGCCAGATACAAAGACATTATGGTGCTAATGTTCCTCTCAGTGTGCAGATAGGGATAAAAAAGTGCTGCATGCTTAGTCCCTTCAAATCACCTGTTATTAATGGTCTTGCAATAAGACCTGAAAAAATGGTGTCAACCCTACAACAGCATAGCTTTGGAAGCTATGGACAGAAAGCTGAGGAAGGACTAGGATTGCCAGGTCTGAATGAGGAAAGGCTCTATGCCTTTAAGAATTAGTACATCCCAATCTTTTAACAATGATTAAGGGAACATGAAGAAGCCACAGGATCAGGTGTTCCACCCACCAAAAGCATTTTCCTCACATCAGGCAGTACTGACCTTAACTCAAACTAGGTTGTGTTGTTAATGATTAGAAAACATGGTTTGATGCACAATTTCCTGTAGCCTACTTGTGATCATGGTTATGTCAGAAGGAGACCCAACAGATGCAAATTTATCCTGTCAGGTGCAATTTATCCTGTCTTTCTAAGCTCTACTCTTGAAGGTAGCCTAAACTTGATTCTAAATAGATAGATAGATAGATAGATAGATAGATAGATAGATAGATAGATAGATAGAATTAAGCAAACACTATGACTGAGAAAACCAGTCCTGATGAAACCATCACTTCTGTGCAACTCTTACAAGTACAGGACTTGTATATGTCCGGACTTAGAAAGCATAAGAGGCAGGGTGGAAGCAAGATGAACTTCACAAGTTGAATTAACCAGCCAGAGCTTCTGTCAAAGGAGAAAGGCCAGGAAAACCCTGGGCTGGGATTCTAGTCTTCAGTACCTATTTTATATATTACATTCATACCCAGCCTTTCCTTCAAATAGTTCAAGGCAGTGCACAGCCAGGAAAGACTCTGCACAAACATTTTATCCTTGCAATAATACTGGCTCAAGGTCATCCAATGGTTCTTTGGGTTACATAGAATGCAAACCTAGGTCTTTCTAGCCCTAATTCAGGATTGGGCAAAAGGTAAATTAGGTCTACTGGTACATTAATGGGTAACATACAGTACATCAGGAAGGAATCCTGACTCTCAGTTAATTAAAAAGTAACAAAATGACTTTTCTGCACTCTAAATTATAAATGAAGAAAATGAAGAAAACTTGGTGCAAGGAGGAAAAGAGTTTTGTGCAAAGGATTATGAGTTCCATTCAGCTGTCACACTTTAAACAATTTCCTGGGGTTATACTTCTTTCATTCTAAGCACATGACATTGTTCCAGGCTCTAATTGCTGCACAGTATGGTTCTAGGATAAAACAAAATGGATCCTGCAAACCTAACAGGTGCCCACTCTTGCTGTTACATCTCTACCATCCTGGGCCCAGTATTGTCCTTCAGGAAGACATAGGAGACTAGCATGGTTAGCACAGTACACTTTGCCATCTAGCTATATGTCTACAATAGCAGCCTGGCCTTATGAGAAGCACAGAGCTCACCACTACTTCCTGGGCTACAGTCTCTACAGACCTTCCCTAAACTTGCAGATGTGTTGGATTACACTGCACAAATCCAAGCATTTCCATGTTGAGAAAGGTTGGTCCACAGAACTCACAACTGTGCCACTAGGTTATACCAGAAGAAATTATCTAAAACTGGCTTAAAAGTCAAATGACAGCATATTTTTCTTGATACTTAAATTAGCAGGACATTTAATGTTCCACTTACATTCAAGGCTAGCTCTGAGAGTTCTGGTATTATGTGTGTAATGGAGCAGATGTTCATTACTAATCATATTTTGTAGTTACTCTCACACAACAGTTATTGAATAAAAAAGGGATGTACTATATTTAGAACTGCATTTTTATTTATTGAATTTATTCATCATTTCATAACAATTATATACTATCTAAACAGATTCCAATGTGGTGAACAATAATAAGTAAAAGGAATAAAATGAATTATTATTATTTGCTGCTGCTGCTATTATTATGATATAATATTATCATATAACAACAACAACAACAACAACAACAACAACAACAATAATAATAATAGCAGCAGCAGCAGCAGCAAAAACCAAGACTGGTGAATTAGGGAAGGCTTAATGAAATAAATATGCCTCCAGTAGGCATCATAAACAAAACAATCTTGGTGTCTGCCTCAAATCTACAGGTAAGAAATTCTATTGAGAGGGAACTCTGAAGGCTCTTCTCTGGGTGAATTCTGACTGGCTCATAAGGTTCATATAGAAGCAGCAGAAGTGCTTCATTGAATGATCTCAGTGACTGAGAAAGCTGGTAAGTACATCTCTCAAGTATACCTTGTATTTGATCTGATAGTGAATAGGCAACCAGTGAAGTTCCCTCAGCAAAGGAACTGTTCCATTAGGTTTCTTGCACAGGCTCACCTGTTTCAGAAAGCCTGATGTCTAAGAGGAAGGACAAGGACAACACAGAATGGTAAAATAAAAAGCCCACCTGAAGTTCCAGTCACAGCACTACTGTTACTCTGGGGTCTCTCCAAATCAATTGACAGTTCATCACCATCATTCTCACCAACACTGGCCTTCTCCTGCTCCCTCTCACTAAGGTCAAGGGCTACAACAGGACCTCGGATCGCCTCCTTTGAAACATAGCAACATGCCAGGCCTACTTCTTGTTCTAAGGCAGTGCGAGTTAAATGGCTTGAGTCAATCAGTCGAAGATCACAGTATTTCAAAGACCTGGAAAATAGAAAAGGAGAGTTGGTTTGGCTTGGTTTTGGAAGGGCAGAGAGAATGGAATTCTTGCTACTCGAACTGCAAGCAATTTTTTTGTACTGTTCCATGAATGTATGAAATGGTAAGGAATAGTTTGCCTGTAACAGAGATGGGGACTTTGATAGGATAGACTTGTTCAGTTTACCTTCAAATCTTATTCTGTCATGTTTTAGCCTATCCAATTTCCTCCTTGCTCTGAGGATCAAACTATTAGATTTTGTTTTCGAAATAGTACTGATGGGTTGGCAAGACACTATTCTTCCATAATTTAATTCTAGGATTTTTTTATTGCTGTGCAAACTTTGCTGTACTTTTCAGTTCATGCCTCCCCGACACACACAACATGCACACACAGATTCACATGTGCACACTGATGACTGACTAAACCATTGTGCAAATATAACAGATGTGACTGTATCAAGATTCTTTTGCACATGGGTTCACTGTTCCAATTACAGCACAAGGGGGGTTCCTGCTGCCATTCTACTATCAAATCTAGATACCTTTTGTCTATAGTGTATCAGTAATCTGTCAAGAAGAAAAAGAAATATGAACTGAGAACTGAAAGTTAAACTGAAAGGCAAGCGGGATTGTGCAACACAGTAACCTACATGACAATAAAGGAATGAAACAGGGAAATCCATTTATCCTTATTATGTATAGCAAACATGAGAAACAGAATCATCAAATATAAAGATAATAACATTTCAAAGGTAAGCCTTACTTCACTTTTTCATCTGGAAACAAAAGAGCAAAATAGAATGGAATATGCAACAGCATTGCATAGGAGTTAATCCTGTGATAAGCAAACTTATTTGGTATGGTTTTTGCCTTCAAGGAGAGAATCCTTTTTAGGCAGCAAGACCAGTGGACATCAACACCTCTGCAGACCAGCATTAGCTGCTTTGTGTGCAAAGCTGGCTTGCCCCCTGTGGTGCACAGTGGAGAGAGTAAACTGAAGAGCTAGCAATCTTAGGCAGCCAAACTACTCTGCATTAGCACTTAAGACTTCCTGGCTAATTGTACCAACACCATATGAAATAAATAAATGAAATAAATATAAACAAAATTCATAATAATACTTGCAAACTACAACCACAACAAGATGATAATGATGATGATTCCCTGGGTACAATTCTAATTTTTGCTGTCTTTTCCATGTCTGGCTTGTTAAGGTTTCTACATTACGCTTGTTATGAATAGACAGCAGAAACAGAGAGGTTCCCTTTCCCAAACCTGAGAAGGGCAACAATGGTTGCAACTCATCTCCTGTCAGGTCAAACCAATCTTTTATTTTCTGAGACAGGTCTGAAGAAAGCAGAGTTCTGTTCATTTGTGGTATGTTTATCCCAGGATGTACTGGAAAATGAATTCAACCCATCTGATGCAATCTTGCAGGAGGAAAAAGGGTCCTGGCACTAAGGGGTAACAAAAAAGGAGTTGTCACAGAATAAGGTTTTCTTTTTTTTAAGCTACTAATTATCTTTGTATTGTGAAATGAGGAACAAAGGTTAAAGTCCATAGCAGCTTCAGTAATGGCCACTGCATCTATCTCTTCTTAAGCAATGTTTGCTGAAATACTTCTGCAGAAGCCTGTCCAAATCTCATGCCCATCAGCTGCAGCTTTCTCTCAGATCCTGCTACCATTTGAGTCTCCGTGGGTAACAGCTAGACGGGCAGCCTTTTTAGTTGTGGCACCAGATTTCTGGAATGCCTCCTCACTCCATTACTAAGCCTTTAAGCAGTAGTATCGATCAAATGAGGGTGGTGCCCATTTCACTGAAATTTTATGTTGAAGTTTTACCGTTTGCTGTCAAGAGAAATTTTGTAACTTTTATTGTCACTGTTATCTACTATTCTGATAGTTTGCTGAAAGAGAGCCTATAAACCTTTACAAGTGCTCACCCTTTAAATCAACAACATGCATTTTTACAGCAGTTCTTGTATGTTTTTCTTCAGCTGGAGGAGGAATAATTGCAAATTTACCACTCAGCATTATTTAATTGTCACTTAAAATAAAAAGCTGGAGATTATATAGGTATTTAAGAAGCTTTTAAAATAGTACTTTCACAGTGGATTAAGTGACAGCATACCTGGGAAATGTTTCACCTAGTGGGTCCTTGCCAGTTAAAACAACAATACAAGGTAGACCTTCCAAATCCTGGTAAGTGTGAGGAAACCAGTCTTCCCGGTCATTTCCTCTCCATGCCTGTGAAGAAAAAATGCAAGGAAGCGTAGATCGATTTTTCATTATTCCTCATACATTCTTTGTACTAAAAACAATGCTTGAACAGGTATTCAAGGACAGTTCTTTCTTTCCTTTCCTACGCTGTGCAACAGGTAGGATATCCTCCTTTGTCCACAGAAAAAAGAAAAGAAAAACATCCCCCTAAATTCAGGTCCCACAAATTTAAATCCTACCATTTTGCCACAAAATCATGACATAATCTAAGGGTTCTGCATAGGGATGCCCCAAAGAAAAGGCAGAAGTGCTCTATTTCTACTTTGGCTCAGTCTTCTCCAAAAATAAGAACTATGACCTTCCTGAAGAAGGGGAAGCACAATCTTATGGAGCAGGACAGCAGCTCAAAATTGATAGGCAAATGATCAAGGAACATCTAATTGGGTTGTATGAGTTCAAATCTCCATGGCACGATGAACTCCATCCTAGAATCATAAAGGGGCTGCCAGAAGAACTCTCAGAACCACTGTCTTTTATCTTTGAGAAATCATGGAAGCTGGGGAAGTGCCGAATGACTGGAAAAGGGCTAATATTGTCCCCATCTTCAAGAAAGAAAAGAAGAACCTGAGAAGTACAGGCCAGTCAGTCTGACAGCTATTTCTGGGAAAAGTCTGGAGCAGATTATAAAGTGGTCAGTCTGCAAACACCCTAAAAGCAATACAATGATTACGAGACACCATCATGGATTTGTTAAGAACAAATTCTGCCAGACTAATCTGATTTCAATTTTTGATTGTGTAACTACCCTGATGACTGTGGGAATGCTGTGGACATAATATATCTTGTCTCCAGCAAAACTTTTGACAAAGTGCCCCACAACATTCCAATTAACAAACTAGCCAAAAGTGGGTGAGATGGAACAACTATCAAATGAATCCACACTTGGCTACAGAATTGGACTCAAACAGTGCTCATCAATGGCAGCTTCTCAAACTGGGAAGAGGTAACAAGTAAGGTACTGTAGGGCTCAGTGCTCTTCAACATTTTTATTAACAAGTTGGATGAGGAAGAGCAGGGAATGCTTATCAGATTTGCAGATGACACAAAACTGTGTGGGACAGCTAATATTCTGGAAGACAGAAAGAAGATTCAAGGTGATTTTAATAGGTTGTAGTGCTGGGTTGAAAACAATAGAATGAATTTCAATAGGGACAAATGCCAAGTTCTGCACCTACAAAAAAGAAACCAAATGCATCATTACAAGATGGGGAATACTTGGCTCAACAATACTGCAAGGGAGACGGATCTTGGAATTGTCGTAGGTCACAAGCTGAATATGAGTCAACAATGTTATGCAGCTGCATTAATACAACTATCACTTCTAAAACATGTGAAGTACTAGTTCCCCTTTACTAGTTAAACCTCATCTGGAGTACTGTGTCTATTTCTGGCCACCACTGTTTAAGAATGATGATCTAGGGACTGCAAACAAAGCCCCAAGAGGAGAGGTTAAAAGAACTGGGCATGTTTAGCCTTGAGAATAGAAGACTAAGGGATAGTGCTCTACAAGTACTTGAAAGGCTGTCACAAAGAGGAAGGACAGGATATTGTCTTGATCATCCCAGAGTGCAGGATACAGAATAATGGGCTCAAGTTACAGGAAGCCAGGTTCTAGCTGAACATCAGGAAGAATGTCCTGACTGTTAGAGCAGGATTCCAATTGAACCAATTAACGAACCTTACTTCACACATAATCATCAGATTATATACAGGGCTGGGCGGGGGTACTTGCAAAAACTCTGTGAGAGTGGAATCTTCTAAATGAGAAAGCAGTCCTATGATCTGTAGCAGTCCTCCTTCCCTGCAGATTTAGGATTAGGGTGACTTTAGGTGTCTACAGTATAACAAAGGGGGAAAGAAGGAAAAGACAAACTGCAGCACAGGTTAAAGGCTGTGATTAAATCAAAGGTTAAATTTCCTTGCATATAATGGCTAGCAATTGTATGCGAAACATGTAATTTAAGCTTGACCAACCAACCAGAGATGTATACTTAAAGCAGAAGTAGAAAACAAACAAACAAAAAAGCATCCAAAGGCATGGCCATTAAAAAGGAAGCAGAATCTCTTCCCACATTTATGTCATCATATACTTATGAGAGTATATAGCTTAACAAAAGCTGTCTAAAAGATCTGCACACAGGAAGGAAGGAATTTTCATTGACAGTTTCCTCTCATATTTGCTCCTCTCCATCTGACATTTCATCTTTCTCTCACACACACCTCTTGTACAAATGCTGTACATTATGAATAATTCCTTTTGAAGTAAAAGATTAGCCCAGGAACTGGACACCTTGCAGTGGATCAATGAGTCAGTGTAATGTGCTATGTTTTTAAAGTCTCCCTGTGAAGAGGACTGTGACTAATTTCTCTCTCAAGGCTAAAAGCAATGTCATCTCTTAAAGATCAACTTCCCTTTCACCACCAGTCATCTGCCCCTCGGTGCAAAATTGATTAAGAAGCAACCCAAACTGAATTATGACAGAGGATAAGCACACGATGAACCCTGCTCAATAGGAGATTGTGAAGTTATATGATCCTGCTCAGTGGGCTCTGTTCAGAGGCACACAGTCAAATATAACCACCCTATAATGTGAGGTTATTTAAAGTGCAGGCTTGTACTTGATGTGGGACTCAAATGAGAAGTAAGAAAGTGCGAGGTTTTGGATATGCAAGTCAAGCTCATATACAATTAGTCCATCTTCCGGGCACCCTGAAGGATTTCTTCATGAGTCATGAACTAATTCTTTTGGAGACCACCTTGCATTTCCCATGATTGCAAACCCAGGTCTGTGTACCTCAAGGAACTGTTCCTTTACAACAGGCATGTCCAAAGTCTGGCCCGGGGGCCAACTGCGGCCTGTTTTCAAATTTCAAGCAGCCCGCAGCCTCTTCTCCCCGCCGGCTCAGCCTATCACTCATTCCCGCTGGCTGGCGTTTTTCCCTTCACCGCACAGCGGTTCCCACAGCTGTCTCCTGCTGCCTCCTGCTCCTTCAAGGCTGGTGGTTATATTTCACCAGAAGATGGCAGAAGACCTGAGTCAGCACTCTCACCGCGTGACCCTTGTGACACAAGGCTTGTGTGCCCATTTCTAAAATGGCGACTGTAACTAAAAAAAGGAAAGTTGACAGCAAGGACCGCCGCTTCCAGGACAAGTGGAAATTGGAGTATTTTTTCACTGAAATACGAAACAACTGTGTCTGCCTAATTTGTCAAGAGACTGTGGATGTTTTCAAGGAATTCAATATCAAGAGGCACTACCAGACGAAACATGCTAACTACAACAAGCTAACTGGGAACGAACGTGGCGAAAAATTGAAGGAACTGGAAGCTGCTTTAACAGCACAGCAGCGCTTTTTCACAAGAGCCTGTGAGTCAAATGAAAATGCCACACAGGTGAGCTACGAGGTGGCAACGCTGATTGCCAAGCACTGCAAAACTTTTACTGAGGGTGAATTTATTAAAGAATGCGTGATGAAAATGGTGGAGAAAATTTGTCCTGAGAAGAAGCAAGAGTTTGCCAATGTTTGCCTGGCTCGTAACACTGTGGTACAGAGAATTGAAGACGTTTCATCTGATATTAAGAGACAGTTAGAGGCAAAAGGAATGGAGTTTGACTTTTTTTCGTTAGTCTGCGATGAAAGCACGGATGCATCTGACACCGCTCAGTTATTGATTTTTTTGAGAGGAGTGGACAATGACATGAAAGTGAATGAAGAGCTACTTGACCTCCAGAGCCTTAAGGAGCGAACAAGAGGAACAAATTTATTTGTTTCTGTTTATTCCACCATAGATGACATGAAACTACCATGGAATAAAGTCACTGGGATTATTACGGATGGCGCACCTGCCATGGCTGGCGAGCAAAGTGGATTATCAACCCTAGTCTGTAACAAAGTCAGTGAAGAAGGAGGCAAAGCTATAAAACTCCACTGTATTATTCACCAACAAGTTCTCTGTGCCAAACATCTGAAATATGATCATGTTATGAAACCGATGATGAAGGCTATTAATTATATTCGTTCCAAAGCCCTGTGCCACCGCCAGTTTCAACAGTTTCTACTCGACATCCAGGCTGAATACGGAGATGTTGTGTAGCACAACGAGGTAAGATGGCTCAGTCGGGGGTCTGCACTGCAGCGCTTCTACTCTCTTAGGGAGGAAATCGGACAATTCTTGGCAAAAAAGGGACAACCGATGCCAGAGCTATCTGATCCTGTTTGGCTGGCTGATTTTGGATTTTTAGTTGACATAACACGACATCTGAATGTGCTGAACACGAGCCTTCAGAGGCAAAATGCAGTGGTAAGCCAACTGTATTCACATATCAAAGCCTTTGGGACAAGCTGCTACTTTTCCAAAGGCACCTGTCACAAACGCAGCCCAATAGCACACATTTCCCATCGCTGCAGGAAATAATAACCAGTTTTCCACAGAACAATATGAGTGCGCAAATAAGGAGGTATGAAGCAGACATCTCATCTCTGGCTGAGGAGTTTCAACAGCGCTTTCGGGATTTTGCAGCTATTGAAAAGGAGATCAGGTTTTTTTCGTCTCCTTTCTCTGTGGACCCTGATGACGCTCCAGACCACCTGCAGCTGGAGCTCATTGAGCTGCAGTGTGACACCGAGTATCGCAGTCAGCACCAACAGCTCCCTCTTGTCAACTTTTACCACCAGCTGGATAAAGACAGGTTCCAAGAGATTCGAACATTTGCTAAGAAAATGCTGAGCTTGTTTGGTTCGACATACTTGTGCGAGAAGACATTCTTGGTTATCAACATTAACAAGAACCGCGTGAGGACGAGACTAAGTGACTTTCACCTGCGTGACATCTTGCGCATCAAAACCACTGTTTTTGAGCCAGACCTGGCCTATATAATGTAGTCGAGATCTCAGTATCACCCTTCACATTAGTGCAGTTAAGTTATTTGTTTAGTCTTTCATAAAATAGATCATTTGCATTTAATGTTAATGGTTCAAAGAATGTCAGGCTGAAAGGTCGGCCCCCACACATTTTCACCTCACCAAATCTGGCCCTCCTTGCGAAAAGTTTGGACACCTCTGCTTTACAACAACAAAAAGCATTACATATTGCTATTTATTATGACCAAAAGGTCTACATTATGTATATGGTATTAACAGTCTGATCTTATAAGTGATTATTTACAGTGAAAGTGACACAAAAGGGAATCCCTTTGTTGTCTCCAAGCAAAGCAAGTGATAGCCTAAGGGATTTCACTGCTCCGCCAATGCTTGCAGGACTTCAAGCCCACCTCCCTACCCTGCTTGTAATGCAAGTGGAGTAAGAGGTACTGTACTTGGCTGGTCCTTGTAGAATACAACCTGCTTGTAGAAGCAACTGCTGCCCAAGTACCTTCCTGTCTAGCTTTCCCCACAAGACATTAGGACATTACTAAGTACTCAGTCAGCACCTCCTGAGACTGACTTATGTAACTTTTTAACCTCTCCCTGCATGGAAATAAAACATGGGTAGAGCACAATGACATCAAAGGAGTGGACAGGGCTTTGAGAAAGAGCCCTAGCCCATTATATCATACAGCCCACTAGCTTGGTCCAGGGAGGGGAAATCTGGCCCACAGATGAAGCTTCTTCACCTGCCCCCAATATATATACAAAGTTGACATCCACCTCCATGTTCCCAAAATGTCCCATTTTCTGCCCCACATCACTTCAAGACTTCACATTGTGCACTTTTGCTGGTACAGTTGTACTGGTTTCATAAACAGTCTGCAAAATCCTAGATGTTTTGCTGGAATAACTCAAAGATTCCTGCAACTGTATTTTTCCCTTTGGACATGAACAGTGATTAAGTTATTAGGCCAACAATTGTTTGTACTGTTTCTTAAACACAGTGGAACACTTTAAAAAAAGAACCAAAATTTGCTTACTCAAGAGCATAAAAATGAACAAGATAAAACAATACTTGAACTATCGAGATCCAGTGAAATAGAGCCTTTCTACATATTTATTTGGCCTCTTCTCCATCGGAAATTTAACAACCAGCTCAAAGAATGACCAGGCATATACTGACCTTTAATCTCTTCACAAAGTGCTTGGCCACAGTAAGTTCTGAAGCTGGGTTCCCCATGATAATCTCAAAGCGATATTGCAGGCCTAGTTTATCCCGTGCTTCTTGCAGCCTCTCTTTGGCCAACATGGCCAGCTGCACGGAGGGAATCCTAATGATCAGCATGTGGCCACGGCCATTCTTATCCTTGCCTGGTGCAGTGATTATGTCATCCATTATGCTGAGAGTCTCAGGAGTGCTGTGGTCTCGGAGTGAGGCCATAGTAGTGAGAGCCATCAAGGCTTCCAAATACTGCTGGATCAGCAGATAGCAGCGAATCACCATGCTGTGCAGCTTGGGGTACCTTAAAAGGAATACAACTGTGGTCAGGTCAAATCAGTATTTGCTGCTCTGGTCTGAACACCATGCAAGAAATTCAAGGAAAGAAGGATTCCTGCCATGCATGGTTCAGAATTTCCCAAAGTACTCTCATCCTTATACAAGCATTTTCTTGGAACACACTTCTGCCTTTATGACTAACAGAAATACAAATAACCCTCCAGATGCATTGGATGACAACTCCCATAATACCAAGGCAGCAAGGTCATGACAGGAATTGCAAAAGTTGCCATTCAACACATTTGGAGAGCACCAAGTTGGAGAAGGCTGCAAGAGTTCAATAGTTAATTTAGTCTGCAGATCTGTGATTCATCCAAATATAATTTAAGTTTAGCATTTGATTTACAACCTCAGATTTTTATACCAGGCCAAGCCTAATAATGCTAGGATTGTAAATTTTCAAGCAGGAGAATAACAAGAATGATACTTAGGCTGCAATCTTAAATATATAGTATTGCCCCAATGACAAAATACTTGAGCTTAAAATACATATATATTGTATCTGGAAATAATATGTTCTTGGTCACTGCTCGTCAGTGACCTGCAGCTTTCTCAACAACCAGGGTCATGACCATGGCTAAAGCATTTACCTCTCTAATAGTGTATTCACCATTTTTTCAAATGTTTCATCACATCTCAAAAGAGGGCTTGTGATTCCCCAGTGCAGAGATTTGCTGTATTCATTCAAGCCAAAATATAGCTTCTCATCCTGGCTTATTTCCTCCTGTTCCAAGCAGAAATATTGCAAGAAAAATATTGATCACAAACACTTTATATATCCATCCTACAAGCAAAACCCCACCATTTTCTTCCTGCTCCTGTGAAAATGAACATCATTATGAACATTTATCACATGGACAGGATATTAAATATATTTGTAGCCACAACAACTAGTGATGGATGAATCTATCACTTTTGTTTTCTCTGTTTTTCCACTCCTAAGTTCAGTTGACTTGAGCATTTAAATAATTTTTAAGTTCTCATGAAAATACTCTTTCGTGTGTACTTCTGCTAATACAATTTTCACATGCAGAAGTCTCATACTTGCATTTAATTTTGTCCAATATACATATTCTTAATATAGTGCATTTTAATAGCATGTTACCTTAAAACCCCTGCATTGCTTAGGACCTGGTGTCTACTAGACAATCCTATTCTGCATTGATTGGCTAGACAATGAGATCTACATCTGCAGTTCCTAATCTTGAAGAAAGCCTTTTTACATTAGTGTCTGATCAGTGGAATGACCTCCTCAGGGATGTTTCCTTGGTACCCACTGTATTATTTTTGTGCCAAGCAAAGAGCTGCTTACTTTCCCAGGCTTTTCACATTTCCCTTTTAAAGATTTTAATTCTTCTAAGCAGCTGCGAGTTTTGTTTATTAGAAGGTATTTTATTTGCACAACAGGTTGCAAAAGTGGAATGAGCAATGGGTGCAAACAATTGTGCAATCAGGAAGGTAGAAAAGGTTACACAAGAGCTATGTGCAACCATCTGCAGAACCGGTGGTGCAAGCATAATGCACAACCACATCAGTAAAAGTAACAGTACTTGTGGTCTTCTGTTGTGCATACTTTGGAACAGTTTCTTCTAGTGCAACATCATTCATGCTAGTGGAATGATACTGTTGGATACTCTTACTATTTATTCATTTGTAATTGCCCTAGAAATGTATACATTTCTGAAAATAAAGTTCATACCATTATTAAACAATGGTATTGAGGTTCCTAGAGGCAGTGAAGCAACTGGTAGGCCAATCAGTGGCTATGTTGAGTGTTGAACAAGATGAGGATCCAATGAAACCTCTTCTGAGATGCCATCAAATTTCGATTGCAGACTGTATTAAAGCAGCAGTCAGAATAACTTCTGTCTTTATGACATCAATAGGGCTAAGCATCAAAAATGATCATAGGGAACATGCACACACTTCCAAAGACTGTATTGAATTTGTGACATTTAGACCCTTACCATGTTACCAAACTGTATCCAGTGTACCTCATTGGCAGAGCTGATTCTGGACTGCAGGGTTTGAAGAGCATATGGGAAAGAACTCACTTGGAGAACAAGGAGGTTGAATGCTTCAAGAACCTCTCTGCAGTTTATTACTCTATCAGCAAGTCCATGACTTGGCTCTCCATGGGAAAAAGAGCTTGAGATAGCACTATGAGATGAGACAAAAATGTAGCTTTTACTGTCTGTTTCACATCCTGGATTAAAATGGAGACTGAAGGAGTCACCTGGTCCACAAAAATTCAGGAAACTCACAGCTTTTAGTATACCAATCTAGAAATAAAGCCTTAGTATCCTACTTGCCTCTAAAAAGCACTAAAAGTAGGTTTCAAGCGAACTTCTGCAGGGTGATCCCTACTTAGAAACTTATCAGATGGTGTTGTCAGCTATACAGAGCTTAGTTTTGAGGCCTTAAGCCATACAATTAGCAAGGTGGTTGTTACCATGCTCACCACTATCATGGATTTTCAAGTAGTTGCAGAAAATCCATGTCACAGTCAAATCAGCAAGTTTGAAGCAGGCATGAGCAATATACAGGCCTGGTATGGGGAACTAAATAATGTGGCCGATGCTTAATCACTTGGCCCATACAAAATCTCTGATGCCCATTTTGGATCTATGAGCTGGATGACACTGCCTGTTTTGCTAATGTTAAAGCCATGACAATGTGTTAGACAAAGCACCATAACAGTGATTCCAGACCTAGCAATTTGGAAATAATATCTAGGGAAACTCTAGTATACTTTAAGTAGATCAAGCATATGCTGAAGACTTATCTTTAGTTCTTCAACAAAGTAAAGACCATATACCACCCAACAGTTTGTCCCCAAAGGAAGCTCCACATATACTTGGTAAGTGCATAATGCCAGGACCACCACAAGTCCACTGCAGCTGCATAAACTTCAATTCATGAACATGAAGCTTATGAATTCAGGCGACAAGAGTAGCATTATAGACATAGTGGTTTATTCTTGAGCCCAGCAAGTTCTCTGTGTCTTTAACACAGGTTGGAAAGGTATGGGTCATCCCTGCTGCAATGGCAGGAGAATGTACCACTTGCTGTGCAAATACCAAAAGCTCCAGAAACAACTTATTAAAAACTCCAGAAATCCCTTCTTTTAGACTTATAATCTGAATGAAAATATATAGTATACTATTAAATGTTACACTGCTTTACTTGGGATGAATTACCTTGTCAAATCCACATGGGCATTGTCATGCACCAGTACAAAAAGTGTATATGGATTCTGTTTCACCCGTCTCATGAAAATGTCGAACTTGGTTTGAATCTCATTGTCTAGCCGCACCACATATTTTTCAGCTCTTTGGTAAGCTGCTTCATTTTCTTCAAGACCCAAATCTACAAGAACACCTGGGGAAGAAATGGGATAAGAGAAAGAACTTGGCTTTTGTCTAAAAATAAATAACAAAAGATGTCAGCAACTGAGTGGAGGCAGTACTGGCTTTGAAACCCAAATGCCAATTCAGTCATTATGCACATTATGCCTATATGCATTATAGCAGAGTAAAAGATTGAGAAGGATATGTTTTTACTGACACTGTTCCCTTACGACAGGGTAAGCATAATATAATATAAAATAAAAATATGACTGAAAACAGGCAATGTAGCAGCTGCAGAAGAACTATTATCCACCAATGAATCAAATAATACCATGTACTTTCATTTTAATTTTATCTAATGTGTGATTGCATGCGTACATAAATAAAATTTCTTTCAAAAATGCTGCCAGGTGCAGATCATTGTCAATATTCTCCTATGCCAGTTCTTTAGGAACAAATAACTGTCAAAACTGCCCCCACAATTTAGTATCCTGAAAATATTTACTTGCATTTTTATTGTTACATTTCTAGTCTTGAACACTGTCAAGATAGGCCTGAAAATATACCGGGGGGAGGGTGGGTTATACTATTGCAATCTCAAATCCCAAATCAGAGGAAAAGGGCCAAGTAGGGCTTGCAGTAGGAGAAGTTTTGAAAGAACTATGTGACAATTAAGTTTCTTGCATAAAGTATACAAAGCAAAGAATTATTCTTTATTTGGTGCAGAATTCTGACTAACTTGGTTAACAATTTTGATAGTCCTAGAACAAATGCACAGTCTTGTTATGATCTTCACTTCACTTGCAGGAATACAAATGCAAGGTTGGTAAATCCTGCAGGTTGGATTTGCTTTCCTTAATGTAAAACATCATGAATTCTATACAGACATATCAAAAACCTTCTTGGATTTAACATGCTTCTTTTCTCCCCACTTGTTTACCTGATTGTCGAATCCGCTGAATGGTTTGTTGAACCAACACCTCTGAACGAGGGACTACAACGATGAAATCTACTTTGCTGAAGTGGCCCAGATCCAAGCTTTGGTTGCCACTATCTGCAATAGCACATACCTGCGACAAGAGTTTTCTGGCAATTGTGAGCTGTGGTTGATAAATTTGGAAGGTTTCAGTATCCAAATCTAGGAGAAAGCAGTGCCAGGATTTACTTTCTAGTCCCAGAGAAGCCTCTTAACTAGGTTTTATCTTGGAAGCTAAACAGGCCTGGCCTTGGTCAATACCTAGATGTGAGTATTCTGGGAGTTCATCCCATTCTGTACAAACTTCCCAGAATGCATACATTCATATGGAAAGAGCCTTTGGAGAGGAAAGATGCAAATATCATGACTAAATATGTTTCCATTTTAAAACAACATCCTTTCAGCACATTGTACTAACCAAAGACACCATTCATGTTTTAGATACAATGAAAATAGTCCATGGATTTAAGTTGGAACCCAACTGGTGATGGGAAGAATTACAACTTTATGCTTCCCGTTTTCAGTAGGAAAACAGCAAAAGGGTAAGGGTTAACATCACTCCTTCATGTTGCAGTCTCAGTTGAGATTCAAGTCCTCTGCTGCTGCTTTTTGTTAAAAAACCAGAACAGAGAGGTAATAATAGCATTTTGCATTAGCATACTTAGAGCAATCCTAAGGGCCCTAGAAAAGCATGGAATACGTTGGATTCCTAAATCCAAGGCTGAAGGTAGTGCTCCAAGTTTGGAGCTGGGAATCAGAGCTCTGACCCTGCTCCCATCTGCCTTGAAGCCTCCCTAGAATGCCAGCTGCCTCCTGCCAGCTGCCCCCTGGGGTCAAACAAGAACCTCAGAGAGGCAAAGGAAGCAGGGTGGGCAGTGGGGAAATAGACACCAGAGTATCAGCTATCCTCCTTCCCTCCCTTTCCAACACACTCCAACTAGACAGGCAAAAGAGCCTGTCCAGTGAACATCTAACATAGGAGAAAGGGGTCAGAGATCAGTTAATACACTCCTTTCTTCTACATAGGATGATTGTACCTCTGAGTTGGGGACTTAGGACCATCACAACAGGTTTGCTCTTTTAATGTAATGTGTAATTTGATCCAAGGCAGAC
Source organism: Varanus komodoensis (assembly GCF_004798865.1). NCBI lineage: Eukaryota > Metazoa > Chordata > Lepidosauria > Squamata > Varanidae > Varanus > Varanus komodoensis. The sequence continues at coordinate 26,205,596 of NW_025335438.1, forward strand.
ATGGTGAAATTGGTGAAATAAACTATTTGCTAGCTAAGAAAAGCAGCTTTGGAGGATTTCAGAAAGGATGTTAGTGTGCAAGACTGTCCCTCATCCAAGCCAAAGTTCAAATTCCTTCCACATAGGAAAGCTATTCACTCAAAATTATTATAACCACTAGGCTGGTTCTTTTATAACAATTCTTTATCAATAGTCTGCTATGCCTTTATGTGCCAAACTTTAGGTTTTTTCATATTATCATGGTCTATAATTTTGTGAAAAAGCTTCAGGCTAGCAAAAACTAAACCAAACTAACTTAATTTTACTCACTATTTCTCCAGTAGAGGATCTAATCAATGTGGAACCTCTCAGCACTACTGAGCCCAAGTCAATCCTTCTCTTCCCAACCAGCACATTGATTCACAAATTTAGTATAAATCTGGGAACTCAGTTCTACAGCAGTTGAACTATTGAAAGCACTTCTCCTTGCACATCCTGTACTAGGGAAGTTTTTGTAATCATCCTATGACCATAGTATCTGACTAGTATTTCTGTGATCTTACTGCCTGGCTTTTGTAAGAGCATGGTACAATGCTTGCACCTGGCCAGGGCACAATTTCTGTAGACCAAAGTTCTGTAGATCATATTCCCCATTCCTAGCTATAGGCTTTGATATACATTATTCATTTTTAAGGGGCGACTCTTACCAAGTTCTTCCGTGCAAACCATGGCAGCTGCTTCATGAGATGATACACATTCATTAACATCTCCATTGAATGGGATTACAACATTATCTCCGCGTCTCTGTTGCATTGTCTCTAGCAACTTGTCCAATTCATCTCCTAGAAAAGAATGAGCTTTTAAAACTAATATGTATCTGAATAAGCTGTAATACATCCTTACAAAACCTTCACAAGAAATGATGCGAAGATACTGTGTTGTACTTAACACCTATCCTTCATTTTCACCTAAATGTGTTAAAGCATCTTTCTAATCAAAAAAAGATCAACCTAAAGGCAAAAGCATCAGAAATATAAAGAATAGGAATGGCACCGCTTTGGGGAGGGGGTCATTCCTGGAAAGCAAGTTTCAGAAACCGTGTTGGGGGTTGTCTTGCCCTTCCCCATTCTTTCTCTGTCAAGCTGTACAACTTTCCACAAGGTTCAGTCTCGTCACCTATGCTTCTAAACATCTACACAAAATTGCACAGAAATATTGTCCAGATGTCCATGAAGAAGTATCTTAAAGTTGCTGATGTCACCCAACTCCATTTCTCCTTTTCATCAGACAAAGAAGAAGCGATTGCTTTCCCAAACAGCTGTTACTGGACTGGATGAGAGTCAATCAAGGGAAAGGCAAAATTAGTGACTGCAAAAGACCTAAGAGATTAGCTAGTTGTGTTGCTCCTTCCAGATGAGCTCTTCCTCCTGCTAAGAGAGAAGGTTTACCATTTGGAGTAACTCTTGTGGAAAAAGGAAAACCATCCTCCAGGGAAACATGCAGGATTACGGAGGCCATCTTCAAAAGTTCTTTCCTAGACACTTTTACCTTTAGAATTAAGGCAGATAAAAAAAACAAGGGAAAAAATCTTTTTGGTGATGGTAATCAACCTATTTAATTCTTTCCTTAAAGAATTAAAATTACAAATTTCCTTTTGTTATGAACCTTTAAACTTTGTGGGGTTTGAGGAAATCCTTTTTTTAAGCGCAGGGGTTTTAATGTGTTTTAAAAGCTGCTATTTCACTGCTTTTAGTCACTGAATGTTTATTGTTTTTATTATATACTGCAAGTCATCCTCAAAGTTTTAAACATTTTAAACAGAGTAAACTACTCTTGCACCTAGTATCACTGTTCGAGTCTTTAGCAGTCATGATTTAAAATGACTTTTACCAGCTTTGGCTGATCTCAGCTGCTAGAAGAAAGACATGGATGGTGTCATTCATCCACTGCAGGCCAAATTGGACTCTGTACAGGACCATTTTTTAAAAAATGTAAGCATTCTGATGCAGAATGTCACCACTGCCTATTTATTAATACATATGAGCTAGTGGAAGTATCTCAAAGTTAATCTGAAATATTTGCATTGGTTATCACTTAGATTTCAAAGTGCTTTTCATCTTTGAAAGTAGTTTTCATCATCGAAATGCATCCAAATCTTAGAAATTGCTTTTTCCTGTATAACAACTGTCCGCTTGGAGCTCCTTGGATCCCATGAGGAACTACCCCAAACATCACCTTCCCAGAAGGTGAAATTAACTTCTGCTGAGAACACAGCTCTTTCCGCTGGGAATTCCAAGTTGCAGGATATTTCCCATAGAGGCTTGTTTATGTTTATCCTTACTTGGTGTCATGACCAACCCTGATTCCCTATCTTTGGAATATGAGGCCATGGTTTTAAAGAAAATACTGGAGGAGGAGAGGGATTGGCTCTAGAAACTCTAGACAAGAAGAACTTGTCAGAATCTCTAACCAGAAGCCTAGTAACATGAACCTCCTCAGTATCTTCTTAGTCACTGGCTGCTGAAGCAAGCTTAGGCTCCACTGAAGTTGGCATTAACTTCTCACTGAAGCAAATCACTACTGTTCTATTTAAGGCTTAGTCTGGCTTTGCATGTCATTGAAGAAATATTTGAGCAAGTTGCTATGACTCCTTCACACAGAGCTTTGCCTGAACTTTGCTTCATCAGGACTTGAACTTGACCTTGCTTGACCTTGCCTTATTTCCCCTGCCAGAGCTGAAACTTGTACTTAGCAGCGTCCCCTGCCCCTCAGGCCAGAACTCCAGATGAGTAAGACTGTCACCTGAGCAGAAAAGCTTCATTTTGGAAACAAGTGAAAGGTTTTTTATTCTTTCCATTATTTGGGATTTACTTGGAAGCACTATGGAAGCATAAAATTTACTATTTTATTTTCAGTTGTTTTAGTAAACTATTCTTTAATGCTGCATATGATTTGTATAATGCCTTTGAACCCCTTTGCGAATGTTTGTGTTAAAGTGCAGTGTAATAATGTGTTCAACAAAGCAAAACCCCCTTCATTATCCCAGTTATTCCACAATCTAGAAAGAACCAGTGATTAATTTATACTGAAACAGGAGGGGGAGCCCTCACAACACATAACAAGTACTGGGAAGAAACTGGTGAATGCCATTTAATAGAGAATTATAGAATTGTAAAGTTAGAAGGGGCCAAGAAGGCCATTGGGTCCAACACCCTGATCAATGCAAGTTAAACCATCCTCTTAGATGGTTCTCAAGCTGAACCTTGAATGCCTCTAGTTGGGGACAGTCCATGACCTCCTGGGTAATTGGCTCCGTTGTTGTGAGAGGAAAGCCTTGCTCCTACGTATCTATTCCTTCATTAAGGATGGAGCTTTCTTGAGCCAATGTTAATTTATTGATGTGAGCCGCCCCGAGGCTTCGGCGAATGGGGCGGCATAAAAATGTTTTAATAAATAAATAAATAAATAAATGTTTCAAAATTGCTTTGATATACACATAGAGATACTACATGGCTAGCAGTGCATATCAAGAGCCCATGAAATAAGCACTGCATTTAGTAGAACAACTACCTTAGGCAAAACAATTATTTGTGAAAATGTTTAGATTTCTAACTCAAAGAGCCATAACAGGAAAATCTTCAATCCACTCACCTAAAGATGTTTTTTTGAAATGTGAAGCCAGAAAACTAACTTTTCCTGTAATGAGCTCATAACTGATCTCCTTTAAAAATTCACTTGTAGTAAGCATGCTTTCTGCTAGTGCTCTAGATTGATATTGACCTAGAGAACAGAAAAGACAGAGAAATATCACCAGATGCTTAGTTCAGTATAAAGACCTTGCCTTCATGAATTTCAGCCCCACTCTTCTTACTGACTTCTGGAAAAGGCCAACTAAGTGAGTTTTGCACGCATAATTTTAAATTACTTTGTTAGAGTACATTTGCATTTATTGGTTTACATGTATAAACATTTTTAAGATATTAAATATTGCAGAATTCCCTAAAAATCCTTAATGACTGGAAATCATTGTGATAGCTCATGATAGCTTAGCCTCATTTAAAAAAAATGTCTTGCATATCTGAACTTCTATTTATCCAAGCGTTTTGAAGGTCCCTAGACATAAAGTTATATGAAGTTATACACCCTTTCACTATGCAGTGGATAGCAGTGTTGTTTTTAATCACCATTCACCAAATCTATTGGTAGTTCATGTTCTGAAACAAAGAAATATATTGGACTGACTTAAGATACTTATTGCTCTATAAACTGTGGCTTCAGTCCTAAAACTGCGTTTAGTTCTTCCTGATTCCCCCAGCTTCATGCTTCATACTCTTTTGCCCAGCCTGGAAATAATCTGGAAAGCAGAATGGACTTTTCCAACATTTCTGGGAAGTGTATGTGTTATAATTAGGTTGTAAAAGCTAAGTGAATTTAAATAATCTCTAAAAAGTTTTTGAGTGTACTGTCATTTACCACATCTTGGGTGAACAAAAATAAATGATTAAAAAATAAAAATTGTATTTTAAAAATTTAAATCAGAATTTTTATTTAAATTTGATTTTTTAAAATAAAATGCTTTTTGAGGAAAAATTATCTAAAGATAGTTTTCTGTTTAAGGACATTATAGTTCAAAGGTAATTCCTCATGAAAGAGGCATTAGCTTTCAATTATATAGCAGGAGGCTATATATTCATGCAATATTTCCATTTTTTGGTAAATGTATTCCATTAATCCATTGACAACGTCATGTTCTTCCAGAGGTTTCTTAAAGATTATTGGACATTTTTTCTATCTAGAAGATATTATCACAGATGTTTGGTTTTACAGTTCTCCAAACTGTGAATTTGTGTCTGCACAGATGACATGCCTCTCCTTCACAGCAAAAATGTTATAAAATAAACATACTGAGTAAAGAAAAGATCTTAACCCCATTGTTCCTTTGCAAATCTATGTACACAGAATCAATCCCTTATGTGCTAAGTGCAAAGTTTTTTAAAAAAAATAAATCATTGAATAAACGATAGTTGAGAATGGAATAGATCTATACCAGAAACTAAGCATGGGGGAGGGGGCAAGCAGTAAAAATGAAAGTGAACCCCTTTGAGCAGAATATTCCTCAAGTCTTTGGATCTTTTGCATATAGTCTGAGTTTTACCATATTATTCTTTCCCTGGAAGAGAAAACCTATAATGGCAGCAGATACAGTTTGGGAAAATTTTAATGACATTCCTCTACCTATGGGTAAAGCGGACATGTGTGCAAATTATGTAGAAAACCAAGATTCATATCTAGTCTTACTGACTACTGATTGAAATCATGATTTAAATCAAATCCACCCTGACCACATCTGTAATGTAATCCTAACAATGGCTGAAATTAGTTTTGTTCTCTTTCTAGTCTGTATTAAAAGTATCCAAATAGCGCAAGTGAGGTTTAAAGGGTTTTAAAAAATGTAATACAAAAGAGGCTGTATTTTTGTGAATGACACACTGTAAGATACAAAAAATAATAATGCAACATCTGAACACAAATTTTCTGTGGCAATTTCTGCCTCTCCATTTAGGTCAGAAGAAGAAACAGGAGAGTACATTATCATAACAGTTTACCACTTCCTTTGCCTGCAATATTCCAAGGTCAGCTTGGCCTATCAGTGTTCCTGAAGTTAAAAAAAGTCTTGCAAAGGAGAGGAAAAACTTGCTCAGAAGGGATAGAGAACTCAAGTAAACATGACACACTAAAGTATATTTAAAAAGTTGCCTGCATCAAGTTCATTTTTATCAGATTAATTCACTGAATTAATCTTCCTTAACTGGAGCTTCTCTTGAACTGGGAGTATATGGTAGATACTGAGCCCTGTATTTAGGAAATAAATACAGGGTAGGCCAAAAGTAGGTATACAGTACTGATTGGGTCATGTTTAGTCCCTTGGGTCCTCGAAACCTCTTCCATCAGGGTTGCAACATTCCTGGAACCTGTCCCCAACACTGTGACATAAATTCCAGTTAGGACCAATGTCAATAAATGCTTGTGAGATTAACTCCTTCAATTCGTCCACTGTGTGAGGTCCTCCATGAACAGATCAGTACTGTATGCCTAATTCTGGCTCACTATGTATAACAAACAAACAAACAAATAAATGTATACCGGGGTTAGGATTAGGTGGCTTACAGAGTCCTCTTCCTCTCCATTTTATCTTCCCAACATTAAGCCTGTGATGTAGGCCAGCTTGAGAGTACATGACTAGCCCAAAGTCAACCCATGAGCTCCATGGCCAAGTGGGGACTTAGAATCCAGATCTCCCAGGTCCCAGTTCAACATTCTAACCACTATGCTACACTAACTTACTATAAATATCATAACTAAATACATGCATAAAATATTTCCTACTTCTCCAATAACCTTGTAGATGTTTGCATGCAAAGCAATTTATATCCAAATAAATTAACAGATCTCCCTGTTTCATAAGTATGCCATCCAGGATAACTGAGAGATTACAAAGAAACAGACATGTGCCAATTCCAATATATGAAGAAATATATGGCAGCAAGAAGAAGAAGAATGAAATGTAGGTGCTTAACAAGTCATGCAGCGCAGTTACATGTGCATTCAACATTAATATTATGACCATGTCTCAATTTTTCAAGAGAGTACTGACAGCTGCATGCTGTTTCACCAATGAAAAAGGGTCAGTACAAAGTATCACCTTAGGTATACTTGGCCTCTAACATTCCATTAAGAAAAGGTACTCACCTAAAACAACTACACAGAACTCATTCCCTCTGATCTTTGACGTGCAAATTGGAACAACGTAATCTGGCAGCCTTTGCTGGCACTTCATTTCACTCACAGATCGAAGTGTTTCTGAAATGCCTTCAGCCAGGGAATTCTGTGTAACCACCACGTGCACCATGTCCTGGGAGACACTGGCAATTAATTTGGCAAGCCATGGGAGCTGAGCTGGTGACAAGGAGATGCACTGAGAGCTCATTTGTAAGGATTGTTCTCTTAAAGTAAATTCCTGCATAGCTTTCAGCATGATCTGTTCAAATTCTTCCCTGAGAGGTATCTTATCAGGACCTGCATTTTTGTCAAATAAAGCATCAAAATGTATAATTAAAACCAGATTCATTCTATTACCAGGTAAGGGTCGAAGATAGCAAACTGACAGAGATCAATATTTATCACAGCAATATTTTTCGTGATATGTTCTTATGTGTGTGTGTGAGGGGGGGCACCTTAGACCCTGTAAAAACAGAAACAGTGTGAAAGAAATTATTACCTTAGGCACAGGGAAGATGTGGGGCAGGGGAATTAGAACTTGTAGTGTGGCTGTCCTATGAGAGTTGCAACTGAAGCTATTTTCTCTGTCTGCACCCTTCTGCCCTGCAAGTGACGCACTAGTGTTTGGATTGAGTGAGTTGATAATGATCAAGTACAGGATCACTTGGTGGATGGGTAGAGCAGAACACCTATCTTCAATTTTAACAGGACAACATACTTCTACGTGTCCAAAAGGCAAAGTGGTGTTTGTATGGGGACACAGAATCAAAGGGGGAAACTGGCAGTTATTCTACTGGTCTAAATAAAAGATATGGGACACTGGACTGCCCACAAAGTCTTATGTTACACTGATGGGGATGGAGACAGTGGTAATTCTGTACTTCTGTGATCTCATTTGATAGTCACACAAATGCGGAAGAATAGATGTGTGACAGAAGCATGCATGTACCCTAGAAAATGTCCATCTCTCTTGGAAGACCTGCCTAATGTTTGAGAATAATTACATATAATTTTGTAGCCTTCTTTTCCAGAAATGTTGGGCTCCAGTCCGCATCATCGCAAGCCAGTGTGGCCAGTTTTGCTCCCAAATTTTACTTGCATAGAATAGCAGGATTTATACCCACTACTTTCCCATTGTGCTTTATGTCTTTCCAAATATTGGAACTGCAGGAAGTAATTTCAGTTAGCTCTGGATGGTTCAGACAATGTCTTTCACTACTGCTATTCTCAGAACATTACATCAAACATGTATTCCCCACGTACTGATTGCCACAAAAAGACTAGCACTTAACAGGCCCTTTCTGGAACATGAAGGGTTGCCTCTTGCTTTTCACAGGGCATTTCTGGATGGACCAAACTAAGTGGTTGTGTGCTCCTCACATCTGGAGAAATTAGATCTCAAGTACTGACATTAGTAAGACATAGAATTGCTCAATACGGCTGGATCATGTCCTGTTACATAGGAAACTTCTTTCTTACCAAGGCTATAAAAATATGGCTAGAACAAACTATTATTTTGACCAGGGTATCCAAGAGTCAACTTTTTCCTCATACAGTTCCACCCAAAGTTGCAGCAGGGGATAATATTAAGCCTTTCAGAGGAACCAGCTGATTTTCTGCCAAGGAACCCAATATCACATCTGCAGGAAGAGACTACACCCCCCCCCCCGCAAAAAAAAATCCCCTAGAGGATCTCACCACATAGGAACTGATCTATTCACCTCTCCCTTCCAACAAGAAAAAAAATCACTCATATTTTTGCTTTCACTTGACAGCTCACCTTTTGACAATTTTAATGTTCCACATTAAAACTGCTTCAACAGGGAACATTTTATGAAGTTTATAAAATATAATTGCAGCTCTAGGGGATGGGAAAGATCCTAGGAGACTGATTATTTTAAACCATTTAATTATTCTGGTTCATTTATGTTCCTGGGTAAGACAAGCTTGTAAGTGAAAGCACTTAGTGTACCTATGGTCATGAGGTATTGATGTGGGCTCCTGAATTCCTAAGACATTCAAAGGCATTTCAACAGTCTACATTACCCATTAATACCTTTACAAATACAGGTTAGCCATAACACAGAGGGTGCCTCTAACCACTAATGATGCCAGTGCATTTCCAATGATGAGTCAAACAATTTTGCCCATAGTAAGTAGTCTGTGTTAGATTCTTACCTTCACCCAGGTAAGTATATGCATCAACACAGGAAAAGCATATGCTTGAGTGAGTCCTGCCTGTCTAATAAATCCCTCTCCTCAGGGAAAAAATTCCTGGGACTACAAATAACAGAGGAACAGCTTTGGAACTCCTGCCTTGCACAAAGCAGAACCATGTTTTCTAATCCTTGCACTGTAATTCAGCCTTTCCCAAACTGGTACATGCCATATGTTTTAGACTACAACTCTTATCATCTTCATATGGCACTCTTTGACCTGTCACCTTCCAGGAATGATGGATTACAGCATCCATCATGTCCAGCCAGCATGGCCATGCAGTCTTCTCCAGCATGGTGTCCTCCAGATGTTTAGGACTACAAATCCCATCAGCTCACATAGCATGGAGATTGATAGTGTTGACTGTGGTTGATGGGATTTGTCATGCCACAGGGTCATATGGCAGCAGACTGAGAAATACTGCTTTTGTGTGTTTGCATTACATAGCAGATGTACTTTTCATGCCAAAGTTTACATAGTGCTCCTAAAACAACTGTCATGAGCTATAGCTATAAGCCTTTGGCTGAAAATGGGTGGCTGTGACTGAATGTTTCACATTAAGCAAATGTCAGATCTGATTTTCAGGATAAAGTATGGCTTCTTCCCAAAGGTGAGCGGGTTTCAAAATGAGAAAGAATTGCCATCTTTCAAATCCAGCTTAAATTCACTTAATTTATTATCTCAAAAAAGCACAAAATATTCCACTATTAATTTCTTACATGAAAAATCAAATAGCAAAAGGCCAATCACCAGCAAAATGTTGTGATTTGCAAGAAATGTTATTTCTATATTTAGCAAAATCAATTCATTTATGTAATGCCTTACCTAGCCGGACAAGATACTGTATTGTTAAAATAATCATGTTTTCTACACTTAGTTGGTTCCCGGTCAATCCAAAAGGATCCAAATCCTTGCTTTCAAGCTGAGAAATCTTGTAGCAATTCACCAGCATGGGACTTACTACAATGTCTCCAACATTCCCATAGAAATATGGTAAAGTGCCATAACCTTCAAAAAGAAAAAGACAAACCCTAATCAAGCTACTTGAAAACAATTGTGAAATAACTGCAATCTATTCAAATAATTAATAAAGAAAGGATGATAGACTGGTCAACCCAAAGCAGTGATCTGTATCCCACCAAAGAATTGCCAGATATTTGGAGGCTACTTGGTTTCTTAAGGCCATTTCCAGAGGGAAAAATACACAAAGCTGCTTGATGCAGAATGTATTGCAGAAAGAATAGCACACTTGTTTCTATTTCTAAATAGCATGTAGTTTTCCTTCCGTCACAAACAGCATTAATTATTTTTTACTGAACCATACTCCTGAGCATTTTATTAAGCATCCATTGGTTCCTAAAGTCATAGGGAAGTAATATGCAATATAGGAAGAATGAATATATGTAATAAGAAACAAAATCCACATTGCAACAGCTCACGCAGAGAAACCCTTACTGCTGCTTGCTTTTTCAGTTAAACAGCTTTGAAAAGGTGCAATTTTGAGAAGAGGAACAAAAGCTGTCACTGTTCCTACCCCAAAGCACACACATCCCAGTCAGCTTTACCCCTGTGGAATTCCAGATGCAAGTTGGTCGTCATAAACATACAGCTGAAGCTAGTGAGGGAAAGCAGAGGGTATGTTTCGATATGAACCAATCTAATCCACACATCTCAAAACAACATGAGAACTAGAATGAAATTATGTTTCCATTTTCACATTTCTCCAGATTTGAAAAACCAATTTTCAAAACAAACATTGCATACAATAGGGAAAATTGTGTTGAAAAACCATACAGTATGAAAAATATTAACAAAAATGTATTTATATTAACATTACATAAGAATGCACACAAAACCACATACTTTTTGTGTGGACATTTTTTAAAAGATCACAAACTGTTGCAGCAATGGGACAGAATGAACTCATGTGTGAAAAAATATGAATGTTACAAAAAGCAAAACACAGAGATCCTCTGTTGCCCAAACTGTTTCCTCTCAATCCCTGAACTTTCTATTAAAAGATTAATGTTGGAGCTTTCTTCTTTTTCATTATCTCCTGCTCCTCCTCTTAATATTTATATATTGCCCCATTCCCATAGGCTCTGGGAGGTTTACAGGAAATTATACTGAGGAACAAGTCAGATATTTCAAAGTCACACTTATCTGCATCTGTGAGTAATGTGTGGTTTGTTGTGGTTTGTAGCTTTCACCAGATTTTCGAAATGCTCATGCCTTTCTTTGACCTAATAAAATGTAGCCTTTTCTTTTATTCTTGCATTCCCAGATGTGGACAGCCTTTTTGCATTGCTAACTTGACAGAGGGAAGCCATGAGCCCGATACAACAGAAGGTGCATCACTTTTAATACCCTCTGTACCACAGCACCATTGTACTTCTTTGTTGCTATCCTCAGTTTCAAATTCTAGCTCTATAAATATCCCAATTATAATAAGAATTCACTAACAAGAGAGCTCATTCAGTAAGGTGCATGACAGAAATGAGGGCTATAACTCAGCAAATGCTTTGCACAGAAATTATCCCAGGTTCAATTTCTGGTATTTCCAGGTAGGACAAGGGGAACCATCTGGTCTGAAACCCTGCAGAGCTGCTGCTAGTCAACAGTGACAAATATGAGCTTCACAGGCTAATGGTTTGACTTGCTATATTTTCCACCTTCCTAAGCAATATTTTTATTCCAAAGATTGTTCTCTGTGTTAAAACTTTTAATGGGCATGGTTTTGGACAAAGGGAGTTAAATCCAACACCATACCAGCAGTGTGACAGGATTTTCTCCTTCTCTTCTCCCCACTGCAGCCCAAAAGAGCTAAAAAGTGCTGGATTGGGACTTAGGAAATGCACCTTCCAGTCTCCACTCAGCCTGAAGCTTACTGGTGACTGGCTCAGATACAGACTCTCAGTCTAACCTACTTCACAAAGAACAAATAGAGCGGTTCATGTACGCTGCCTTCAGCTCCTTGAAGGAAGGAGGGTTTCAATATATTTAATATAATAAACAATCTGCTCCAGCAGATGTCCCAGCCCTCCAGAACAGATTCTGAGGCTGTGGGAACAGGCAGATCATCCCATCTTGTTGCACTGACAGACATCAGAACAATACTACTGGATACAGTGTGTACTACTTGGCTTGATGCTTTACTGGTATCATGACATTATGCTAAAGAAAAATAACATTATTCTAAAAGTTGACAAAGGGCAGAGATTTAGGTTGTGTCCTCATTAGAGTTTCTCCTTCTGCACTGCTTCCTCCAGTTCAGGTACGCTTTTATAGTTCTCTTTGCATTTCTGCACTCCACGTGGCAATTCCATGAGCTGCAACTAAGTGGTCAAGCCTATGAAGGTGGGCCCTAAAGTGAAATGCTGACCAGCAAAATGTAAGCCTCTAGTATGAGCAATTTATTCCTAAAGAGGAAAAGTTGCTGAGAAGCAGTCCACTGCTTGTAGGAATGAAATGGACTAAAAAGAGAGGCTGCCAGCCAGGTTCTGTTTGCAACAAAGGTTTCTCCTTTGGAAAAGTGCATGTTATTTATTGGGACAAGCTTGAAAGGGCAATGTCCAAGCAATGTTTTTCAGACATATGGCCATGAACATTACAGCACTATACTGAGGCACTCACTTTCCAGCCACAAAGCCTGGAAGTAGAACCCTAACAGGGGACACCTCCTGGAATGCATTGTTGGGTGCATGATGCTGATTCACATCTTACTGAGGGACCTGGGCATAAGTACAGAGAATGTACTTCACAGCTTCCATCTGAAATCCTAATGCCACCACCACCAGAAGCTTTAAAGAAACACTAAACTAGGAATGAAATAAAAAGGTTCAAAACACTTTTCAATCAAGAGCAAAATTCAGTTTTGGAGAAGTGCTCAAGAACTAAATTCCAGTGGTGAGTAGAGCCAAAGGAAACGGGGTAGAAATAAAATTACACAAAATAACAGCATATTGTAGCTTGAAGCTCTTACTGCCTGTTACTAAAGTCTTAGAAGAGCCTTTCAAGATGGTGCAGAGAAAAGGGACGGGAAGCATGACCATCTGGGGACTCCAAGAGGGCCAGCTTTGATCCACAGGCCTGAGCTTCCTCATCCCTGCATTAAACCATCACATTTAAAGATATATTTTATCCTTGCAGTGAGAAGATGGGGAAAGAGGAATCTAAGATTTTTTTCCATTTAACACTTTCCTCTATAAGTAACATTCAAACAGGTTCTTTTGATAACCCATATGCTTAGCCCATATCCTGTAACACAGAATTAATTCCTTTCCTTAAAATAAGGTTATTCAGTTTGTTTGCTATCTGACATATAACATGAAAGTTTGGTGCGGAAAGTTTGTTAGGCATCAAAAAAGAGGATTTGTTTTTGTTAGTTCCCAATTTGAATCTTACAACATTACACAAAAATGCTATCAAATGCTTAAGATCTGTACATGATTCCAATGCCAAGGATTAAGCATTTCACAGCCTGTGCAAAAAGTTTATTTCATTTAGTTCTTCACTGAAGGGCCAATATGACCTACATAAGACTTCTTTCATGTTAGGCCTGAGCAGCAGATTCCTAATGATAAACATTCTGCAGTTAACTCAGGATGTCCCTTCAGATTGATCCTCTGTTACACTGTGGCTACTTTTCACCACTCCGGAATGGTAAACAAATGTTTTAAGAAAATTTACTGGAAAAAGTTTAAACAATCCACTGACCTCATTCAAAATGTGAGAGATGAACACAATATTTAGGTATTGGAACAGTAATCTAAAACATCTCAGGCAAATTGCTTAGCTGCAGAGTATTTTACTTCATACTGTGAGCTTACCTATTAGAATTACTGGTCTGACGCCTGTGTTACTCAGCAGATTTTCAGGAACTATTACAGTCTCCCCTGCAGGGATGGGCTGAGGCTGTAAAATTCCAGTTAAGGTTGATTGAGGAACTGGGACTGACAAAAGAGGATCTATGAAAATACAGAAAGGGAGAAAAAATCCTCTCTTTATGAAAAGGCTCATACTGTGATTTGTCCCTATGAGCATTCTAAGAGGAAAGAAATCCCTCCCATTTCTGTGGATCATTAAACACAATAAAATTCAAAATCCATCTGCATTTCCTTTTGTTCCTACAATGAATTTGAAGAAAGAATCAAATCGATATCCTTCCCTAAGTTCATTCCTAAAACAAATGACCTTTTAAAAGAGAGCTCTTCTATTGTCTGCTGCTGAGAGGGGAGAAATGAAAGAGAAAAGACTGCATATGCATCTTCCCACTAAGTCAGGTGCTAGGCTAAAACTGTCCATAGAGTTCACCTTTTAGTGCTACCTGTCAACATAAAGAAAGGAGGGAAGCCCCTTCTAACCTATGACCTACAGTATGCAGATTAGATAGCTAAACATTGGTTTGCATATTCTGAAGTCATATAACTTAAATATAATAGCTTCAGACATGAAGGAGCCACAGTGATTTTTCTGCAGTTCAAGGAGGCTCCCTAGATATAAACCTTATCTTGCATGTAATTGTAAATCTTCAATCTTCGTTATCTAGGCATATCAGAGGAACCCAACATTTGTGATTCATTTTAAACACACACAGAGAGATTATGAGGGAGAAAATAGAAGACTATTCATGATTTGGATTTCCTTTCATCTTGACTACTGCTACCCACTAACACAACACTCCAAACCAAATTAATTGAAATGAGAAAGTGGCTTGAGAACAAAAGATGCCTTCCCATCTCTCTTACAAAGCAGAATTAAAATCCTGTGTAATACACTAAAATATAATGTATTACACACTGTATTTTCACATCATAATAGGTAAATTTTAAAATGTATGTTCAATTTACCCTCACATGACTGATATGCATCTTAACTTTAACAAGTTCCCAAGCTCACTCAGGCCATCACAGTGCCAGCCATCCCATAACTGCACAAGCAGCATGGTGAAGCAACTAACACTGGCTCACTGTTTTGCTTGCTTGCTGCAACTTTTATCCCTGTCCCTCGTCTGTCCATCCTTCCTTCCAGAGAACATTGTTCACAGTCTCAATTTTGACAGCCACTGGCAACCCCCACAAAGTGCTCAAGCAAGATGTGAAGGGGCTGTAAGTGGATCACTGTCTTCTGTTTTTGCATCCCAAATATGCACAAATAGTTTTGCTTGTTTGTTTATAGCTGGAATGTACAATTCCAGACTTGCAGTTCTGTGTATTTATGCAGTGAAATAGGAAACCTTGCCTAGGAACTGTGCTAGGGCAGCTAGCTGCTGTAAAAGTGCAGCAGGTACTAGTAATGGACAGAGTTATCAATTCAAAGAAGGCAGGCGAGTAATCTTTACTGGCAAAAAAAAAAAAAAAAAGTGAAAGAAGCAAAGAAGGCTAAAGGCTTGTGGAAACAGATTCTGATTAAAATGAGAAGTTAGAATCCACAGCTGAAATGCCAAGGTCAGTGAACACAGAGATCTAAGTTAGAAATCCGGGTCCTGCATCCCGGTGTGCTTGGAAGGAGAGGGAGAAAAAAACCTACTACCTTTCAGTGCTGCTGAGTATTTAGCTGTATATTTATCCCACAGGACCTTGTTGATGTTACATGACATCAAGTTATCTCTAACTCTGGAGACCCTATGAATGAATGCATGCATGCATGCCCTCCAAAATGTCCTGTCCTCGACTGTCCTGCTCAGCAACTGTAAACACAAGATTGCGGCCTTCTTTGAAGAATTCATCCATCTCATATTAGGTCTTCCTTATCTTCTTCTGGCTTCAACTTTCTGTATTATTATTTTCTTCTCCAGTGAGTCTTGACTTCCAATGATGTGCCCAAAGCAGGGCAGCTTCAGAAACACAGAATCCACCTAGTAACTACACTGAATGCCCATGGTTTATTGTTGGATTAGCCACTAGGTTGTTTAGCTTCCCTTGGGTTGCGTAGCTCTGGATTTTCATTTCATGTTAATAACCTGCCATTCAGAATCATGGAGAATTGTGCACTCCCTGGAGGTAAGGTAGGATATAAACGTAACAAATAGTAATTAATCAATGAAGCAACAAGTCATATTGACTGAACAAACAAGATATCAGAATCTTGCCTGCTCTTGGAAGAGGCCGGATGGCAGGGACAGGCACAACTAAACCAGGCGGAGGAGGGAGCGGTGATCCAGGAGACCATCCTCGGTGTCTCTTCTTTGGGGGGCCAGAACTAGCTATGGATGCTATGTAGAAATAAACACAAAGAGAAGAGGGAAATATGAGACTCCATATATGGCACAGTTAATTTTTACTTTATTGTTCAGTTTTGGGGCCCTCATTACAGGAAGGCTATAGCTAGGTTAGAGTCAGTGCAGCATAGGGCCACAAGGTTGGTGGTTGGTTTGCAGGGGATGCCGTATGAGGCGAGACTGAGGGAACTGGGTCTCTTCAGACTGAAGAAGAGGAGACTCAGAGGGGATATGTTGGCGACATACAGGTATGTGAGGGGATGTCACACGGAGGTAGGCAGAGATCTGTTTTCCCCTGTAGAGGAAGGCAGGACATGCTCCAATGGAGAAAAGCTCAGGGGACCAAGGTTCCATTTAGATGCCAGGAAGCACTCCTGACAGTTAGGACCCTGAGGGTATGGAATGAGCTTCCACGGGAGGTGGTTGAGGCCCCATTGGTGAGGGTGTTCAAAGACAGGCTAGACATGTACATGGTGGGCATGTCGTGAGTGGAGCTGACTGGAGCCGGGGGTAAGACTAGATGGCCCGGGAGGCCCCTTTTGACTCGCTCTGTTTCTATGTTTCTATGTTACTTTGCTTTTATCGAAAGAGAACCAAATCTTATTTGCAACTGAAGTTTTGTGTGAGCAGTCTGTCCAATTAGACATGTTGACTAACATTTCCACTATTAAGGTTACAGAAAACCATTGATTAAGCAACAAAAAAGAACTAAGGATAAAAAGACAGTTTATTCATTGCAAAACAGAAAATGCAGGTCATAAATGCAAAGAACTTTATCCATTTGTAATAGATTGTGGACACATCCCAAATTTCCTATATTGTCCTACTGCACTTTATAGACATTTCTTCTAAAGCAGAATTCCATCCATGCTTTGATGAGCACAGACAGCTACTGCAGCGTTTGGGTTGCATGTGACTGGCTCTTACTAGAATTCACTCGTGCGGAAGGAAAGGGTCAGAAAGGCAATAGTTGTAATTTATAATTCTTTCTCCTCCCAGCAGCTCTGTGCATTCCCCAAAAAGCTGATTTGAAGGGCTAGAAGACTTTCTGGAATAACATGAGATGCAAAATGAAAGCTGAAAGAGGAAGGAAAAAATCAATGAAAATTGCCTCGACTACCTTCCTCTAGTGGATTTCAATGAGAACCTGTCAGCCACTGTCTGGAGACTGTTTTGGGATGGTTCAGGATAAAGTTGTGGCTTAAACTACACAACTTGCCTCTTCCAAGAGCAAGTTGTAGCTTAAACTACACAAGATGGCAGATTGGGAAACTAACTATTCTAGATGGATGTTTACAGCTGGTCTTGGGTGGTCTTTTAGGAAAAGTGCCACACCAGGTGTATACTATGGGAATCTTCTTGGACTGAATTAATTGCTGGCCTTAAGTTGGTTCACTGTAAAAACTATATGTAGGGCAGTCAATGAAGATAGCCCAGAACCTTTACCTAGTGTAGAATGTTGATGAAATAAGATAATTAGGTCAGATAATGCCAACCTTTTGCCAGCTGTGCTGCTTACCAGTGCCTTTCTGGGCTCAATTTAAATTTTGCATTTGGCCTATAAAACCTTAAATAGCTTGGCATCAAATTACACAAAGGACTATGTTCACTCATATCAGTGTTCCTGCACTTTAAGATCACCAGGAGGGGCCTTCTCATTTGTCCACCTGTAAGAATAGTAAGGCAGGCAAGGACATGGAGCTTTTATGCAATAACCCCTTACTTCTGCAATGTTGCCCTCATGGGTCCACCAGGCACCATCACTGCAAATGTATATTTATACTGGGCCTTCCCCTGACTGTGCTTTATCAGACTGGTTGGCAGCTGCAGTGGCTGTTTTAAGTTTTATTTTATGTTTGTATTTGCTGCTGTTGTTTTTAGCATGTGTGGGTTTCCATATTTTAATGTTTTTATTACTGTATCATTTTATTATGTGCTTTATTGTTGTATGCCACCTTTCAAGGTATTTCCTTCCTTGAAAGACAGCTAAAAATATTTTGAATGGATAGTGTGAATGGAAGGAATGAATATATGCAGATCATATCACTTGTTCAAAGGAAAGATTTAGAAGGTAAAAAAATACCATGTTAACAATTCAAGTAAAGACTGGGGCACCCATGTCTAAAGCAATCTCTTGCTTGTGGCAAATATTAAAATAACTAAAGAATCAAAGCTTTCAATTCAAGGAAATTATAATGATTCACAATCTATGGTGAAATGAGTTTGGGTAATTACAAGCATTCATAACCCATAACTATCTTGCTTTTAAACATTTCATGGGTGAATAATACTGGAGTTTCTAGAAAAGCAGACTAGGACCACAATCCTAGTCTGGGAAACACAATTTCTGAAGAATAAGCTCTTTTAGTTATATGAGGACTTACTTCTGATTAAACGTGCACAGGATTGCATTGCAGAAAAGTTTACTCAGCTAAGTGTTTAGGAAGTATTATTTCCAAAATAATGTGTACTTCCCTGAAAAATATGCAAGTATAAGCTACTCTAGATCCTTTATTGAACCAAAACCCACCAAGATTCTTTCACCAAGGAGAAACTTTCCAACAGTAAGTCTGATTTAATAGTGGAATAGACTGCCTCAGGAGATGGTAGTTCTCCTTTGTTGATGCTATTTAAACAGAGGCTTGATGTCAGGAATGCCTTAGCTGCACAGATCAGGAGTGGGGATGTTTTCAGCCAGAAGGTTAAATTCCATTTCAGTGATGCTTTTGAAGGTTGCATTCCAGTGCTGGGTGGGCTGAAGCCAAAAGGGATGGGGTTAAAGGCAAAAGGGGTGGGGCAAAAAATACCAGCATATTTTACCTTAAAGCGCTTACTGCCAGTAACCAAGCCTTAGCCCTACCTTTTAGAATGGGCTGAAACCTATACAAAACTATACCAAATGACTGGGATTGGGATACAGCTATCTAGGGGATACCAGAGAATCAGACTGGAACCTCAAAAAGGCTGGATTTGGCCTCAGTGCCTGAGGTTCAACACATTTAACCTAGACATTGCTTCTCCCCCAGTTCAACCCAATATAAGTCAGCATCCTATCCAAAACTCTTAATATTTTTTTTATAAATGTCAGAGTCATGATGTTATGTGGAAATCAAATAGTGCCAAATTCACTATTTTATAACCAAATTTATATGCTTGGTTTGCTTACTGGCTTGCTCCCCTGGAACGCAGCTTGGGCCAGGAGACATCAAGTGAGGCATAGGTCGGGAGATGGTAGAGGTCATCACATTAGTCCTTCCTCCATTGCTGTTTCCACTAGTAACATCAGTGGCACGCAGCGACAAAGGAGCTGAATGCAACAAAACACAGAGTGACCATTGAGAAATAAACCACTGTATTACAGAAATCTAGCAATGCTACAAGATGATTAAACAATGAATACAATATTCACATTTGGACTTAGTGCAGGCTTCTATATTTTCCCAAACAAGCTATAAAGTAAGAACAGATATTTTGAAGCTATCTGGAAAAAAAAAGAAAAAAGGAACAGCAGTCTAATAGAATTCCTTTGCCTTCTTTATTTGAAATTTATAGTGGACAGAAAGTTCAACTATAATTACTAAAAAGAAAGAATAGTTTTAAGATGTAAGCTTTACTTGCACAAATTGATTAGTGAAAGCCAACAGGAATCAAAAGGATATAGTTAAACAGTTGGGTTATGGGTTAACCATAAACATGTTTGTTTTGAAAAGTTATTTGGTTCTTGGGCATTAGGTAATTAAAAACATAATTTAAGATGTCCATTCCTTTTAACAGTGGGTTGCATACAGGCTTAGTCATATTTAGAACAGACCCACTATATTAAATCATGACTAACATAAGTCTTGCTAAGTTCAACAATTGAGTTCTCTGAGTTGTCATGTAGTGTGAATCTTGACCTACTTTCCCAAGGTAGCTTGTTTGTAGGCAACATACCACCAGGGCAGATAAAAGGAAGTACTTTTCACACAGCATATAGTTAAATTGTGGAATTCATTATCATGGGAAGTGGTGATAGCCACCAAGCTGGCTAGGTTTAAAAGCTGATTGGACAGATTCAGGAAGTTGGAAGCTATCAGTAGCCTTGTTGGCTATGTGCTTCCTCTTTTAACAGAGGTGACATGCCTGTATATACCAGTTGCTGAGGACATTGAGCAGATGGAGGTCTTGCACCCGTCCTACTTGAGCAATCCAGTGGGCAGCTGGACAAGATGGACCTTTGGTCTGATTCAGCATGGCCTTTCTTATGTTCTTACATTCTAGTACTCATGATGGGCTGTTATGTCAGTTGCCCAAGTTCAGATGACACCATCCTGAATACAGGAAAAGCGCTATGGAGCCAGTTAGAAAGAGTGATGAAATCCCAAACAAACTCTTGTCCAAGTGGCACCTAACGGGAACTGATACTCATTTACCTTTTTACCCAATCCTCTGCAACCACAAGTCATTTTGGGCTCACCACCAGCTTTTCCCCCTCTACACCCATTTTTTCTGCTGATGGCAAAAGCTGTTTGACAAACTACTTTCACAATCCCAGTTCTGATAGTCACTGACAGGCTCTTCAAACTGCCAGAACCATTTTAATTGTTTTGTGTATTAAAATATTTTTATTTATTATTAAATATGGATGTGGTTGCACAACTGGAAATCTTCCTTCTTGGATCACTGCAAGGATCTGAGGCCTTAACAGGGTACATAATACAGCAGGTATAAAACCATGAACATTGCCCAGAAAGGGTTCCTAATTGTTTTTCCACACCTTGGTTTTTCTTAACAGTTGTCCAATGATGAACTGTCAAGAGAAGCCAAAGGTGTGAAGAATTTTTGCTCGCAAAACAGGGAGGGGGGTTCTGGAATTTATACCCTCTTTGCAGCAAGATCCTCATTTCTCCCATACCCCAAGCTAGTTCACATGCTAGTACACATATTGCATGTTTTCTCTAGCTCAAGCTTGGTAAAGTACAAAAGTGACCTTCCTTTTTTGACCCAGACTCCTTTTTTTTGGGGGGGGGGATGAGTTTTGACAGCTAACAGTCAAAATTTTGGATTCCCAAAAGCAAGAGGTTTTGACAAGCTAATTGGTGGTTTTTGAGTAAGGCAAACAGCTGTGTATGTCCATATAAAACAAAAACTAAAACCTGTTTTACATATTTTAGTGAAATTGTTAACAAATGAATAAACTGTTATATGCCATTATTAATCTGTAAATGATGAGAGGTGGTATGGTTGTTTTGTTTTGTTGAAAATGAAAATAAAACATTTAAAATTAGAGAGGTTATTGTATAGTGGTTACAGTGTGCAACTAGAACTGGAAATTTCCAGGTTGAAATGCACTTGCAGACACAAAGCACACTGAATGATCTGGGGCTAGTCATTGTCTCTCAACCCAATCTACTTCCCAAAACTGTTGTGAAGATAAAATGATGAATGGGGGAAGAGGCAGAAGATGTACATCATCTTGAGTTACTTGGAGGAATGACAAATATGTGGTAGACAGATTTAAACTGATTTATCTCACACAGACACCCCAGTATGAGTATAAAGATGGATAAAATAACTTATAAATCTCATATGATAAGAGCAAGAGTTTAGAAATATCTCCAACACTTAGCTGTTTATGGTACCTTTGCTTTCTTTGATTTGTTGCAGAAAGAAGATTTTATAGAAATCAGATTTATGTTTTGAGTGACATATATTTTTCCAATTAACATATACTTTCACAATTTGAGAAAATGTAAGCCAGCCACATTTTCACACATTCAGTTAGCTTTCTATTAGCCCTCCTGAACTCTGGGGAAGAGATATTACCTGTTGCAAGAGAGTTTCCTACAAGTTGCACAGGCAAAGCAACTGGTCTCACTATGTTCTTATTCCGAGACAAATCTTGAATTCCGCTTAAATTAACAGCAGAGGAAGACTGCACTTGACTGAATACCGAGGAGTCTGTCAAAGAGATTGTCGTAACTAACTACTTGACAAAATCTGCATCAATCCTCAAATTTTCCTTAGTCAACATGCAAGTTATTAGAAACCATTACAAATGCTGGGAATTCACCAAATAGTCTCAGTGTTATATTTATCACTCACCAAATAGTCTCAGTGTTATATTTATCACTTATTCTTCATTTCCCACATTCAAGGTATTTCTAAAACCTAGCATTTATTTTAAAAGTGGTTCAAATTCTAGCATGAACTCATTAATGAGTATTACCATTTAATGTCCTAGGACTACTTGCAGTGGGCAGTTTCACTTTTCAAGAAATTAATGGCACAATCCTATATATGTCTATTCAAAAGTAGGTTGCACTATATTCAATAAGGCTTAATTTCCCAGGTAAGTGGGCATCGCACTGCAGACTAGATTCCTAGATCTGGCAAGTAGATACAGTATCCCTTTAACAGACTTGTAAAGCAGGAATCAATAAATATCCTAATGGAATAAAGATAATGGAATCAGAAGCAATTTTATTTGCATTTTGTAGCCATATGAAAGAAAAATAAACTTTGCCATCATTTTTAAAAAATGTCCTTCCCCCATAATAGAAACTAGATTGCTTCAGGAACAGATTATAGTGGTACCTTGGCTCACGAACTTAATCTGTTCCAGGACTCTGGTTGTGATCCAAACTGGTCATGAGCCAAGTCAAATTTCCCCATAAGGTTCAATGTAAATAAGGTTAATCCGTTTTGTAACTATTTTTTTTTTAATCACAAAAATTTGAAGTGGGCGTGCTGGGGAGGGAGACAGGCATGCTCGGGGGGGGAGGCGGGTGCGCTCGGAGGAAGGCGGGCGCAATCTCAGGCACGCTGGGGGAGAAGGCAGGCACGATAGTCACCCAATGTGGAGTTCTAGGTAACTACCAAGACCATTCATGCATGGACATCTGCTCCAAGCAACCTCACACTACCACATGTGGATTTCAAAGCACCTGAGGTAATGCCCACTGCTATCCAATTTGCTGCTTTTATGCTTATTTTTTGCAAAGTTGAGTTTCTCATTTACTATGTCTTTTCTGGTTCCCTTTCTCTGAAAGATTTGAAGACATAGAGGTAAACGATAGGAAGAAAAAATCAAAGCCTGTAGATGTATCCCCCCCCCGCCCCCACATCTTCCAAAAATCCTAGGAGGAGAATCTCTTTTAAAAGCATTTTTTAAAAATACTTTCACTTTTTACCTATTTCTCAGGGTAAGGGGTGTCCCATGCTTTCAAATCTCTTTTTTCTGCATTTTGGTTCTTTCTGTTTACCAGTTACATTCTTAAGGGATGCCATCCCCAAGGTTGCATAGCCATGGCTCAGTGGTGTGCCCTGTCAAAAGGCACCTGTAACTTGAAGTTTCAGGAGGACATCCCAAAATTCTCAGCCCCTGAGACTGAGGAAACAAGCTGAAACATATGTGGCTCATCTGTAACTGATCATAAACCCTTGGTGGTGAGTGGGTGGAGGGGAGGCTAAACATGCTTCCAACAGGGGTTGAAATGCTCCATAGAGTTCTTTCCCTTACCATACAGAATGAATTATGCAAGACAAGATACGTGTTAAGGTCATTTTTCTTATAAATCATAGAATGCAGCCATTCTTGGTAGACTTTCAATTTGAATTTAATGTACAACTGCCATTTTCTTATACTGTTGTGGCTGTATAGGAAGCTCCAATGTAGTTCTGAAGTTCCTGTTCTTACAAATAAATACAAGTGCCTTCTTTGTAGTTGGTTACATTTTAACATCAGATCAATCTTCCCCTTTAGGCAGTTGATATCCCAACATGTCTGAAATTGCTGTGACCTAAGAGTGAACTTTACTTTGGAAACAATGGAAACTGGATTTCACGGGATAAATTTATCAGAGAAAAAAAACCCAACAAAACATGGCAAACTCCACACACACAAATGAAAACAAGAAAAAACAGAAGGCAAAGGGAAGCAACTTTACCAAAAAGATCTGCCACACTGATAAACCCTGGAGATAACACAACACTTTAAGAACAACCCTTGGATTGGCAGGAGAGGAAGGAAAGAGAGGTGGAGAGCTGAGCATTTGCCAGCTGGAATAATCAAGTCAAAGAATGGACATGAGAACATCTAATTTGCAAAAAAGGCTGACCTGACTAAAGAATGCTCAAACATTTTGAGAATGAATAGAAAGAGGAAGTGGAGCCAAGGAAATTGGAAAGGTGCTTCCATCTTTCAGAATGACTCACAGGTGGATCAATCAAGTCACTATTGAAGTAGAGGCCTTTAATAGGTAGGTGTGTCCTACCTTGTTGACAGATGTTATTCAAGATAATATCCATGCCAAAGATACAGTCCAGAAGTGTTCTTCTGACAATTCTCATTATGGCCATACTGGCTAGGAATGATGAAACTTGCAGTCCAACACATCTGGAGGGCACCAGGTTGTATAAGACTGATCTGCACCATGGTTCCAGTCTACCATGGGGCTAAAAATGTATTACAAGGCAACTCTATGTTCATAGTTTTCATATATGATTTTACATAAGGACAGAGAAGTTTTGCATGTGTGCTCTCTCTCTCCACATTTATTGAATAGTAGCAAGTATAAAGTGGAAAAGAGGAGGAAAAAACAAATATCCCACGGCTTTGCCCCCGCCCCTTCACTTCCTCTCTATGGTGATAACAATTTTCTGCAGTAGTCCACAGGACTCCAAAAAAAAACCTAAAACACCATTTTACTGATTGAAATTGAGCTAAGAAATACAAGAATAGGGAGTTGTTATCTTTTGATGAAATAAGGTGTAGATACAATAGAGATATGCTAAAAATCGTAAAGCATGGGGTTTTTATAAGGACTTCATAGTATTTGACTAAGTGATGCTTAAACTAGATGAGGAAATGATTAAAAGACCTTCTACTTGTTAGGAAAATGGAAGATGAATAGGTTAAGGAAGCTATGATAATATGGGCACAAAATCTTAGATTTAATACTGAACTAGAAATGTGGTAAAAGCTGTGCGAGAGAAATATCAAGGTAATATTAGCAATTTCGTATAAAGAAAGCTTGTATAAAATGTGTTATAGTGGTAGCCATCGCCAAATAGATTAGCCAAGATGTTTTTAAAGACTTCAAATGGATGTTGGATATGTAACGTAAATTGGGTATTTTTTATTATATATGGTAGAGGAAGTGGTACAAAAATTCTTAGTTTTTTAAACCTGAAATTTCTTTTTCATTAGGTAGTATATTCGGACATTAGTAAATAAGAAATGCATCTGATTTTATATGTAATCACTGCGGTGAGGTTTGTATTCGCTTAACACTGGAAAAATGAAGAACTTCCCACCGATGAATTGATTAAAAGATCCTGGATTGTGCAGAAATGGATAGACTGAATTTATCATTGAAGGAAGGAAAAAGAAGATACTGACTTCTATCAAACTTGGGAATCTTTTTTATTATGGGCTAGAGAAAGATTTCAATATGTTGTTTTTTAGTTATTATAGATGGAAAGAGAAAGGTGTGGGGGCTGACCCAGTGGGCTTGATGTTTTTTGATCATGGATCTTGTTTGTAGTTCTCTTTTTGTTTTTGTATAATTTCTCAGTTAAAACTTATTATAAAAAAAGAAAGGCTGCTGTAGAAGTTTTCAAATGTTAGAGAATGGTTCACCAAGATTCACCAATAAAACATTAATTTAACTTGACAGCTTCTAAATTTTAAGGCAAAGCCACAGTAGCAACAACACAATCTTATCACCTACATAAAATAGCATTATAGGTATTGAGGTAAATGCATGTGCATTCATTTAGTCTATCAAAGCATTCAACTGACTATGAATCAGTGCAAATGCTGCCTTAACCATGGTTAACCAAGCAAACACTTAAGTATAGTCAGGGGGGTGGGGAAGAATTTGATAGTGCAACCACTTAATCTGCTCTACAGTCTCTTAACAACAGTTTTAAAAACCTCTGCATTATTTCTGTGTCTCTCATAGAATCACAGAATAGTAGAGTTGGAAGGGGTCATGAAGGCCATGGGGTCCAACGCCCTGCTATTGCAGGACACCAAGTTACATCATCCCACTCAGATGGCTGTCCAGTTTCGTTTTGACTGTCTCTAGTGTGGGAGAGCCCACCACCTCTCTAGGCAGCTGATTCCACTGTCATATTGCTCTGACAGTGAGGAAGCTTTTCGTGCTGTCCAGCCTGAATCTATGTTGTTGCAACTTGATTATTCCATGTCCTACTCTCTGGCATCAGCAAGAGGAGATCTTGACCTTCCTCTTTGTGAGAGCCTTTCAGGTACTTATAGAGGGATATCTCACTCTGTCAGACATCAATGGCAGTTTAAATGAAAGCATTTATCAAACAATTTGTAATAAAAGAAGCAATGTATTTAAAAATAATTTTTGCCATCTAGTTCTTTACTGAGATCTTTTTTTCAGTTTCATCCAAACACTGAACAATTTAAACTCTGGAAAAGTAAGCAAGTTATACCACATATGCTATGCTGCCCTCCATCAAGGATGTTGCTGGATCCACCATCAGCCAGTGCAGGGACCCTGTTCTATCTGCAAAAACTCCGTGCACAGGGTGCTAGATTGCATGGGGAGCACCTATGTATGTAGAGCAGGATCCCCACTCTGAGCCTTTTTGTAACACAGGGGTGGGTACTTTGTAGGAAGTCTGCCCCCAACCACTGGCTGCATTCCTGCCTTCTTTACCACACCGCTGAATTCAACAGCCATGGCAAAAAATATCAGCAGTTTACTATTGGACTTCGGCACTACAAAGAGGTAAAAAGGACACATTTATCATGATTTCAGTTTTGGAAACAGGTAGTTACAGACATGTCCCAATGCATGGAAAGTGAGAAGAGGCAAGCCTTGTACCACCCTCACACAATTCTAATAATGTGATAGGAAAATACCTGAAAAGGCTCTTATTCCATGGGGCTTGCACAAATCTTCTTCACAAGCCAGACTAAAATGGAAGTATGATGGACATTCACCTGGATTAACCCCCAAGCCCAATCGATCTGGTCTGAAGCCTAAGTGGCAGTGCAGTCACTATTTCATAAGTACTATGTCTAAGTCACAATTTACTCACAGCTCCTACCTGTCTGAGTGAACCCTGGCTTGTATCCATTAGCTGTTCCACTCTCAGGGGTCATGGATGGAGATGCTGAAGAGCTAGGTTTAGCAGAATGGCTAGCAGCAGAAGATTGCCTGCTTCTACATTCTGCAAGTGAAGCAGCTACAGTACATATTAAAGTGCCAGACTTGATGGTGAGACAATTCAACATACAGGTGTTAAACATGTTTATGAAGGTTTAGAAGCACACCACAACTTTGGATGTTTTAAAGGATATTCATCAAACAACAGAGTTCATTCAAAAGCAAATTTCCTGCAATTCTGTCAAAATAAATTCTTTAATACCCTTCAGCAAATATGATCCTGCTTTGCAAGGAGAAACATTCAAGATTGACTTCAAGGAAAGCACATATTATTTCCTGATACCAAGAAACTTGACACCAAATATGGCTATTATTACCAGCTCATGAGATAAAAATGTGTAGCAACAGAAGCAAGAGCACTTCCAAAACAACAACTTCCATAAGTTGTTCACAGTTGGCCAAACTCACAGGACACTGCAACAGGGAAGCAACTTAGAGCAACCCACAGGTATAGCTATGATCTATAAGGCTTTACATAAGTCACATATGGTACAAAAGGATAGAAGTGGTAACACTCATTGGAATGACACCCAGGAATATTATGCCAGCTTTGCAATGCAAATACAAGGCAGACTGAATTAAAGTTTTATGTCAAAAGCCAAAAAATGGGTTCTAACTCTAAGCTGTTTCTCCCCCTGGTGTGTTTGAATCTACCCAGCTGCTGATGGAGCAATCAAGTGATAAGAACTAGCACATTTACTCACTAGTTCATTTGCAACACCCACAGCACCTTGCTGTGACGAGTGAAACCAATCAGTCTGTCAATAACTGACATGAAATGCATGCCAGCTTCTACTACCTAAAAATAACAGTTTGATGTTTCTTATCATCATAGAAATCTCCCTTTAAAAAGTTAAAAGCAACAAGTTATTGCTTAATCCAGCTATATTGAAAATTGTCTAAAAATAAAAACCTAGATATATATCTAACAGGATACTTGTTACCTTTCCAGCATATAAGGGGTCCCTTTGACAGCACACCTTGGGAGCTTCTTACTAGGTAGTACTTTAAGTGCTTCTGCTTCTTTGGCTGAGTTGCGAGTTTCAGGTTAATGTGGTTGGAAAATTCAGTAAAATAGCGAAATCCTCTTTCTCCACAGCCTATACAGTTTCCAGAAAAACCTGCCAGGGGGTTGGGGGAGGAGAAATACAGATTCATATTCTTCCCAAACTATGTTATCAAGCAGAATATTTCATTGCTACTTGTTAACTTTAATTCTATAAAATTTGATGTACTGGATACTTCACATCTACTTTGTTTGCTAATATATTCCCAGTTGTATACAGATTGTTTGAAGGGCAAAGGAGAATAAAGACATTGCACTGTTATTCCCCAGATATCACCGATTGTGATTCCATCAATTCTTGTACATTCTAGAGCAGATATGGGGAAACTTTGGGCCAGTGCTCAAATGCAGGCCTCTTGATCCAGACATATAGAGTCTTCCCAGAACTAGGGATGTGTGAACCAGCAAAACTTGAACATGATGAAGTTTTCCAAATCCAATCTTAAAGCTTGTGCCAACTTGATTGCAGGCTTCATTTTTTATTCTCACATGAAAATGTGCATGTATTATTATTTTCCCTTATTTTCCCTTAAATAAGCATCTATTTTGCACATCTCTGAAAGGTAAAAATTCTTCTCTCATTGATTTAAGTGCATTTGTGTGCATCTTTCAAGTGTAGGCAATACGGTTGAACACATTTTTTCTGGTCTGAGAATCACACTGCAAACTTGAAAATGGACTTGAACCAGAGGATGTGCCCATGTTCTGGCTAGAATATATAGATTGGATAAGTAGTGATCAAAAATAAACTGAAACAACATGTCCATTCAGGGGAACCTCTCTAGGTTATTGGTAGTATTTATTCCATCCTGGTCAGGCTCCAAATTACAAAGCTGATGAAGGGAATCTTGAAACGCATTAATGAAAAAGACTGTTTGGATGTAAATTTTTCTTTGCCTTCATTGCATACTGGGTAAAGTTAAAAGCCACATCTGTAACCACCACTTTTTGCCATAGTGGCCACACTGGAATAATCCTCCCCAACAGAAAAAAATTCTTTGTTTCCAGCATCCCCTATTCCATTCTAAGGCAGTGTTGCAAACAACAGTAGACTTTCAAAATTGCCAAAGCCACCCCAGTGTTAGGAAAATTAAGTGCCTCAATTATTATGCTCAATATTGTTACACAAATGCACCTTTCCCTGCTAGTGTTGGAATAGATGGAAGGCTTATATTTCTATAAACTACCAAATGTTCTCATTTCTTTAATAATGCTGACTTAGTTCTTTCATTTCCAGTGATGTCAATTCTGCTTTTTGTGGGAAAAGAATTTAAAGTGGTAACAAGGCATGAGAGCAGGAAAGGAACAAATATTCTTTCCAGTACAAAGAATTCCCTCATGGAAGAAGAAATCCCTATTGGCATAGCAGACTTTTTCCCTTTCAGGGGTTTCTGATATGGCATACATAAGTAAATATTGCAGGCACAGTTCTTGGCACCACTGAAAAGATAAAAGATCTTCATTCCAAAGTGCATTGTAATACCTTCTAAACATAAAAGGAAAAGGGCCCAGAGGATCAAACTGGTTTTTAAGGTGGCTACCCACTGTAACTCTCCCATCCATTTCAAAGCAGGTTCGGGATGATGACAGAAAAATGACAGTCAGGAAGATGTGTGTAAGAAATTCATTGTGAACTGCAGGGGTGTTTTGACTTTCTAGATAACTTGGTGTATTAGCTGTCTAAGTAACCTTTCACATTTAGGTTCAGTACACTGGCAGGGGGCAAGCTATACATGATGGCTATGGTTAATGTATTTTGCAAAATATAACCCTGTTTGTTTCTTTTAATTATATTTATTGCCAACCTATAACAAAAAGTTCTCAAGTTTCTAAAATCCCACAGGGACCAATACTGAAGGGACCAATGGGTGCTCAGTCCTGCTATAAGTAGGGATTTGTGAAGAATCCCATCTGTCAGAATTTTTAATGAATCCTTTCCATTCATATCACTTGGTACATGTACCTAGAACAGTGCATTTAGAAATCCATACATTTCCA
Source organism: Varanus komodoensis (assembly GCF_004798865.1). NCBI lineage: Eukaryota > Metazoa > Chordata > Lepidosauria > Squamata > Varanidae > Varanus > Varanus komodoensis. Next base: position 26,236,044 of record NW_025335438.1, read on the forward strand.
GACTTGCAATGTATTCTGTAAAATCGGAAAAAAAATTCTGAATCATTTCTGAATTAAATGCATATCTGCATATTTTAACAAATGTGCACAATTAATTAATGGACAGATATAGACAAAATGCAGAGCATTTGAAAAATGCACGCAATTGCATATTATAAATATATGACAACATCAGTACAGATTTATTTCTGTAAAAATGTAATTTCTGCATGGAACTAGCACAGAAAGGATTTGAAGGCAGAAGAAAAGCAGAAATGTGTGTAAACAGACTTAGCAGAAAGGTTCATCACTAGCTACATATTACTCAAAGAAGAACATTTATCTTATAAAGTTCCTTGGACATTTTACTTTCTTTCCTCAAAATGTGGGACATGGAGTGTCTCACCGTAACAGCTTACAGGACAGGAAAGAGTTGAGGCACAACCAGGAGTGAATGTAGGATTGTGGGATTTCCAAGCTTATCCCTAGGCAAGTTGAATAATTCATCATTTCGTTACCACCCAATAGTGAAGCACTCTGGACAGTTTACAAAGATTTTTAAAAACTTAACACTACAACTTTATTCATAGTATTAAAAACTGTTACTTTTACACACACACACACACACACAATTTTAAACAACACTAAGAAAATCCAGAGCCTGATTACTAATTGATCATATGGTGCCAAATGCCTGAGAGTACAGGAAGACTGTAAGCTGGCCCTAGAAGGATAACAATAGTGGCACATGCTAGTGAGACAATTCTATAACGGGGCACCACTGCAAAGGCCCTCTCCCTTGTTGCTGCATTCCAAGTGTCCTTTAAAGGAAGTACTGGATGGGCATCCTTAAATTATAAGCATAATAAATCAGTAGGACCATATGGGGAGAGGTGCTCCATCAGGTGTTGCTGTCCAGACCTGTGTAAACCTTTATATTCAAAACCAGCACCTTGAATCTCGTTCAGAAGCATACAGGCAGCCTCCATAAGCAGGCCAGAATCAGCATTCTCTGTCAGTGTTTGTTGTGCCTGTCAGCAATCTGACCAGCAAATTCCGCATGTAGAATGCATTGCAGTAATCTAACTTGGAAGTTACCAGAGCCTGAAAGACAGGTTATCCCTGCCCAAGCAGAGGCATAGCTAGGCAACCAGCTCAAATTGGCAGAAGGCACTCTGTGCCACTGAGCCTCATGTGACAACAATGGCTCCAGAAGAACCTCCAAACTACAGACACGGTCCTTCAGATGGAGATAATCCTATTTTAAAAAAGAATCTGGTAAGAGGAACACCCACTAAAAGTATCTCAATCTTGCCTAGACTCTGTTTCAGTTTATTAGCCCATATCCAGTTCACTTTTGCAGCCATATACCAAACCAGCATATCCACAGCCTCACCTATTGATGATGAAAATGAGAAGCAGAGCAGTCTAAAATACAGTCTACAACTCTGGATGACCTCACTCAGCAGTTCCATGCAGATGCTGAATAACATGAAGGACAAAACTGACCTTGATGGAACCTTACTGGAGAATCCATTAGGCTGAGCAATGTTCTCCACATACCACATTCTGGACCCAACCATGCAAGCAACTACTTCAATGCAGTGCTACCCATTCCCAACGAAGACAAATCATCCAGAAGGATACTACATTCAGTGATATCAAAAGCTGAATTATTAAGGGGAATAATCATGCAGGAAACCCAAGGCTGTCTTCATGCTAAGGTCTATCTTTAATGGATCTAGATAATCAATCTCATCAAGAGCATTTGAAGCTGCTTGGCAACTCATTTTAAATCTTAAAATTATTAAGGTTTTCTGAGTCCAGGAAGTGTTTCTTCAGAAATAGTCTCACCTAAGAAAAATGTTTCTTGCAAGGAGTAAACTCCCTACCCTGCTAACAGTCCCTCCCTGCCAGTTTTATAAGCAAAAAGAGGCAACAATCCAATACAGAAGTGGTTGCACAAACCTGTGTAAACACTTTGACAACATCCTCAAGCTGTACCAAGTTAAACTCATCCTAGAAACCAGAACAAACCTGTGTCCTGGATATCTCACCTGATTCCTGCTGTGACACCCAATTCACCTGCTGCTAGGGAGTCTAAGTCCTAGCTGATACAAGGAATTTCTCCTGCTGAGTGCATAGAAACAGAAATATTGCAGGGCTTGCATGGATCCATACTGTCCTTAGGGCCGATATGTAATAGGCCCTAGACAACCCTGAAAAGCTCCACTGGGTAACACAGAGGATTTATCAGAAGCAGTGAGTTATTGTTTCTTTGCTGCCTTCATTGCTCCTGAATATCCGTAACTGTAGATAGATAAACACCAGCATTTGACTGCATTTGCTAGGAGTTTTGTTCCTAGGTGATCAGGAACAATTGTGTTAACCATTCAAGTCATCCTTGCATTCCACAGATCAATCCTGGTGACATGTGAGCCAGCCATAGCAGGTAATCAACTTTGGCTCTACAAAAGAAACAGTAGCTACAAAAGGAACAATAGTTGCAGCTGATAATTCTGAACTGCACCTGGAGACCCAAACCCCTTCTCACTGCCAGAAAAAAGAGTACTATATAAACTGCATGCCTTTGCCATTAAGGCTAGGAAAAATCAATCATGGGAGTACATAGTACTTTGCCAAGATAGTGTTCAATACATTTGACCAAACTCATGTGGGGTATTCAAGAAGGGGGGGGGGGACCGGCTCTAGTTCACCTTCTGTCCCAACAAGGAAAAACCATGGCTGCTAAGAAGTGGCTCTTCCTGGCTACCCTTTCTGAGTGCCTGTGCAGAGATTAATCAAAGCCTGAACTAGCTCTTTGTATGGGCTATAGGAAAAACTGAACCGCTATGTACTGTCACAAAGGGCCAGAGACCCTGAACCTGCTTCACACATAACAACCGACTTGAATCCAGTTGTTTGCTGCAATGTTCTGAACAGGAACTCTAGGATGCTGAGGGAGATACAATCCAGAATGTTTATCCATGGTTGTTGTTGGATTAAGACTGGCTTGTTTCACCTCAAGCAAGGCTGCTGGGCAAGGGAATCACAATAAGAAAATCAGGGACAGAGCATTCCTGGGTTGTTTGCTAAATCAAAGTGGAAACACAAAGCAAGTGAGCAGCAGATAACTTGCTTGCATGCAGCCCTAGTAGCTCATGGGACCTGGGTCACTGAGTACAATTAAGTTACTTTCACCTTCATTGTCGTTATCAAGTGATATTTCTAGCTGGGTGAAGAATTCTGAAGTATTGAGATGAAGCACTTACAGTGGTAATGGCTAATTTTCCCTAGATGAATAGTAAATAGCTACTGGATCCTCTTGTAAACAAAAGGCCATTGATCAATGAAAAAAGCAGAGAATTCTATGGAAGGGTGAGACACTGAATTCAGTGGAACTTACTTGCAAGTATGAAATATAAGAATGCCGCTAATAGGTATCTATCTCAAGTTTTCACAATTTGAAAATTCTGGGGAGGAGAACAGCAGCTGTGACAGTGGCAGCAGCTACTTCTTCTATTATAAGTATATCCCACTTCCTTTCCTCTTGTGAGGAAATCCTTACACAACCCTCCTCCACTCCATGTTATTCTCACAACAATCTTGTGAGGTGGGTTAGACTGACAGTGAATGATTGGCCCAAAGTCACCCAATGAATCTCCTAGATGAACAGGTGCAAGATAAGAAGACCTCAGTCCAACACAGGCTCTCTGCTTAGAAGGGAGAACAGCCAAAGCAAAGTGCCCCTATGAAACACTCCCTCCTAGCACTGGCCTCTACCTCAGCCGAACCATGTACAGGTCGCAGTAGAGGCCAACATTTGCCCCAGATCCCATTCACTCTCTGTGTGGCTCTGGATACCTGTGATTGCAATGATAGTAAAACTGAAAGACAGGATTCAGGCTTTGGTTAGAGAATGTTTTTAAAATATGTTCAGCCTATTATGGTGAGAAATCTGTGTGCTGAATTGTCCCAGCACAACTTTCCCTAATCCGGTGTTCTCTGGCCTTGGATTTGAACTCTAGTCAGAAATGAATTCAAACTAGAAACTGCAGTAGAATGCCTCTGGAGGGCACTGGGTTGGGGAAGGCTGGCCTGCCTAACAGAACATGAACTCAAACTCTGAGCATGGTAAGTTTGGCACAGCATGAGGGATAATTAATGAAAACCCATTTACCTAAAAGTGCATTTTTTCCATGGTCATCTGGCAAAAATCTCTTGTCAACAGCACAGACTAGGATGTGCTCAGGAAGGTTTGGAGACTTGGCTCCCACCAACAGGAAGCCTGCTGGGATATCGATCTGTTCCATGCACAGTGATATTAACCGCAAATCTTTGCCTGCTTGACAAAAGCCTGAAAAGAAATGATACACAATGAAACACATATGAGTAATTTAATGGTTTTCCCAACTAAGGAAAGTACAGTTCATTCTATATCAAATACCCCCCCCCACCTCCATACACAGATCTCATGAAACAACTGCCAGTCCTAGTTCAATATTTCATCAAGCCCTCTAAAGTCCATGGACAAAGGGCACTAGATAAATTAGTAATATATAAAACAGCTGAGGCCATATGAAAAAGAGTTAGCATAGCATGCTGCTTCAATGAAAGGAGTTAGCAGTTATATATTGTGGTATGCACTTCTATTGTATATTTTGTTGGGAAGCTGTGAAAATAATTCACAGAGAAGGGAATGGGGGAGGGGTGGACAGAAGGACTTTGTTTTAACTTTTCTCTGTCTGTCCCCAACACTTCTTCTCAATTTAACTAAGTAGATTTGTACACAGAGGCAGACTTCCACATATGTATCACTAGATGGATCAGGAACCATAGGAGCAAATAAATCATATGTTCATCTGAGTGTGTAAACTGCTTCCATGCTGAGTCATCCTGATCCGGTAAGCTTGCCTTCCAGATGTGTTGGATCACACCCTCATGCTAGCTCCGGATGATGGGGACTGTAGACCAATGCATCGGAATCCACAACACTGGAGAAAGTGTCAGCGACACAAAGTCTCCTGTATCCATGCACACTTTGCTTCATGAAACTGATTCTCAGGACAGCTATTACAACTTCTCTGCCAGAGCTGAAAGGAATCCTGTTAATCAGTTGCTGTTACAAGTGTCCTGGGCAGGAGAAGGGGGATTGATTCAAGGGCACTTGTGCTCCAACACACACAAGTGTGAACACACACACACACACAGAGCATAGTCCTTGAAACTGCACAGTGCCACCAGCTTATCACTATTCAAAAGGATTATGTGAGAAGCATGCTGGGAATCCAGGTCCAAATACAAATCCACCCCACAGTTTAGGTCCCAGGTAGAGGGGAAACAAGAAGCAGGCTTAAGCCCTAGATGAAAAGGTAAACAGAGCCTTGAACATCTAAAAGTTGGTACCTGTGTGTGCCCCTTCTGCTGCCTCGGGGCAAACTAAGCTTGCTTAAATCATGTTTGTCTCCCCAACTCTCCTGCAAGTCCCCATTTCAGTTCAGCAACATGACACTTCCAAATTAGAGTGTTTCCTACCCCGCCCCCCACACACACCACCATTTTAATCCCAAAATTTCCTACACACCCTGTGAGGTTAAAAAAAAAAAAAAAAAGGAAAACCAGACAACTCAGATGTATTTCATTTTTGGGGGAGGGGGGAGTAGAATTTCAGAATGAAAATGTGGGGAGCAGGCATTCTGAACCCTAGGGGTAGACAGGTTTTGCATCCAGGGGTGCGGATGGGGTTAGGAAGCTGTAAGGAGTTTTTTTAAGTTTCTTTTTCTTTGCATACCACAGGTCTACCAGAACCTACACAAAACCTGGGTCTGGTTTTGGTATCTAGCGCACACTCACATGGGATACACAATTTACTAACAAGGGGAATGACAGTCATGCTCAGGTTTTACTATTAAAATCACATGTTTCTTGAAACCAGTGAAAAAGGAAACCAATGTAAAAGTGCTCCTACTTTAAAAAATCAATGCTGAAAATGTTTCTCAGAATTTATACAATATATAGGTTTCAATCATGGACTAGGAAAGTGCACATCAGTTTGGCACACCATCTTGGTCAGGAGCTTTCTTACTCCTTAGAAGGTGAATGCCTAGAGGAAAAGGTCCCTTTTGCATCAGTGACAGGTGGGCTATGATGTGAGACATTCCCTGTACACAAGATTGGTCCAGTCTGTGCCTGTGCGGATACATGGTCGTCAAGGAAAGCAAGTCATAAAGAGAGGACACCAGTCTAAATGTAAGATTACTGAGCAGAATTCCACTCATATAATGGGACTTTCCCTTTGTAATTATCATCATTTCCAAGGAAAACCAAGCCTCTTTAGAGTAGGGAATTGAGATTCCTAGTGTGTATATGCATATTTTGCTCATAGTGTTTATTGCTTTAGGTTTTTATGACTTGTAGGCTGCTTTGAAGAAGCTTTTGATGAATTGAGAGTAAATATCTTTAAAATGTAATAAAATAGGCAGATAGATAAATGTGAAAAGTGGTTGTTATAATATTAAACATACACTCTGAGTGTGCCAGGTTTTCTGAGATCAAGGTTTTCTGAGATCAAGCATTACAACAGAGATAACCATTGGTGATTACTGCTTTGGTATGTACAGGGCCAGTGATACGTACTGAAAAGATCCAGGGCTCAGTTTTGAGCCACCCAACCCAGAAGGATCAGATGCAACAGAGATCAGTATAGAGCCCCTGTACCTTTATTTCAGCGAGCACCCTGAACAGCTGGGTAGTGAGGCAGTTGGCCTCCCAGGGATTTAGGGCTCCAAATTTAAGATTCAGGGTTTCCGCTCTAGGAAGCCACTCTCCAGTGCTGCCTCTGGGTGTATATAAGAGCATGGCCATGGCCAGAGGCAGCAGAGATGACAGATAAAGGAAACAAATACCAGAAGAGATAAGGAAGCAGCATGGAGGTCTCAATTACTCTCATCATTATTCCACAGTATGTCTGTGGTAGGAAGAAAGGAGTGAATTCTAACTTTTGAGCACAGCATATCTAGATCCATGTATAAGAAGTTCTATCAATACAAAAATGGAAGATTAAGGGAATTTGAGAAATGGCCTTAATGGCTCGCATATTCCAATTGGGAACATTATTGGCACCAATACAAAAACAAAAGTACCCAAACCATCTATTGCATACTTGTATGAACTGCAGTGATGCTAGAGTTTAAAAATGTATTCTATCTTCATACTTTACATTTATTATATGTACATATTTTCTGCTTTCCCCACAAGTTCAAGTGTCACATACAATGAAAAATTGCAAGTTGTTTTTGGGAAGCGTATCACCAAATTTATTGTTATAATGTATAAAAACAATAATGTTGCAGTTACTAATATGGATGGTATAAAGTTAAAGGCAGCTTTTCATCTTCCTGGCCAGAAGATGAAGCTGATCTATTTCCATCTTTCTCCTTTATCCAAGCTTGTATTAAATACTTTCTTGGAGTAAGAAGCTGATATTCCTTTGCCTTATAAATCTTACACCCCCTTATTATCTTAAGACAAGAGAAAAGTGTAAGATTTGAAACTGTTGGTCGTAAATTAAGCACAGTTAAGAATTTATTGCAATACATTGCAACATCCTTAGAATAGGTCCCTTGCTTAGTAAGGACATTTGCTTAGATAAGGGAGGAAGAAATTGAAAGGAGTAAAAAAATTATTCTAAAGTTATTTATTTGTTTAAAACAAGGCATTGTTAAAAGGATCAAAGTGTGGCTTGTGCATATTCATTTAAACTTTTAATTCATTATCTTTTTATTTATGTTGTTATCTGCAATTGAGGTTTAAGTCTGGTCTTTGGAATCAACTTAAACTTAGAGAATATCAAAGGCACAGCATTTAATTAAGAGTTAGATTTTGAACAATTCTTTTGCTGGGCAACCTGGTTGTTTTAGTTGACATTAGCCATTAGCTGTTGTTGTTTTAATGCAAAGTACAATGTATCTTCCTGAGGAACTCAAAAGTTTGTTTGCACTTCCACCATTGTCTCAGTAAAGACAATTTAACATTTTGGTTCAGGGATTTCAGTGTTAGCTCAAAGCAAGAGATAATTAAGGGATGCAAATCAACTTCTCTGAAGTAGAAAATCCTGCATTTTCTTCCAAACAAATGCAGATAGTAATGCCAGGAGCCATCCATTAGCCTCTATTTCCAGTGCTTTGGTGCTACAAATCTTTATTTGGAGTTTAAGTACCTGTTGCTTTTCAAAACTGAATCAACATATTCCAGGGGTTTTAACAAGAATAATTCAAACTGCATCAAAATCCACAGTTAAGGCAACACTCTTATTATTTAGATCCAATCAAAATAATATAAAATATATGTTGGCGCTAATAAAAGTATTTTCTAACCATGGTTTTTTATTTTCTCAAGGACCACTATAGCATTCTTTGCTTTTATAGCTCAAATTATTATTTATTTATTTAAAGCTTTTATATGCTATCTACTAAAGTCTTGGGATGGTCTATCCATATATATATATATATATATATATATAGCATATAGTTTCAGATCTAGACAAAGCAGCTTCTTTAGATAGTTTTAACTGTACATAGTTTTAATTACATAAAGTTAAACTATATGAAAATATAATTAGATACTCTCTAATACCTGACACATCTGTTACAGAAATACTGGCTCTGATTTAGAAAACATCAGTCATGCTTTAGACATATTGACATTTATGGGACAAGTTTGTGGGTGCTAATTTAAGACAGAGAGATTTGAATCAGGCTTCAAACTTTCTCTGGAATGGTAGTAGTGTAATCTACAGCAGATGTTTACTACCCTTTGTCCAATATAAGTGGATGCCAGAAACTACTTATATATATGTAACTGCACAAAGAAGCATTTCTTTGGCGAAGAAGTGTGGAGTTTATAGTTCTATTTTTAACAGTTTCCAACAGATAGAGTACTGCCTTATCCCATTTAATTTGTGTAGACCAAAGATATAAATGCTTTCAAGTGATCCTTAATGAAATGGCATGTTTCATGTTTCAAAGGTCCAAATATCTTACTTTAAGATGCTACACTTGGCTTCAATGTAGAGAACTAAAATCCTTTAAGAGTACAAATACTCATCCACAAAGTGTTTTGCAAATGTAACTATAATTTTCAAACTATAATTACCAAACTATGATAAAAAGTTTTAGAGATCAGTAAAATATTATAAAATAGTTGATTTCATAAACAAACAAAGCTGCAATGGGGGCAGATGCTAATTATGACCAACTGAATGACATTCTAAAAGTACCCAGTGGTTTGCAAAATGATAAAACCCTTGCAAAATATGTTTAAAAGTCAGTAAGATACATCTGTCCTCCCACAAAATGTCAAGGTTTTTTAGGCCAACCAAGTGCATCTGTATTCTACAACCATCTCTCACTTAAAAACGCAGAATGGACTCCTTAAAACAAAACAGTTTGGCCAACACAGCTGTGAAAATACAAACAAAAGCACTGACGTTGTGTAAAGAAAAGACTCTCTCTCTCTCTCTCTCTCTCTCCATCCTGCTGCTCCTTTCTTAACAGTAACAATTAACATCTCCTTTGTGGGGTACAGACCTGTTATTGTGCTGCTTTAGTATAAGGAATCTGCATAAGAAATTACCTATCAAGATTTACATCACAGTTCACAGTCACTTCCACTTGTAACTTCACAGCAACTGATCAGGTATTAAGTACCTGGCTGCCTAATTGCCTCTGAAATTAAGGTTTGATTTCTTCTAGTGCAAAAAAATGAATAGCTTAAAACCAAGCAGCAAGACTAGTGTAACCTGTGCTTCACACATATTCCAAAAGTGAAGCACACTAACCATTGCACTGTTAACTACAAGGGCCATGGAAATTGAACAAAGATGCTGCAGGATGAAAACCAGAAATCTGAACAAACCCCTGCCCCCATATTTCCATACCTGTATTTTCAAAAAACTACTTTCACATCCTTTTCCGAGCATAATGTAAGAACAGTCAATATGTTTTTATCATTACTATTGTATCCTATTTCTCTCAAAGCATTTTCTAACTTTAATATTAATTTTGAATTTAAGTTAATTTCTCCAGCAGTTAAAGTATTACAATAACTTTTATGAGTAAATCTTAAATAAAAATTAATTAGTTTTGTCACTTGTTTGCGGAATAGTAATAAACAGAACATTTTTTAATCTAAAAAACATTAGTTGTACTTCCAGTGAGAGCACAAGAGAGAAAAGGATGAGTGCAAAGTTTAGCTGCTGAAAACTTTCAGAAGTATTAATTTTAAGGTTTAATATGCCTAACTGTCATTGTTATTCATTATCTATTAACTGTTAAAATACAAGTCAAAATCATAATTTCCTGAAAGGATCCAATGTTAAGAATCTCAAGACTCAACAAGAAAATAGGAAAAAGAGAAAGGCCAATTGATGGTACATGCTGGATACTTAGGAAGATACACATAAGTTCCAGGTAATACCTGAACACACATAATGAAGCCACTTTGGCAGGCACGTAAAGTCATAGGTCAAAATCACATGGTCCATTATTGCATTTCAGTATGGACCCATTCTTGGACTATAAGATACTATCTGGACCATGGCTAACATAGAAAACTATTTATTCAGAATCAGGTAATTTATTTAGGAACTTCTTCAAAGGCCTTGCAGTAGCTTACACCAGTAATCACAACATAACTAATGTGATTTATAGCACAATCCTAAACAAGTCTCCAGGTTAGTGCATGTAGCAGTCTTCCCAACCTGAAAGTTGCAGTTGAAAATATCTGGAGGGTACTATATTTATTACAGAAGATAACTTAGTGTTCTGTGGCAGAAGGAGGACACAAAGGTCAGTGCCACCCAGAACATTTCATAGAAAGAAAAATGTTATTCTGTCTTAAAAAGCAAAACAAAAACCTGCCAGTCATCAGCTCATATTAATAATTCTGATTCCTGTTCACATAATATCTTTTTTGATTAATCACTGTTTGTTCTCTCCTTTATAAGACTTCTTTGAGGCCTGAATGAAAATGCCTGTAGAAGCTTTGAAATTACTGTTGTTTCCTACATCTTGTAGAAAACGTTCACTCTCTGGTACATCCAACAATGCAGGCAATGTAGTCTATTAAATAATGTTGTTACTTTGTTTTAAAGAAAAACTTTAACCCAAATACTGTTAGACTGAACATATACTATCGTCTTTCATTTTCTCTGTCACCTCATACACTTGAATGCTTCAGTTTTACTTCGGAGGTTGCTTCCTAAAGTTTGAAACAAGGTTTCATGCATGAGTGGAGGAACTGTGGCTGCCCAGATGTCACTGGTCTCTAAATCCTATCAACTGCAACATATATAGGACTATCCATAGTCTAGAGCAGTTTAAAGAAATGTTTTGCCTCACTAGCTTTGCATTATTAAAAACAGTAGAATCTGTTTCTAAAATTAATATGGATAAAGAAAAACTTTGCATACCTAGTGTACAATCCCCAATGTAAAATCCTACCAATTGGGGCTGACTGGAAAAAATACTATTTACATAAGACTTTGGATTCTATCCTACACACTTTCTAAAATTTCCTCAAGGAATACAACATTTCGAGCTGTTTCTAATGTTATTTCCAACTTTAAATTGTAGACAGATTTACACTGCAATCTTACCTCCAGTTTACATGCAAGCAGATGACACTCAGACTGAATGAAGGTTATAACTGTATAACTAAGCACAGGATCACACAGTCTTGTACGTTAACAGACCAAAGGTGTTGCTAACCATGAAGAGTAACAAAATTATTATGAAAGGCTTATATCCTATACCAAGTTATTTGGGAGGGGGGACAATTCAATTCAGTGAAATTTACTGCTGAGTAGACAACTATAGGATTGCATTGTTAATCTTTAAGGTGTAATAAGATTATTTATGAGTTTTTCTGCAACAGACTAAAAGGGTTACCCTTCTAGAAATTGTTAAAATGTTAACAAAAGCATGTATCAATTCTAAGTCATATATATATATATATATATATGTTTTTACAAGGAATAGTTTAACTGAAGTTAAATTTTAGTTAAGGAAGGTGTTAACCAACCATCAGTAGTGCAAGACCCTTCTGGGGCAGGTTTTTGTGCGTACGGGATTGGTGGACTATTGGAATCAGACATATCCTCCTCGTCCTCATCTTCCTCCATTTCATTAGTAGTTTGGCTAGAAGAAAAATCCAAGCTTCCATTCTGGGTGTAACAATGCATCAATTCTTTGTCCAGTTCTTCCACTTTTGGTTTCACATCTAGAGTACATTATACAAAGACAACATACCTGCATGTAAGTGATAGCGGAAATACATTTTTTTTTAAAGTACACAAACACTTTGTTTGACATAAGAAGGGCAATTAAAATATGCCATACTTGCTTGGTTACCTTCCGGCGAAACTGGTGGCTGATCAGAATCAAGATAAAGCTGGGAAAAGATGGGCCGAGGTACAACACTATTACATCTTAGAGAGGCCTCAATTGAGTTGTGAAGGGCTTCTTCAAAACGGGCTGATTTAAGTTGCCCTGCATATGAATTCCCCATGGTCTGGAAAACAAATTTAAAGGGATGATAAGAGATTTAGGATTAAATATGTTGGCACACAACATTCACTACAGCAAACACAAAGTGGTGAATGAACAAAGATTTTACTCAGTGTACACATGAAGACTGAAATATGAGCAGTGGCAAAAAACCCCATAAAAGTAACATTCTGGAAAAGCACATTTTGTTCTTGTTTAAATCTGCTAGATTGCCTTTCACTGATGTAGTTTTCAATGTCATTGAAAAGTTCCTTAAGGAATCTGTCTGTACCACTGGCCCTCTTAAAAAAAAAAAAAAAGAGGCATTTCAAACTGCAGCTGGGGTGTTGGGAGCATTTGATGAAGACAAAGGGCCAGCTTGGAAACACATTCAAGGTTAAATAGGGAAAACACCAATGAAGTTAGGGACATTTCTTGTTTTGTAATTTTCTATCTTTGATGCTTCACAGAACTCTGATAGGAATTCTGTTTTGGCTGGACTATGCTGCTGTTCAAACTGAAGCACCACAGCAATTTCAATGAAATGGTAGTTAAAAAGGTGACATGCCTGGGAAAGTGTATGGGTTATCATTAGTGGTCTTCTCTGTGCTCTTGACTCTTTCCCTCTGAGGCAAATGTGGCAGCAGGTTTGAAATGAGCTGATAAAGAAATGAGCTGAAGGTACTCAGGAGTCTAGGAATTATGAGGTACCCTTTTCAGAACAGATTCCCAAATAAACCCAGGAAAGTGGCTTGTTTATATCAGCTTGTGGAGGACCTTCAAAAACAAACAAGTTTAATAGGGATTCTAACACTGGCAAGAGAACTTGGCAAGTTATAGGGCTCTGTTATCTCCTCTGTTCTGAACTATGTGTGTTGCCCATTAATTTGAGAAAAACTCATATGAATATAGGTATGATTTGGTATGATGACAACTCAGACAATTGATCTGGCAGGGTTTTTCAAGGGTGTCAGGCATAGATCTTTCCCAGCCCGACCTGAAGATGCAAGGACTAAACCTGAATTCAACTCATGTGCTCAACCACTTCCATTCAGCCAAGCTGCCAACATACTTCCTTCCTCATCAATGCCTCCACTCTTCTTTTCCTTGAACTTCAACTTTGTTTCCTAGCACTGTCTAGTATTTAAACAATGCAGTATTCTAATCGTAACTGGACTGCAGACAGTGGTAACGTTTGAAGTACATGCACTCATGTCATTCCCCAAGTAGATTCAAGAAATGAAGTCAACTGAGTTTATCCATCTCTCTCTGTCTTTGTAACCTCATTTACACATAGTGACAACCCAGAGTATGGGTTCTTGCCTTACCCAGCATTTATCCGATTTGTCTGCCAGAGAATTGTGCAATGTGCAGGGTTTTTTTTCCAGTTTTCCTAGTTGCTGTGTTGCTTGATACTTTCCTCTATTCCCCTGTAACCCAATGCCTATGTGGTACTGTAATACTAACATGTAGAATGGCTATTTTGTTTTTACAGCACTTGTCCACCACTTCTGCAGCCAGGTGAAATAATTTATGAATAACCTGTGGTTCTGGATTTGCACATAATAACAACCAGTTAAAACAATCCAGTGTTCATAACTTAATTAACTAATGCATTATCCTCCATGAATTTGTATCACTGTCTTTAAATCCTATCCAATTAGGTGGCTATCACTACATCACGTGGTCCATAGTTTAAGAGCCAATTTTCCAATACTATGGAAGTGGCGGGCTGGGGATTTCATATCCACTCATTCACCCTATGTATAATTTTATATATTCCCATTCAATAAATATAAATAGATGGTATCAGTGATGAGCTAGTAGTAATTCAGACTTGCATGTAATTCTAAACACAATAAAGCCAAAACATTAAGCTTATTTGAATACCATTCATCTCAATGGGAATACCATTTATTTCAACTTCTTAACTCACAAATCTGAAAATGGTGTAGTTTGAACTGGCTCATTCCCTAAAATCACTATTAGCAGCTTCAGAAATTGTTAATACTTCAGCTAACATTGTATCAAGCTAATTAACATGTAATCATTTTAAGTCGAACAAAACTACACAAATACTTCTGTCGTAATAACATGAAACAACTGAAAGTGATTGCTGTTTATGTAAAGGTTTATTTTCTTCCTTCCTAAAAAAAATACAGCTAAACATTCCTACCAAAAACATTTTAACTTCAAACAAGGATAAGCCTTGCAACACTGCTTACTTTGCATTTCTAAACAGTTTAGTCTGAAGATATAATCTACTGCCTCTCCTACAAATAGGCCTCTCTGCTGAAAGAACTTCAACCCAAGTAAGACTTTGCAGCATCAGTAGGGAAGATGACAAGCTGAACATAATTTAATTAACATCTTATTCTGCTACTGAAAGATGCCATACTCATTTTCCTCAGGTGGATATCCCAAGTGTTCCTGCTAACTGCCATAGATGACAATCCCCCTTTAACAAGACACAAGATATTAGAATCTTATAAGAACTAAAAACTTATATTAGGAATGTGGTTAAAACTATCATAAAATAAATTTAAATCATAATTAAAAAGTAACAGAATAAAACAGCAAACAGATCAGTTTACCTTCCAAAGGCCTGCTTGAATAAAATATGTTGACTTGCCAGTGGAAAGACCACACAGGAGTCAACTAAACCCCTGAGAACCACTTACCAAGTAAAACATTTCTCAATTATTATTATGTCCTTTCTTCTTCTCCTTCTTCAATAATTAGATAATATAGGAGAGTGATCCCCTTCTCTGCAAAGCCTCTGGCTTGAGTCGCGCAGAATCCACACCATTTCATAATATAGTACAGTATTCAGATGCCTTCTTTTTTGTCCTTTTTGAGTTTTCTATGCCCTATGAAACTAACAAACTTCACATATACACCTGCACAACCTCTATACCTTTTCTGCCATTTCTTGTCCATCTTCCCAATTCCTAAATACTCCCAGGCACACCATTTCAATACCAACGTAGGGTTAACTGTAAGCCTACAGTTTTGTAAGCCGCCCCGAGGCTTGGGCGAATGGGGCAGCATAAAAATGTTTTAATAAATAAATAAATAAACAAACAAACAAACAAACAAACTGGGAAGTCTTTCAGTACTCCAAGTAAACCATGCCTTACTAGCATGCAAATTTTTATGAAGATAAAAATAATGCTACAGAAAGCTGAAGACAGAAGAAGAGGGAGAGGGAGACCAAATATGAGGTGGATTGATTCCATAAAGGAATCACAGCCTTGAGTTTACAAGAGGTAACTAGGCCTATCAAGGGAATTTTGGACAGCATTTATTGCTACCATTGCCATGAGTAGGAGTTAACTTGATAGCATGAACAACGGCAAAAACCCATTATCTTTAAGAACTGCCTTCAAAACTGAAGTCCATCTAGTCCAGTTTTCCATCTCCAACACTGGCTAGTCAAATTCCCTGGGGAATTTCCAAGCAAGTTATCATGGTGATAGCCCTGTTTGTCTCCAGCCTCTGGTACTCAGAGTTATACTACTCTTGAACATTTGAATTCAATAACTCGATTTTGAACTGATTGCATGGTAGACATACACTTCTTAAACTGCTAATGAGTAAATATAATAATTGTAAGGAGTCTGCTTGTGAATGACAACCTGCAGAATCCAACTTTCTGCATCAGCAGTGCTCTTATTCCAAAGCACTAGGAAAGTCAAGGTTCCTTTTGGCTGCAGCTCTGCCCAAGAAGACAATCATAAGATTGATCTGCATATTGGACTGGAACCCTACTTTCACATTATCATCTTGCCATCTTGTGGTGATTGCACATGTGGAGATAGAGTAGGACGGTGTCCATTGGCCTTAGCTTGACTTCCATGTATTCAGCAAGTGAGAAAAGGCTGAATATAAGATCAGAAACCGTCAGCTCTAGAAACCATGATTTCTAGATACTTGTACAGACCTTAAGTTACTTGGTTAGGAAACATTTTTAGCGTCTACTGAATGTGCAGGAGTAGGGAATGACATAGTGGACACATGAAGTAGCAGAATAAGATCAGTGGACTTAATACTGTTGCCTCTCCATTGAACATATAGATGTTTAAGTAGTAACAATGTTTGGAAGAAAATTAAAATGGTGGTGACATGAAAAACAAGATGTACAAATTATCAGAAGGAAGTGATAGATAAGAACATATCCAATGGATCTCTGATGTTTTCTAGCCTTAACTTTGCCCGAAAAGTGCTGTCTCCTGTGCCTGCTTAGGAAGCTACATCACTACATTATTGGTCCATTCATTTTGTCTGCACTAGCTAGAGGCAGCTCCTCGTGGTTTCAAACAGGTCTTTTTTCCTGGAGGTGTCAGGGACTGGACAGAGGATATTTTATATACAAAGCATGTGTTCTGTCACTGAGCTATGGCTCTTCACCTGCTACTTTCCTTTAAATTACTTATTTACTTGAGACCCCCACAAGAGTTATATTTCAAACTTAAAAGGAATAAAACAACCAAAACCTTTGTTTCCCTGACAGCTAGATATATTTCTTGATTGTTTTTGCTCCTTCCTGTACTTACATATACTGAGTATATGTAAACTTCCTGTTTGTTTGATGGGAAAAAAGGACATATGTGCCAATAGTACTATGGAAAAAGGCACCGATTTTTTAAAACTGAAATATTTCAGGAGAAATTAATTAATACTTTTTAACTACCAGGGTATATTTGTCTTTTCAATTAAAATGTCTCTTGGTGTTTCACCAAGAGAGATTTTTGCCCTGGTTTCAGGTTGAGAAGAACAAATAAAATAAGAATTTGTAATTTGTAACCAAGGGTATAACTTGGTTATCTTTGGTATAACTTGCTTTGAACTTTGTTGTCCTGAAATACATAGAAGATTGCTGTCAAATGTTCAGATGCCAAAAGATTACACATTTTGCTTCACAGAGTGCCAATAACCAGATCTAGCAAATGAGAGAAATTGGTGAGAAATCTGACAGAAAAAAGAATCTTAGATTAAAATGGCAGCTAACAAGCTACTTATTTGAAGCTTGTGCCATATGGCACTCTGTGTATCAAGCCTATTACTACAACAGCTTGCTACTAGCATGACCTTCTCTTTTACCATCATTTTGGTTCTCATTGCTTTTCAAAGTTTGTCTTGTCTTTTCAACTCAGTCAACCTAGGTTTATTCAGGTCTTCTAAACTAGGCATATGGTCTATTAAACATTTAGGAATATGAGTTCGGAACAGTACTCCCTAAAAAGCACAAATACTGATGTCAGATATATCTTATTTAATCTGTCATTTGTGTGAATATTTAAATAGCACATTTCATATTTCTACTAACAACTCCCTTAATATTTTAATTTTTATATGGACAGGGTGTTTAGTGATATGATTTTTATTTTAAAATACAAATCACTGTCCTTAAAGCATTTAATGGTTTTATCAGATAGCACAAGCTTTTTCCCTGTACAACTAAAAACAAATTTTAGCAAACTAAAAACAAATAATACTTCTATAAAGACTAACACTGAAATAGTAAAATGACACTTGCTTATTTCAGTAACTATCAGCAAGAAAGCAAATCAAGAAGAATTGGGGAAATTATACGCAAATTGCTTTGCGTAAATACATTGCTTTGTCTCTGCTTTGTGAGCAATTGCGATAACAACAGAATTCTCACAGCTATGAGAATATATACTAGATGCAAGATCAGTCATATCAAGGGCCTCTTCCACACAAGATGTAACAGCAGCTGCTAGAACAACAAATCACCAAGGTTCGGCTGAAGAACTCATTTTCAGCACCTTGCTTAATCTTGGAATGTTGATGCAAAACGAAAGAAAAAACAATCCAAGGAGATATAATATGCTTTCCTGCAAGACTGAAAAACTACAGGATTAGGAATGCAGCTGTCAAGTGAGAGGCTTCCAAAGCAAGCTTGAGCCTTGACACCTATTAAGAAATTAAGTGATGGTTAGAATTGTAACACTTGACAGCAGATTGATTACGATGCTCACCTTCTTTTATTCTCCTCTAGTGTAAAAATCAGCCCATTCAACTACCTAGTCACTTTGACATTCTGCAGTATCCAATTGTCCATCTATGTAATTGCCTGTTCTTTAAATATGTTCTAACACATGAAACTGAATTGTGCTAAGAGAATCATCCAATCAATGCTGACTACCTCCAGCTGCTGTCCAGGGTTTCAGGAAGGGCTCCTTTGCCAGTGTGCAGGCTGGCCACTCAAAGCATGAGTTATAGATAAGCAACCTGACTTTCTTCTTTGTGGTCATATGGGTGATAGCAAGCTTATCCTGGAGAGGACAGTGGGATGGTGTTGCCACTGGATGGTCATGGAGAAGAGGAGTAGTCCCTCAATGTGCAGATATTTAGACTGTATGACTTGACAAATATTGAATGTATGGACCATGCTTTGCCAGTCAGTGATGGCATTCATCCTCCTCTAGGCACTTTTGCGTTTGCTTGGACTGTGGTGTCACACCTTAGGGCCTGGGGGGGTTGCCTGGGACCTGAATGCATGCACAGCCTAGGCTTTGGGCTAATATGGAGGTGCAGGTGTATGTGTGGCGGGGTGTGAGCCACTTAAAAGGTCTCATCCTCCTCACTGTTTTCCTGGGTTGACTACATCAGATGAGGAGCTGAACAGTACTAGCAAATGAGTCCGTCAATGGCAGACAGGGGTTACCTCTTGGGTTGAACGCTCTCTTGGCTCCAAGCACTTTCATAGTACTGAATGGTCTCTTGGTATCAAAAAGCTCTCCATGTTGATGGTTGACAGGACCTCTCTCACAGTAAGTGAATTAATACCAAACAACCCTTGCATCAAAAGTTGACAGGCCTTGAGTTCAAATGGTCTCTTGAGTTCAAGTGCTCTTGGTGTCAAAGTTTGACAGTGCCTCTGTCTAAGTACTGGACAGTCTATTAGTATGGAGCAGCCCTCATGCTGCAGGTTGACTGGGTCCCTGCCTCAGTACTTGGATAGTCTCTTGGAACCAAGTTCTCTCAGGATCGAGCAGACCTCGGTGTCAATGGCCAATGGGGACTCTCCTGTTCCTGCACTGGTTCAAACAAAGAGGAACAAATTGTCTCATGTTCAAGTTCAAGTGCCCTTGAACCTCAAAGGTCAATGGGGCTTCTGTCATGGTACTAAACAGTCTGAGTAGCAAGCAGCCTTCCATGTCAAAGGTTGACAGGGCCTCCATCTTGGTAATGAATGGTCTCATGGATCTGAGTGCCCTCAAGATTAAACAAAGCTTTACAGGGCCCCTGTCTTGGTAGTGGAGTCTTTTGCTTCTGAGAGGCCCTCAGAGTCAAAGGTTGATAGGGCCTCCATCTCAGTAAAGCAAGGTTGCTGTTACACTGGTTCCTATACAGATTCCTACACTAATTTGACTGGTTCAACTATTCAGGATCAAACAGTTCCTTGTTGTCAACCTAGACAGGAGACCCCTCTCGGGATCGAATCATCTTGTGTCTGAGCACTCTCTTGAAACCAACCAGGTCCTCGATGGGGATGACAAGCAGGGTCTCCCTCTCAGGATCAAACTGTCTGTTGGGTCCAATTGCTATCAGATGTCCCTGGTGTTGATGGTAGGCAGGATTGAACTGTCTTTCAGGTATGAGTGCTTTCTTGGGAGTGACCTGGTCCCTGTGGTAATGGTAGACAGGGACCCTCATTGTGTCTGCATTTCCACTTGGTGGCAAGGTCATCTTTTTTATCCCAAACTTGTGGGGAATTTACTTGTACAACAGACACACTTTCTAAAGTCTTTTGATGTCATCTAAAGTGTGCTTTTGATGTCATCTCGGTATATGTGAAAGGCAGAAAGCAGATAATGGATGAAGGACAGGTAGAAGGATGCAAAAGATCAGAAAGAAAGTGAATAGGAAAGCTTTTTTATTGGAAAGAAAAACAAGAACATTTCATTCTTTTTCTCTTTCAAAAAATCCTGCTTAGTCCTTTGATAAATCCTGTTTGAAAAACACCTCTTTTAATGGTTGCCTTAAAAAAAGTACTACTGTAAATGGGATGGAATGCACTTTTCCTCCTACCCAGCAACTACAGTGTTGGTAAAGGATAAAAAATATGGTAGAAACTGAGAAGTGCCAGGACCACACTTCATAAGCAAATATCTTTTTATGACTTTGCTTTTTATTTGACAGCTGTCCACTGTGAAGCAAAATAACAACCTATTTTCAGCATTGTCTGGTCAGTCTCCATGGCTGGTACCTACTGTACTGTGAAAGCAGATATTATGGCATAGTGAAGGCTAGACATTTCACTTTAGTTCCCTATGAATATGAACTAATTAAGAAATACAAGATTATTTCAACACACTTTTCATGCACATTTTTCCCCAAAACAGATGGTGAACCTGTGTGGGCCACATCACTATGCCATTTGGACACTTTGCAATGACTGTCAATGGTTGTCACTGGCAGAGATTGCAAAAAAATTGTGAAAGTGAACAAATGGAGTGGGGAAGCTGCAGTGGTGACCAAATAGAGGTTGTGAGTGGAACAGCTCAGCCACTGAGTCCCATGAGATACCAGTGGGATGACCAAGAGAAGACAACCTACAGAGAGCCTAATTCTCTGTTGGGCACTCTGTAACTTGTTCCATGACTTACAATGTGCAGCCTGTTTGCAAGGTGGGTTTCTAGGCATGTGATAAGATTGTCTGAATTTCTAAACTCAGAGTTAGGGATCTGCAGTTGGAGCACCCTCTCCTACCTTGCAGCTGGCATGGAATGAAATGTACAGTCCCCATTTCTGAGGTTGTAAGAGAATACTGAAAAAAGAGGTGTTCTGGGTGTTCTGGGTACAAAGAGCTGGAGAGATTAGTGCCACCAGTTTCACCCTGCAGCACCTCAGGTTCTTTCCCTCTGCCTCCAAAGCATCACAATTAGAAAATGTCTGTCTATTTTGCAGCATGGAAGGGGCATGGAAGTCCCTGTATTCTTGTCACCCTGCACAGAATTGCCTGTAATCCACTAAGTTCAGGGGGTTCTAGACAACTCCCTGGAATATGCCTAACGTCACAAGTATAAAGCAGGCAGATTAACAGGTATAACATTGGTGTGGACCACAGGAAATCATAGTTATCTTCAAGACTTTCTAGTCCACCCCTAACTAAACAAATAGTAGTATAATGAATAGATCTAATAACCACATAGATCTAATGATTAGTTGACTTAAAAACACCAATCAATTATCCTTGCAGGTTCATCCTCCCTGGGCATGACTAAGCTTGCAGTTTTCATAACTCAATTTTCAGTCAGTCAAAACTGATTTAAAGCTGGAGTGAAATCAGGTTGGAAAAATCAAATCCAGTGTATTGGAAAAGTTTGTCCTTGTAGTCCAACTATGATGATGATCTGTAGCTCAGGAATTCCAAAAATCATATACATATAAACATAATTTAATTTCCATAATCTATTTAATTATGCTAGGAAAACCTTCATAGTTACTTACAGAAATCCCATCGTAAGGTCAAATGTCACAAGAATTACACATGCAAATAGGAAAAGGGTGAACTCACAGTAAATATTACCTACAAGAATGTCATGTAACATGTCAGCAGTACCATCCTACCATCAACACCAGAATTTGTCTATAGTCTTTTTGTAATTTAGCAAGTATTGCCCATTTACTCTTGTATGTAAAACAATGAAGTCAAGTTATTTTAGGGCACAATTATATGCATTTAGATAGAAAAGACGCTTACAACTTGCAACTTCATCTAGCCTGCTATCCTACCTGAAACATGTTGGGAACTAAGATATTATATATATGCATAGGATATTATGCATAGGATTATACCTTTAACTTGTCAGGGACTCCATGTAGCTGTCCTAGCAAAACCAAATACACTGAAATCCAAAAAAGCCCCATGGCCATTGCTGAGTGGCTACAAATGCCTCCATGGCTCCATGGTCTTGTGCTCATCCAAGGAACTTAGAGAAGAGTTTGGTTAGGCTGAAACAATGATTAGTTAGTGATAGGCTGAACAAGGACAGAAAAGTAAATGATTGCAACATCTCTTGCAGCACAAGTTTCACATTTCAAGGAAGCATACATATGAAGGGTACATTCATCACACCTGCCTGCAAGTATTTAAAAGCAAGATTGGACCATGAAGAATTTTCCTGTCTCTCCTCAGGCACAAGAAAGCAGAAAATAGGAAAGAGGACTCAGGAAGGAAGAGGGTAAAGTATGGTAGAAACCATTCTCTTCCAGGTCTTGGATAAACATGGCCAACACAACTCATTTTTTGAGAGCTTCTGACTTGGACATGAACATCCTATTTACAGTTTTGTACAAGGCACAATTATTGTACAAAGCACAATAATTATGTCAGGTTATTATTTTTAAAAAGCAAGGTGATAAAGTTGGTATTCTTCCAATACACATTTGTTTTCCTTGAACTGAACATAAAATAGAAAATCTGTTACTGATAATATATAGATAGTGCCAGGCTAGCTAGACCAATAGTTTCATTCAATCTAACTCAACCATTCACACAGGGGTAAGCCTATTTAAATATTTTTAAGATGTAAATAGCTTAATCTTTCAACAGTTCTTTCCCCAGACACTCTGTGTGTTCATTCTCTATCTCTTTTTCACACACACACACACACGGGGGGGGGGGGGCACATGGACACAGGTATCTGTAGTTTTAAATGGAAAGAAAAATGGTCATTCAGTGATCAAGAATTAATTTTCTGAGAAGAACCCTGTTTTTCTTTCAGAAATGCAGGTTTTCCTTTTCAATACCTACTCGAGGACAGCACAATTCAGCCAAAGTTGAGAACATATCAGCTCCATTCATTTCAATGGGAGAAAAGCAAGGATATGGTCAACTCTCCCATTATAATCAAAGCACTTTTAATTCAGTTGGACTTTAGACTGTTCCAAGTCTTGGTAGTATAACTCAGGAAAGTGTGTGCATGTGTGCATTTCCATTCTGAAATTATATTTTTCAGTCCTGTATCAGTTGCACCACCAGAGTTGACAACATTTGGTAAGGGTTGTCCTTTAATTTAGACAAAAGCAAGCATTTCTTAGAAAAATCAGTGTGGGGCTTTTTGCGCTCCCCCCCCCTTTTTTTTTTTTGGTATCAGACTCATAAAACCTTTTCACAACAGAGATTCCAAGAAAACCCTTTAAGGTTTTAGGATGTCGATTCTTTTACTAAGTAACAAAATACACCCCATGGTGTCTCATTGACCCCACTCAGCTGTCCTTTGACCTCTTCAATTGTTGTAATCTAACTTCAGGGGCCACAGAACTTGCCTCCCATATCAAAAAGGCTAATGTTGCTTCCTCCTAGCACCTGGTGAAACAAAATGCAAGGCACCCCCCTCCCCCCACTACTTCTACTATGCTCCAGATGTTCCCTTCTAAAATCTTCCTGAAAGCTGGTTTGGTGTCTGTGTGGTAAGCAAAAAGGCAACAATTAGGACCTGGACGATGGCAATGACCCTCTTGTTGTATTGGGCCTGAATGCCCCTATTGGGCCTCCTGCCCTAAGGATACAACAGGTCATAAAACAGGAATAGATCTTTGGCCTCCTGGAAATACTACAGCATTTAAGTACAACAAGAAACAAAAGGATTCCAATGCTCATATAAAGTAAGCCAAGTCTCTTCAACTGACCCACAGCAAGAAAAGCGGGAGGAGGGCACTTCCCTTCTGTAAATTATCTTATTTATATTCATATATTTATTTGATCTATATACTTCTCTTCCTCAGAAAGAGACCAGGGTGGGTAACAGCCCATACAAGACACGGTATACCATATATACACATTACAATCATGACCAAAGCAAAGGTGAGAGTTTTTAAAGAATATAAGCAGATTTTTAAAAGATTTATAAAGCTGATGTAAAAATTGAAGAAGCTCGGAACAGATCTGAGACATTCAAAACAGCAGTTAAAAAAGAACTGGGTAAAAGGGTGGGCATCCCTGCCTTTATATACTAAGGGGAAAGGATGGGGCTCCCCCCAAAATGAGTTACCCAAGAATATCTTCCTGACAACAGGCCCTGCACAGGTGCAGGGCCCATATGTGTGATGCACAGAGACCATGAAGAATAACTTTATAATAAAATACAGTAAATATTCAGTTCAGTATATAACAAACAAACAGAACATTTCCCTTTACTTCCAAAGCCTGCACAAATAATTTGTCTTCACATGGTATCTAATGACAACAACCATGGGGGAAAGCTGAATCTCTATCAGAAGGAAGACCCAGAGCCAGCATGGCAGCAGCAAAAAACCCTTCATGTACAGTAACCAACATTACAGTAACAAGCCACATTACCCAAGAGAACGGCAAACAACTTCCCCACCACTGCCAACTAATCTTAAATCCAAGGCTGGTTTGTATTGAAGTAATCTTTCAAATATCTGTGTCTTGAGTCCATTAGTATTAACATCTTGAATTGGGCTTGGCAACTCACTCTGCTAATCCAGAGATTTCAAACCTGGTATAATGTGCTCATATCCCTCTGCCTACCAACTCAAAAGCAGCCTCATTCTGTACCAGCATTGCAGTACTAACATTGGGAAGTTTTGAGAATGTGGGCTGTTTTTGTCTCCTTTTCGTTACAATACATGTACCTCTGCTGTTTCTTTTCACTTTCTCATACATACTTGCTTCTTTTATATTTTTAACAGAAATGCACTTTCAGTAAATGTTTGATTACAATACAGTGGTACCTCAGCTCACAAACACCTCAGTTCACGACCAAATCAAGTCGATTACAAAAATTTCATAAAAATTTTGACTCAGGTCACGAACTCCGCACTGGGTGGCGACCGTGATTGTGGCCTTCTCCCCACCCCTCTCCGAATAGGGAGATGGCCAAGATTGTGTCCGTCTTTCCTGCAGGAGCGCAACTGCGATCTTGGCCATTTCCCTCCCCAGCACAATCACACCCGTCTCCCACCACAAGTGTGCCCGTGTTCACACCGTCTCTCCCCACCCAGCACGCCCACATTCGCACCATCTCTCCCCGCCCAGCATGCCCGCGTTTGCGCCCATCTCCCCCCCCCCAGCACGCTGGGATGATGGGTGCGTGCAGGGATGATGGGCATGATCGCGGTCATGCCGGGGGGGGGGGGCAGGGAGATGGTCACACTCATGCTTGGGGTGGAGGGGGGGGAATGGCCATGATCTTGGTTGTTCTTTGGTGCTTTGCTTCACATTTTTCTGATTAAAAAAATAGTTACAGAACAGATTAACCTTATTTACATTGAACCTTATGGGGAAATTTGACTTGGCCAATTTGGGACACGACCAGAGTCCTGGAATGGATTAAGTCCATGAGCCAAGGTACCACTGTACATCATATCAGTCTATTTGTAACCAGGTATATCCATTCTAATTGAATGCAATGTTCTTTCATTGAGCTTCATCCTACAGTAAGTCTTTGAGCAGGGCTTGGCAACTTGTAGCTCTTCACATGTTGGATTGTAACCTTACCAGCCTTTGCCAGTGTGATCAATAGGTATGATTGAAGGTACATTCCAACACATCTGGAGGTCAACCAATTGCCTCCCCTTGTCTTAGAGTTATGTGCTTCTAAAAAAAGAACGCACAAAAGATTCAGCTCCAGCTTTCAACTCACCAATATACTGTTTTTAATTCTTAATCTCTGAATGGACATTTTAAGTTGTAAGGGGATAGGCATGAGTAAATAAATGGAAATATAGCCAGACAAAATAGAAATGTACTTTGTCAGAAGCCCTGCTAACACAGTGATAGGGACTTGTGCTCTGGGAGATCTTTTGTATCCAGCTCTACTACTGGATTATCCAGTGGTGGTGGTGATGGCCAGGAATGCTATGTGGGTGGCCAAAGGCAAAGGTGGTGCAGTCAAAATATGATGAACACCAGCGTATTTTAGATTAAGTTTCTTCCTGCCAGTAACTATGCCTCAGGAGAGGCATTTCAACCTTTTAGAATGAGGAGAAATGTATATGCAAACTGTGGCAAACCACCAAATGATAAACAACTACGGAAAGGGTAAGAAGTCAATGGAAAGGACATGGCAGTCTTGGGAAACCTGGAGAGTCAGTCTAGGAACTCAGATGGGCCAAAATATACTGCAGACCTGAGGTTCTGCAACCTGGCTGCAATGTGTTCTTCAGGCAATGCACAGCTGGTCAGAAATGTATGAGAATGTATGTTCTCAGTTTATAGAGTCCAGTTTGGGGAACTTAATTCTCCAGAAGATTTTTTAATACGCCCCTCATTCTACCATTTAGTATTCTATAGTATTGTACCATTTGCTGAAAAATAAATTATTAGGCAAGCCTCATTCTTTTTAAAATTTTCTCTCATTTGTTCTCATTTGCTTTTTCTTCTTTTTCCATTGCTACTGCTATTGTATTCATTCTTGTGGCTGTGCTTTCAAATGTTATTTAATGGTTTAAAATTGATTATCAAACCTCCTTGAATTATTTAATTTCTGAATTAGGAAGGCAAAATGTAAATATTTCAAATAACGAAATGAAAAAATATTACAATAATTATATTTTCAACAGGCTGGTAATATAGTTATTTACACTTCTTATAATTTCACATGGTTTTGAATAAACAATTCTCATTGTTTTTGATCTGGCAGTCATGAAACGTCAAATAAAAAGCTTCAATGTGAGCCCCACCCTGCTTTTCTTCTATTTCACATTACCACAAAAATAATGTTTAAACTTTTGAGAATATTCATACTCTGAAATTGTTTGCTATAACGAATAACTGAATCCAGTATATCAGCATAAGTGACTAGGAATAGAGTATGGTCCACAATGGTATATTTTAATTTCACAGACACTTATTAATTACACAGACACTTTAATGTCATATCATGTAATATACTTGCACACATTAATGCATTAAAGAACTTTGCATAACTTATAATTCTGAAAGTGCAAATTTAATTGAACAGAGGGAAATGTCTATGTTAGATAATGAATCCGAATATCTTTGTATTATCACTGCAATAGCTTATAATTTAGGCATAATCATAACAGCTTAATTATTAATGCAAAAAGAACCTTACCTTCTAGTATTCCTTTCAACCTTTTTTAAAAGCATTCATGGTGGACGATTGTTCAAAGTTACTCTGCCAAATGATCCAGATGGATGAAAGTTTTAAAGACCTATAAAACAAAAACATGACTTAAAATAAATGAAGAAATTGAGAACTAAAACAGTTATGCAAAATTTCCATATGGCAAACTCCATTAGAAGCTACCCAAATTTTGCTCCTAATTGTATACCACCTTTACTTTGGAGTAATCCCTATTGGACTTGATAGGACTTACTGTCAAGTAAGCATAGGTGCTGTTTCTTGCACAAACAACCATGCAAGCATGCTTATGCACAAACACACGTGCAAGGATGGTCATGCACACACACAATAGATAAAATAATACATTATTAGACTGGTAAGCAACCAACTCCTAAAAAGAGCTTCTATAATTCAAATTGCAATCTCTGACACATACTGTTGAAAACACTAAGAGTGAAAAAATATAAATATCATGATCTAGCTTATGCCTGGAAATTCAAGCTATCATAGTCATAATATCCATCTCTGTATTTGCTCTACTGTATCACCATATTGTGCAGCCTCCATGGAGTCTGAATTTCAGTTGATTACCATATGGATATTCCTTTGTGTCCATTTGGCCTAACATAAGAGGGACAAGCTCCGAATGCCCCAAATCAAGAATTACAGCGGAGTACATATGACATATTTCCAATGAAATGAAATGAAATGAAATGAAATGAAATGAAATGAAATGAAAAAGTTTTTATTCTCTAGATTTGCCATTTAGCCAAGAAGTTCTTAAATAACACTTATCATTGATAAAGATGACGGTAATAGTAATAATAAAATGTTATCTTCAAGAACCCAATCATAGTTGTTTGCACTGAACATGACCTTGAAATGGGAGTTCCATTCATCCAAATTTTATTTGTGTTGATTTTCAAGTTTTTTATATAATGTTTTTATATAATGTCTCAAGGAAAATGACCTTACTTTCAGTCAATGATTTCCCATTTGAATTCATACCAGTTGTACAGAACTGAGGATCTGGGATGACTTCCAAAAATTCAGACTCACTTAGTACTCTAGCCTCTCAGTAGAGATTGCCTATCACTACAACCCAGAAGAGTGTAGGATAAAAACTTTGAAACATTCTTTATTCCCGATTTCCAACAATCTTGTTCACTTATGTGCTCTCTTTAATCTGGATCATTTCCACAGTTCCAACCTTTAAAACTATCACCAGTGATTTTCAAGTCAAATAACATTGCTTTTGACCACAATGTAAGACTGTGCAAAGACTTTAATTATTATTATTTTGTTTAAGTCCATAATCCAATTTCAACAGCATCAGGACCGAAATTGCTATTTTTGGGGCCACGTGCTGAACATTTCACCTGCTAGTAATGACATCTTTGTATTTTCTTCTAATTACACTCAAAGCTAAGACCTTTGGCCCTGGGCCACAGACCTCTATTCAGGCTGCACACATTCTCTTAAGCACCCTGATCCTTTGTTGTCATTCTTAGTCTTTCATCTATTATTTACATCAATTCAGATGGGTGCTACTCTACCATTTGTGATGCTTCTAATCATCTTAATTTCTTTGCTTAAAAAAAAACACCTCCTGATTCCTTCCTCACAGCCTGGCACAGCAAACAATTTGACAGAATCATTTCTCATGCCAATGGTTTTAAAGCATTCCAAGACTTTGTCAAAACTATGAAAGCTAAAGTATATCATTTTTACTAGAAAAACAGCAAGCTTGAAAAAAATTATTTTCACTCATTAAGACATGTCAAACACAATTAGCTAAACTAAGAAATCATGGACCCATGTTTTCCATTTAAACAGGGAGTGATTCAAAGTTGTTTACTATTTCAATGTTTTTCATCAGAAAACATGAGAAAGCATCATATAATCAGGTAAAACTTGGCACTAAACAGCATGAGACAAACTGAGTTTTTAAAAATAAATAAATAAAACTGTGCACGAATTTTACAGTCTGTGCCATGGAGCACTGGCGTCTGCACTTCAACTGAAATAAAATGCCCATTATATGCATACACAGGGCACAGGATCAAAATGAAAAATAACATACTGTAAATGAAACCTACGAAATATTTATAAACATGACAAAGCCCAATTGTTTGTCACAGTTCTGTTCCACAGATGACAAAATTAAACTGAAAAAATAAGAGGCTTTTTTACCATAATTTACATGACCAATGAAGAATCTTGGGGTCCAAATATGACAGGATATGATCTATCTTGGTGCTTTCTTTCTGTGATGTTTGCCTTTCAAACACTGTTTCCTTGTCGCCTGCCCTCTCTGAAACCCTCCAAATCCCTCGTCTTATTTTCACCATTTGCTTCAACCAGCAGCTCACTTGAGACTCATCCATCTTATAAGGCCTCAAGTGACAGATGCTCTTAGAAATGACCATACTGCTGAGTGAACAAAAGATAACATCACCTCTAGGAACTCAAGGGAGAAATACAACAGCAGTCTTAACACTGTGACTTTCTGATGGATACTGCATTGTAAACCTTTCACAAGTGAAAAAAGAAGACAACTGCAGAGAAAATAATCTTTTACTCAAATCAAGGCAGAAAACAGAGCTCTGAAAAAAATACATGCCAGAGGAGTGCACTGGGTATATACCACATACAAAAATTAAATCCAATCATACCTAAAATAGACATGTCCAGCTTAAATTCCATATATTTCACTGAGTCTATTCCAAATATTACTAAATCCAGTTCCTTCCCAATTGTGATACTTCCCTATTTCCTATATTATTAAATTACAAGTATGCTATTTACAAGACCAAATCTAAACATAAGCAGGCAATTCCAGAAGGACATTAACTGTGAACTGCATATATTCTGGAATTAGATATAACTCTTAAAGCAAAGGACGCCTAGCAACTGAAATTGGCATCCAATTCAACATTCAGAAAATACTTGTTTCAGTGCAAGAAGCATTGGTTAAGTGTATACATTTACTAAAACACATGCAGTATGAAGTCTAAACAGGATAACTTTTTTAAAAGCATGCTTTCGATTTAAGCTGCACATACATTCACAACATGTAAACGATCTGAAGTGATTTGATTTCAATACACATTTTTATGTAAGATATAATTTGTTACTGGTTTTCAATATTTGAAGTGATGATTGCAAACTCAAGCCATAATTGTATCATATGCAATTGTTCTGATCTTACAACATTTTATTTGTAATGTAAGTACTATTAGACATTATGCAAAGAGGAATTTGGGCAGTAAAAATAGAAGAAAGATGTTGTGATGAACTATAAATCACTTTTGTGACAAACAGAGATCCTATTAACATTTCCCTGCAACAAATTAATGAGGTGAAAGAGTCACTGCCCCCCTACTGGATGGGAAATGTAGATTCAAAGTATCTATTTCATCCTCTAGAATCTTTTAGTTTTTACACAATCACAAAATCAATTTTTATAGAGAGGCACAGAACAAACACTGCTAGGTCACTGGAAAAACAAAAGAAATATTGTTGATATATGGATAGCTCAATCAGTCTATCATGCAATGCACACAAATTGTGTGATTTCAATATACAGTTCAACATCATATGTACTTGTTATTTAGGTCTACCTAACAAGTGACCTAAATGCATTACTATTTTATCATTCAAACTAAACCATAACTAACTTCAAGCTCATGCACATATGCATCCTTATGTTCTTTCTGATGTTCAGCCCGAACCTGGCTTTATGTAACTTAAAGCCATTGTTTTGTGTCCTGCACTATGGGATGATCAAGAAGATATCCTCTCCTTCCCCTTTGTGACAGCCTTTCAAGTACTTGTAGAGCACTATCCTATCACCCCTTAGTCTTCTATTCTCAAGGCTAAACATGCTCAGTTCTTTTACTCTCTATTCATAGGGCTTTGTTTCCATTCCCCTGGATCATTTTTGTTGGCCTCCCCTGAACCCTTTCCAGCTTGTCTGCACCTTTCTTAAATTTTAGTGCCCAGAACTAAACATTTTCAGATAAGGCTTAACTAGTGCTGAGTAAAGGGGAACTAGTACTTCATAAGATTTGGAAGTGATACCTCTATTAATGCAGCCCAAAACAGCATCTGCCCTTTTTGCAATCACATCACATTGTTGTGTTGCTTGAGATCTACAAAAATTTCATGATCCTTCTCACTTGCAATATTGTTGAGTCAAGTATTTTCTATCCTGCAAGAATGTATTTGGTTTCTTTCTTGTAGGTGCAGAACTTGGCAT
Organism: Varanus komodoensis; assembly: GCF_004798865.1. Classification (NCBI taxonomy): domain Eukaryota; kingdom Metazoa; phylum Chordata; class Lepidosauria; order Squamata; family Varanidae; genus Varanus; species Varanus komodoensis. Next base: position 26,267,921 of record NW_025335438.1, read on the forward strand.
TTGTCCATACTGTATTTCATTCTGTTGTTTTCAGCCCAGCACTCCAACCTATTAAAATCACCTTGAATCTTCTTTCTGTCTTCAAGGATCCCCCCTCATTTTCATATGCAAATTTGATAATCTTTCTCTGTACTTCCTCAGCTAAATTATTAATAAAAATCTTGAAGACCACTGGGCCCAGTACTGAGTCCTGAGGTACCCTACTTGTTACCTCTTCCCAGTTTGAGAAGGTTTTATTGATGAGTACTGTGTGACTCTGAGAGTGTAATGAACTGTGGATCTACTTGATAGTTGTTCCATCTCATCCACTTTTAGCTAGTTTGCTAATCAGAATGTTGTGGGGCACTTTTTCAAAAGCTTTGCTGAAGATAAACTAGATTATGTCCACAGCATTCTCACAGTCCACCAGGGAGATTACCCAATGAAATAATGAAATCAGCTTAGTCTGGCATTTCTTGAGAAATCCATGTTGACTCCTAGTAATCACAGTATTGCTTTCAAGGTGTTTGCAGACTGACTGCTTTATAATCTGTTCTAGAATTTTCCCAGGGATCGATGTCAGACTGACTGATCTATAGCTCCCAGGTTCTTCCTTTTTTCCTTTCTTGAAGATGGGGACATTTGGCCTTTTCCAGTCTACTGGCACTTCTCCTGTCATCCATGATTTCTCAAAGATAAAAGGCAATGGTTCTGAGAGTTCTTCCACCAGCTCCGTTATGATACTAGGATGGAGTTCATCAGACCCTGGAGATTTGAACTCATTCAACCCAATTAGATGTTCCTTGACCATTTGCCTATACATCTTGAGCTGCCATCCTGCTCCGTAAGGTTGTACTTTCCCTTCTTCAGGAAAGTCATGGATCTTCGTTGGGAGAAGACTGAGTCAAAGTAGGAATTGAACACTGTCTTTGTCATCTGTTATCATCTTTGCCCATTCCTTCTGTCTTTTACTATGGACATGGTGATTTTAGCATCCTTGGCTAGCCTCAGTTCATTCCTAACTTAAGCCTTCCTTATACCAGCCCTGCAATTCCATACTACCTGCCTGTACTCTTCCTTTGTAGCTTGGCCTCCTTCCACTTCCTATACATGCCTGTTTTTGCTGTTGTATCATCTCTAAGCTTTTTGTGAAGCCCCACGTACTTCTTATGTTGTTTTCTACCATTTTTCCTTGTTGGAAATGTTTGCAATCGTGCCTTTGGGATTTTCTTCTTTCAAATTTCCCATCTAACTTGGACTCTTTTTCATATTAGTGTCACTTGTCATGGGACTTTACTTATCATTGTTGGGATTTATTAAAATTGGTTTTCCTAAAATCCAGACGATGTATTTGGCTACACTTGACTTTCTTATAGAATCAAGAATTCGAGAGTTCCCTTAACTGCCACTTTGTCCACTAAGTCTTCCTAGTTGGTTAAATCAAATCAAAGAGGCTTGCTGAGGTTCATTTTCATAACATAAAACCATGGGTAAGTGTTACGTCTGAACACAGCCAATAGGTTTTACAGACCAATCTTTATATATAACAAACATTATAGAGTATGAGAAAGAGCACTTAGCAGAAATATTTCTTCAGTTCATGTTTACAAAAATATTTGACACTTTTGGACTCAATTGCCTGAAAATAGCAGTTTCAGTGAATGACATCTAAATTCGAATTAGTATGTCAACAGGAAATTTAAAAACTTGAATATTTATTAATCATTTTATTTATTTTATTTTTATTTTTCAATTTATATCCTGCCTTTTTCCTACAAAGGGCTCAAGGCAGCTTACATGTCCTCCGCCATCTTATCCCCACAACAAAACCCTGTGAGGTAGGTTGGGCTGAGAGTGTGTGACTGGCCCAAAGTCACCCAGTTGGCTCCATGGTTGAGTGGGGACTCGAACCCAGATCGTCTGAGTCCCAGTCCCATGCTCTTAACCACTACGCCACAATGGAAAATATATGTAGAATGGAATGTTATCATCATACCATACCATAAAATTCCGAAAGCATATAATGATTTTACTACATTGCATTTACCAAGATATGAAGAAAATAATTGAACTCACAGTGATTAGGCAAATTTGGTAAAGATTAATTAAATGGAAGGGAGAGAGCCATTATTAACATATCTTGTTAGTCACTGTCATTCTGTTTGGAAGCATTTTCAGTTCCTGATATACAACATTTTGCCCAGATGTAGAACTAATTCAGAATCCCCATATGGAACAAGCATAATTTCTTTGTTTTGCAAGGTAAGGAAACATCACTTAGGACTTGACATTTGCTCTAGAGTAGCCAGGATCCTGGACGAATTCTGAGACAATCTACTAGCAGTGCTCTAGCACAGGTACTCATACCAAAGATGAGAAAATACTCTATTTTAAGGGGTATTGTTTCTAGCAAACAAGAAACAATGTATAAAACATTGTTATTTGTGCCAATGAAGTATAATACTAAGTTCTTCCCAATCACCTACAATTCCTTCCAAGGTTTGCCTCCTTAGCAAAAATATGAATTCATTTTTAAAAGCAAAGCCAGAGGAGTTGTTTCTCATAACAGAAACAAAATGGTGGACAAAATGACTGCGTCAGTGCGGTCACTTAGCTACCTTTTTGATGTTACTGGTTGAGAACGCAGAGCAAAACAATCAGAAGTGTATTTACTGAGAAGTCCACATGAGCTTAGAGGAGTAACTAAATATGTCACTATAGTTTTTCCACATTTTGTCAATTTCAAGGTCAACAGTCTTCCAAACTTTAAGATTTTGTAGAAGTTTGCATGAATATTTGAACATATTTGTATGTAATTTTGCCTAATGTGCATACTCTTGACATCAATTTTGCTGACTGCATTCATTTTCAACATCATTTTCACTAATATACGTATGCACTGTTTGCACTTTCCTTTAATATATGATTTTTTTTTTCAATTGGAGATCTCTACTGCAGAATCTGTAGTATGATTTGAAGCAAGAGTTTTGGTTAATTATTGGTTCAAAAGTGCAAATATGAACTGAATGAATTTCTTCCTCAACCCAACTTTAACAGGCGTATTCATAATAAGCGTGAAAGGGATTTTACATTTCCTGGTAGCTATCTCACTTTCTTCAGAAGACCCTGATAAGAAATTGGTACTCCTTGGTCTAACAAGTCCAGCATTTGATATATTATCTTCCTCCAAGGCAGCAACAGTTATTTTTGTTTCATGCAATGAACTATGGTGATAAATAATCAGTATCAACAGCAAGAGATCTAGGTCAAGTTCTTCCATCAGAGAGTACACAATTTCATGTATAAAAATGAAGCTTTATAGACAAATATTAAATCAGAAATACAGATAAGGCCCTGAGAGGAGGAAACGTAGCTTGACTAAATATGTATGGTTGCCAACAGGATTTTAAAACAGATGAGAAATTTAAGGGGAATGGGACTGTCACAGCAGTTAAGACTTCTTATGCTTTTGTCCAACTTGGAAAACCCTCTCCCTACACCTCAAATCTGCTCTGGGATATCCTTGTTTTCTAACCTTCCTAACCTTCCAGAATAGATTTGGGAGACATGCAAAGGGCTACAAAAAGGAGGGGAAATGAGTTCCACCAGGTCTATTACACTGTAGATGACCACCACTTGATCCAAAACAGGGTGCAGTCTGGTCCTATGCACACATATTTTTCTTTATGTTCAAATGGGATTTATTTTCATATAAGTGTACAGCAAACTGTATTCTCATTAATTTAAAATATATGTGTTATTTAGCAATATTTGCTAAATATTTAAGTAAGAAGTAGTTATGTTACAAACTATTTTTTTTTCTGCTTCCAGCCACAAGTTCTGCAGAGGCTATAATCCAAATGGGAAAAGGGGAGTTCATATGTTACAAAGGAGTTCTCAGAAAATATTGATATCAATATAAGGGAAGTTATTTCTATTCTCTTCAATATCAGGGAAAGCTTTCCAGGGATTGTGTAGCATCGAGTTACTACACAAATGAATGGGTCAGTCAGTCCCTGATTACAGAAAGTTCTGAGCATTCCTTTGAAGAGCCATACCAAAGAAAAGGTTTGCCACAATTCCTTTAACTTGTGAGATGAGGAAGACACACGAGATTTCATAATTTCACTGAAACCTCATATTAATGGTTTGGCAGGGAGGTCTGATATAAGTTTGCAAGTAGCACAGTATTTTATGTTGTTTGTTTAACAAACAATTCTGCTTACAGTTAGCTTTGTTATCATGTTCTGGTTGCAGTTTTACATGTGTTAATTGCTCATTATATGACTATATTTCTTTTGTTCATAATATTTTATCACATTTGCCTCAGCACCTATACATTAAAAGGAAGACATCATCCTAATTGCCACCATAGCTAAAAGGGATACAGTAGGAATGGGAATCCAAACACATTTTTTTCTATTACTGGAACCTTTTTTTAAAGCTGTTGCCAGTGCTGCAACATGACCTTGAAATGACAACTCCATTAACCCATGTCTTATTTGGAGGAAGTTTTTTTTAAAGACCCCATTAAATTAACTACTTTAAAACACAATGGGATCAATATGAATGCAGAAAAAGTACACCCCATGGCAAGTTCTTATTGCATGATTGATCAAAGACAAAACAAAACAAAACTCTGTAGCTTTCCAGATCACAGCTAGTGCCAAAAAATTTGCCCAGAAAAAAAAATACATCAAAATGAAACCCTGAAAGGGCTTACCCTTCACTAACCTATTTGCACTTCAAAAACTCCTTAAGTCCCTTCAGCTAAACCCCAGGGTTTAAAACTTTGCAAAAATACAAGAGGGGCTGGCTCCCATTTATCTTCCTTTTGGCCTCTGGTCAAAGCTGTAAAGTCTGCCAACTTTGAAAAAGAAAAAAGAAAAAAAAAAAAGAACTGTCTTTGTATTACCCATTTCATTTCAAAGAAAACTTCCAGACTTAATTCTTGCACAATTTGTCCCTTTAAATCTAATTCGTAATTAAGAGCTATTTGTAAGTTAGAATGGAAGTTCATAATTGGCATCTGAAACAAGTAGAATTATAATTGTGTTACAATTGTTTTATACATGACAACAGAGGCTTATTATGTCCTTATACATTATATTCTTTTACATCTATCATATCAGCACGTTCCTAAGTACCAATTAGTCTAAACTAACAAATGCCAGAACCAGCCAGAGTACAGAATGCATTTTAAATTTCAGCAGTTTAAGACGCATAGTCAATTTCAAGGAAAATGGGGATTTCATGGGTCAAGGGGACCTTCTTAAGCCTATTGTCAGGACACTATGACTCTATTAATATGTCCTACCTCATTATCAGATACATCCTGTAACTGCACTCTTCCGAGCCTTTTTAAAAGCAAAACACATTTGTAGTTGCTGTTGTTTGGTAAAAATCTAGTTCTAGTGATTAATGATGATGCCCAATAAATATGACAAGTATCAAAGTTCATTGTCTCCAATGAAGAACTTCCATTAAAAAAGCCCCAGTAACCCCTAAGTTTCATTTTCACTTTGGCATCCAAAATCTTAATTTCAGTGGAACTTCCTTTTAAGAAAACAAAAACAAAACACACACACTTAGAATCAAAATGGAAAAGCAAATCCTATGCATATCTTCTCAAAAATAAGTTCTGGTCTCTTCAATAGGACTTAGTCCCAGGTAAATGTGCATATGATTGCAGTCTCAGTAAAAGATCCAAACACATAGGAACTAAATACAAATTAAAAATAGCAAACGAATTTGAATAGCAACAGTCAAAAGAGAAAAATGGACCTCCCCTTTTGTCCAGTTTGATCCTAAATGCTTCAAAGGCCAAAATGTTCCCTACTTATTACTCTGGTTTCATTAGATAAAGTAGCAAGCCATTACCAGATTTATTCTCAGAATTATCAGGAAATGCCACAGTCACCTTTTTAAAATAAATTGCTAATTACCAATTGGTAAATTGATCATAGTCAACCATTTATATCCCCTTATTTCAGAAAGCAACATGCAACAGCAGTCTTACCTCTCAAAACAAAACAAAACCCTGCCATGATGCAATTGTGCAAGATAATTGAATTCCTTATGAAACATCTGTATTAAGAAAAGCATAAATCTCTGTGCAGAATGAAGCCCAAACATCTCTCTGAAAACTGATGTGAAAATGTATGGAAACTTTTTCATAAAATCAATTCAGTATGATGTCCTAATCCTATGAGTTCTGAATGGAGAATCCAAGATCCTGTTTGCCTCTTAATAACAACACAGTTTCAGAAACAAATTACAGACCTATACACTTACACCCAAAGTATGATGATACAAACATGCTAAGATCACAAGTACACTTCTAGATTTATAGATATGTGCAACAATTCCATAGTTCATACATAGGCAAAATGTGGTCTTTCAGATGCTTTTTTAATTGTGTTCCTTAGTATTGACTATCTTGGCACACATGATCGACCAATAGGAATGGGGGTGGTGGTGGAAGGAACTAAAGTCCCCATGTGCTCACATTCGCTTGCTAACTGGCTAGATGCTCCTCTCTGTCAGATTTAACGATTGAAGGAGGCTTAGAAATATTTGTTGATAGATGGATGAGTTTGTATAGGTAACAAAGCTAGACTCGCAACAGAGTACAATATCTAGGACTCGTGGAAAATAAAATGTGTATATTGTACACAAACAGAGCAACCTGCACAATAAGCATTTTGCCCCTTTCCTTAGGCCACCAACAGCTTATCAGATAAACATTCCTGTCTAGGGCACTTAATTACACCTGGAGGGAATTTTTGTGTAACAACTGAATCCAAATGTATATATTGGCAGTTTTTCTTTAGCAGAACCAAAAATAAAAAGAACTTTGAATCTAAAGGTAGCCAATTTTTTTTTGCTACCAGTTAATATTTGGTACATTCATATTTCTTTCAATAATCCTAAAACATGCTTACACCAGATCATACAAGAACTACACCAAATGTGCAATTTTAAAACAACTAATCTCTTTAAAGATTGATTAAACAACACTGAAACTTGTCATAGAATTACTTGATTGGGCTTGTAAAGAAATGAATTTTATTTACAAAAAAAAAATCAGGGTTCTTCAAGACAAGTCTTTATCATGTCTTTACCCTGTCCCATACACATCCGTACAGGGGATCTTGTCTTCCTCTCATAACTTCCTCATGGTTTCCCACTGCTTCTTCAGTCATTTTTCTTGCCACAGAAAATCTCTTCAGAAAAAAAGATGAAATAGTTGTATAATGCCTTTTAATTAGTAGCAGTAGGAGTCCTTCATCTAGAAATACTCTTACATTTCAATCCTAGGCATGTCCACTCTGAAGTAACATTACTATTCCATGGGACTTACTCTGAGATAGGTTAGGATTCCAGCTTTAGGATGAAATGAATATACCTGTAGAGCAGGGGTCTCAAACTTGTGGCCCGCGGGCCAATTGCTGGGATGGGCGGGGCACGGGGAGGGGCCCTGTGGCCTTCAAAGTGCCGGTGGCGCCCAGGTCGGCCTCCGGGAGTGACGCGGGATGAGCGGCCCACCACCACTGCAGTGGTGGAATACTTCATGTGGCCCAGCCTCACCCAGACTCTACTTCCAGCAGCCCCCAGGTAAGTTGAGTGTGAGACCCCCGATGTAGAGAGAAAGAAGCCCTACAACTTCCAACATTCTTTCAAGCTTATTTTATGTATGAACAGGCATAGGATCGTGCCTTTACCATTTTAATTTGGAAGCACTCTCCCAAAACTATTCCCATAGAATTACCAGTATTTGGACTTCATACTATAATAATACATTATGTTAAGCCTCTGTTAATATTATTTTACTTATTTTGACCTTCATTTAAAAAAGCATTAGGGGAAGCAAAAGGGCTAGATCTAAACAGAGATCTATGTAGCGTTAATAATAATACCACAAGATTATAAGGGATGGGAATCAACACATTCACTCTATAAAGGAAGGGCACCTTCCATTATCACTCCTCCGTATATGACATTATTTCCATTAATGGAACAAAAATATTGGATCCAAGTCCCTCTCAACAAGATTGAAGAGCAGGCACCTATTCTCTCTTGTCAGTGCATCTGACTTAATGAGACCATTTTCTGAAATTACTTAATGAGTTTGCCTCCCATAGAACATACAATTTTGTAACACGTATAAATTTAGAACTGGTATAGATTAGAGTAAGTACAGATTTCCAAGCCAGCAACAAAACATTATTAACTGAAAACAATTGCATTCTGAAGAAAACAGCACTTTCTCCATAGTTGGAAGAGTTCAGTGCTGTCACAGCAATATACTGGTTCTAGCAGGTTATATTTATTCTTTGATAAGACAAAATACATTAACTTCTTTGTTGATTATATTTATTACAAAAGACTTTGCTGTACCTTCATAGTATAAAGAGTGCCTCATTTGAAGCTGAGATGCAGAAATCTTCATACATGTAAACTGTGTTCAGGGAGTCCCCTGAGTGCACAAAGACTTCAAATGTACACCAGGGCAAGGACATGTATGCTGAAGCCACACCTGACATCTCCGGGTGTGTTGGCACCAGCCCCATCAGTTCAGACCTTGCTGTGTTAAACTGGCAAGTTTTACTTGCATTTACTTGACTGTAACTCTACACATAGAAATCAGTCCAACCATACATTTTGACTAAGTAGTATTTGATAATAGTAAACTGTAAAATGCACACCATTGTGTGAAGGTGTATAATTGTTATAAACACACCCAACCTAAGATGATCCGTCAGCCAATCTGAACAATGCACCTTTAAACCGGGGTCTTCAGACCCTCATCTGGAAATATACACATTTATAAAATACGATCTATCTATCTATATAGTACAATATTATATAGTACCGAATTGCATGTATGATCCTGACAATCACAGCTACAGCAGTTAATTACTAGGACTGTGGCAGCACTTTTTCCAGCAAAGTAGAAAAATTGCCCTAATTATATCCATTATTGCCTGATTCCTATATTCATTCATGGAAGTGAGCAATCAACTGAAATCATTGTTCAGGAAAAGATATGTGCCACGTAGTCAAACTCTCCGGGAACAGTAGTAATCACTGATTAAATTCAGTTTTTCAGGTACTGACTTGAGAACAAGCAACCCAATCCTTTTAAAAATAAAGGGCATATTTTTTCTAACTAATAAAGCTAAACAGAACAGACTATGAAGGGGGAGATAGAAATATTAGAAAAAATAGTATACACAGTGACCAATAAATTCTGAAAACTTAAATCTAAACACTATGAAGAAAAATACACAAAAAAGCTGTCCTGTGGATTCACTAGCAACTAGGGTGGCAGAAGCCTATATAATTCCCTAATAAAAGCTCATGACAACCTGCAGAGCAAAGGAGAGCGAATCACTTTAGTGAGAGATACCAATAACGCAAAAAACACAAGAGGCCTAGTAAAACCAGTAAACAAAAGACAACATCCCGAATAAATACCATTGCTAGAGTCAGCACTGTGTGGTGCCTAAACTTGATGATAGAAAACCAGATTAGATTCTGGCAACAGAAGAATAAAATGTGGAGGGAAAGGGACATTTTGACACATCGAGACATGATCTCCATTAACCCAATGTACATTTACCAAGGAGTTATAAAAAGTACTCTGAAGCACCACTGCAGGCAATGGAACTGTGATAATGATACTCAAGACAAGCCACTGGAGCTGACACTTTCTTTACTGCATCTAATTGACCAGGTAAATTGCTCCCTTTTCCTTTGAAACTTTGTGACATTTTAAAGACCTGTCATGATTTTAAGATTTGTTGGCCTGCTCATTGCATGCTATTGTTTGTACATTGATTCAAAAAGCTCTAAAAGAAGCTACCTCTATCTTGCATGCTACACTTATAATATCAGTTATAGCTATGTAAAGTAAGCTTCCTTTCACCACATATGGGACAGAAAGTCACATTTTCTTTCATTTAATTCCTTCCAATCAAGCACGCTTTAATATGCCTTAAGTTGTTGCCTTCAATTAAACAGCAGTCTTATGCACAGTCATCTGTGAGTTAGAGTAGAAATAAACATAAGACTTTTGATATTCACAAAGGATTACACAGTTAGAATAAAGCTATTCAAGAAGTGTTTAATCTCACATTTATATCATTGTTTGGGTCTAATTAAAGACAATAATAGGGAGTACTAATCTTTGCACTATCTTTCAGATGTCTTTAATGTATCTCCAGTTGGTAGCAACATCCATAAAGTGTGAACTGAAGAATCTTATACATGTGTTTAGTCCCACACAACAGAACTTTTCTGTTTTACCAGACTCGACTCTCACAAACCTTATTGCATGTCAACACATAAGTCATAAGCACAGTGCAACATGGACATATTTGCTATAGTATCTGCCATCATCTTAAGAAGCAATTGCTTGACATTCCATAGTTTGGCTCTATGCAAACCAGATACATTGGCTACATTTGTAGCAGCCCATAAGAGTGTTTTAGGATGCAATCCTCTGCATGTTTAGACAGAAAAAAAGTTGCACAAATCCCAGCATTCCCCAGTCAGCCATGCTAGCTGAGGAATATTGGGAATTGAAGGGGTTTTTCCATTTCAACATGCATAAAGATTGTGTCCTCATTTGCTGAAAATAACTAGTCTTGCAGGTAGGGTCAAAAAGAATATCCTTTGAAATTGACTTTAGGGCATGCAAAAATGTACAAGGCCTCTTCACATTCTGTGTGTCCTGTACAGTGTTACATCCACATATATAGGATATTTTAAAACTTTCTTTCACTGTTTCAGGTACCTGAAAACTCCCAGATATGTGTTGAAAGTTCATAATCTGGTATGAGCTATATTTTCAAACCGGTTATGTTTACAAGGAGCATTTACAAAAATGTTCCAGCAAATTATTTCCCATCATTTATTATGTGACCATATTGACTGTTATAAGGGAATGAAAAAGTTAAGTCAAAGTTATTTGCAATGTAATATATAATCATATATTTTGTTACTAGGAAAACTTAAGTAACATTTGATTGTATTCTAATTTGTCTCACTACATCAACCATAACTTTCTCTTGAAATACTACAAAAGCATTTTAACTCTACCGTGTAACCTGTATCAATTTCAATGGAGCTTACTCCCAATTCATTTATAGGATCGCAGTATAAGGATAAAATCCTCCTATGCATCTTAAGATAGAAAAAAAAAATCCTACAATTCTCAGCATGCTCCAGACTGCATGGCTAGCTGGAGGGATGCTGGAAGCTGTAGAACTTTTTCCATCTAAACCTGCATAAGACTGCACCCTAACTGGTTTATTTTCTGATGAGGAATTCACTCCAGATTCCTTTATGTGGACAGAGCAGGTACAAACTTATGATGGTTTCTCCCCTTTTAAGGAGTACTATGTGCACGGATAAATCCTTCAGTATTTTTTTTTCAAAAGCAGTGCATTTCTGCCCAAGTTTTTGGAGTGTTCTGTGGTCCCTCATTACCAATTTATTTCAGAAAATTAGGCATATTCAAGAACTATTGCAAGAATTCTTACCAATGAAAAGCATATTGAAGGTTTAGATCTTTAAAAAAATCATTTTCTTAAAAATTTACTTTAGGAAGTCTTATCTAAATTGCATAAATCTAAATAGTTAAACCATGCTTTTTCACATGTATCTCTCATAGTTGAACCATGATTTAGCTTTCCAAATTCTTAGGGAAGCCTTTCCAAATTTGAGGTCCAAACTATATACAAGACAGCAGTTTGGGGAAGGCAATTTTAGGGGAAAAGAGGAAGTTCAGATGGATTGAATCCTCATTTAACTGGTAGGATAAAGAGAGTAAGAAAACATAATCTGCATGCATACACTGGGAATAAATCTGACCTATTGTTGGGAGTGAGAAAGATGGCTGCTTTTAACATTTGTTGGCTGGACTTCAGAAGAATCAGAACGTGAAGCAGAAATTGGGGGAGTCTGGCAATGTAGACCTAGGTGAGACATTGAGATGAAAGAAGCAGAGCTCCAAGTGTACAGGCAGTCTCTGGGAATAACCAAGATGTACAGTTCGCAGGAGGGGTCTTGGAAGAGGCGAGTTTCTCAGACTCAGTAAGGTGAGCACAGCTCTTGATCCTATGATGTGTCATCATCCCACTGAAGAATCAGCACACAATGAGGAGCCATGCTCACCCCCAGAAGGGATGGGCCCCAGGCATTCTCATAAGGAGAGTTCCTGAATGTGAATACTAGATTGGGTTCAACAAACTGCTCTGTGCATACTCAAAGATCCATTCTGGGTGTTTTGTGCTCTTTGATCAATAAAGAACGCTTTGCAAGGAAAAAGGGTTTGTGGCTTTTGAATGTGCAAAGGAAGAAACTTGCCTCCCAACGCCCACTGTTCAACATTCAACAGCATTTGAAATAAAATCAATCCCACAGTTCCAGCTTATGATTATATGAAATAAAAATTCAAATAAGTTCAGAGCTGCTATGAAATATAATCCAAAACAGTTTAATGGCTCCTACTATTACAGCAATACTATTGGTTCCAGAGACAGCTAAAACTCCGAACAAGTTCACAAGACATGGCATATGAACATGGGTTCAATAACTTAAGTTGTGGTGTATGGCGGGTGCATGCAGCTGCTTTTTTTTAAATATGCAACCCTCATCTGGAGTGATCAATGGATATGCTATGTCATAAGCATCCAGACATTTTTTTAACCCTCAAACAAACTGTGCTGTCCAGGATCACATGATTAGGCCCAATTGCTGGTCACAGGTTGCATATAGTGACCAGCAATTGGGGCACATACACCCAGTGCACACTACAGTTCATTATGAATTAAATAACTCACAACTGCCTAGCCATATCACATTTGTAGGAGTTCATCAATATGGCCTCAGCCACCAAATATTTTAACGAGCTATTTTTTCCTGGAGTCATTGAAGAATAACATTCACCTAATTGACACAAGGAAGCAGAAGTGTTCCTTAACTTAAAGTGAACATGGCAAAGTCAGAAGTTGGCTTTCGCTTGACAGTTATATACAGCTGCAGGAAGTTGTTCTTGCTAATCCAACTCTTGTTTTGCATTGTCCTCAAACTAAGGCAAATGGATTTTGCTAAACCACTGTTGTAATATCACTGCAGAATCTGAGTAGTTAAATAAAGGCAGGCCAGTATTGTGTCTTTGTTTGTTAAATAAAGAAGAACCAGACTAAAGGGTCCACAGTACAGCCCCAAACAATGGCTTCTGGAATATATTGCACAAAAGTAGATACAGCATATCTCTTACATTCCAGCAACTACCTGAAGGGAAAACACACAAAGCAGTTAAGTTTCTCCAGCATGGGGGATAAAAATCTGAAGTTAATTCTCCTTGATATAATTAAGTTTAAATATCAAGGATAGATTGGTTAAAGCTACAGAGGCTATAGAAAAGATTAAACAACAGAAAAAAGAGTTACAACCAAAGGGCAGCACCAAGAAGTTTGTGAGAAAACGGGCAGGGAATAGGTTAAGTAAAACGCTAGTGGGCTGAATTCCAGGGCAGATTAATCTAAAGACATCTGGGTGCAATCCTATGGCCTCTTGTCTGGGGTTAAATGGGTTATTTGGAGTTCCAGCTCTGAAATCCTGCAGTCTCAGAGCTAACACTCGGCAGGACAAGCCTCTGCCCCCTGGCTGACTCTTCCAAGGTAACAAATGAGCCTCAGAGGGGGAGAAAGAGGGGCTTTCAAGGATGACAGGAAAGAGTTAGAGTTAGGCTGGGGCTGAGAACTTAGGTGATTCCTGTTGATAATTCAGCCTCCTTCCCTCTCCAAGTCCACCACTTTATCTAGATGGCCAAAAATGGCCATGCCTCACTGTGGGCATTGAATCTGGAAGCTTATGCACCCTCCATGAACTTTACTTGATAAAGTCAGAGCTGGCTACAGCCAAGGCCAGTTGCCATTATGAAGAGCAACCATGTTGCACAGCAAGCATGCACAGGCTATATACCTGCACTGAACAGTAGCCTTTTGACGTTATGCTATACTTGACAGTTACTGGGAATGAGAAAGTCAAAAACTACGTATCAATTGCTTCACTAACCCTGGGCTGCTTTCATCCTTCCCTTTTCTGTTTGAGTTGGCAGCAAATTGTTAGGCTTTCTATATCCAGCCAATGTTTACTGCCTCTGTAGACTTGGACAGCTGGCCCTGACCCTAGCCAGGGCTCAGCAGAGAGCTGGCAGCAGGAAATGCAGAAGGTCTATCAACTAAAGAAAGACTGAGCAAATGGATGGAGCCAAGTGTTGCTGTCCTGGATGCATCGAGCTTGATTTATGAAACAGCACTACCTCTAAAGTCAATTACTGCTGAGGCTTTCCTGTGGCTCACAGTGCTTTTCAACCATCAACTTATGTAAATATGACCTAACATGCCCACTTTGACACCTGGATATTTTAATTAACATGTTTCAGGCTAAAACAACAACAACACATAAACTGAGTTATCTTTATGCAGTTCCTTTAAAGGGTGCGCACCACTGAAAGCTAAAATAAGCCACTCACTGGGTCTTCCATAGATTGTTCATAGAAAAATGTAGCCTAAGGACCTTGAAGACTCTAGTGACTGACCTACATCATGCATGTGCCTAATTCATGTGTTACTGAACTCATGAATCAGCAAGGTCACACCAAAGCAACCAAGGATCCTGACTCCTATGTGCTCAGAACTTCTACTTTGCATCTGCTTTCAGAAACAACCCAAGAATGCCCCATTCCTGGGTTGTTTGCTGAGACATCCAAAAACAAACCACAGGTTAAAAATCTGTGTTTGTCCCAGAATTCTGGTTTGAGTATTGAATCACACAACCAGGAACGGGATATTCCCAGGTTGTTTATGAAAGCAAATGAGAAGTGGGAAATAGATGGGACGCAGCATGTTTAAACTGTTAGTTGTTACATGAAAACCAGGTGGTAGTAAGACATTCTGATTATTACAGGCATCCAAAAATGTGAGAATTTCACACCTCTCTCCTAAAGTTTATAAGCCTTCAGTTCTGGTCTAATCACTGCTAGAACACACAGGTTGTATGTATCGGTTATATGCATCTGAACTACACTTCTCATGTTTCTGACTGCTGGCTTTATCTTGATTTTGAGCCTGCTGTATTCCTTGGTTTTCTCCTTTGTATTTGAACCAGGCTTTGTTCAATGACCCTGGTAACAAATTCCAGCAATACCAAGATGCAAAAACCACAAGATCTTGAAGTGTGAAACAATCATTTTCCAAACAAAATTTTGTTTCATTATGTTAAGTTTACAAATAAAGAATGTCAATGCAAGGAAAACACTAATTTTTAATGCCATCTAAAATTATGGGTGCCATCCTGTGCTAACATCTTAAAATATGCCACCATCAGGAGCCTTATGGCAGCATAACATCAGAGGTGTGCCAGGGGAACATTATGTCAGCATATTCCTACTGCAACACCACAAGCAGAAGGGGAAAAAGAGGCAATGTTGGGTGACATTGGTGGAAAAGTAAACCAAACCCTTACTATGAAGCCTCACTTAGTACATTGTTCAGTCTACTGCTTCACTAAGATTATTGTTTGAAACTCTTTCCTGGCCACTCATTCCTCCCTTCCTTCCTTTTGAATGATGGCTCCCCACCTTTAGAATGGCATTCCCAAGGAAGCTTGCTTGGTGCCTACAAAAAGTTATTTAGCTACCAGTCAAGATGTTTTTTATCTTCCCACTGGATGATGGTGGTTTGTAATGAATTTTTCAGCATCTTAGGTTTTTAAAAAATCAACAGTTGACATTAAACTGATGCTGTTTATTAGATAGTTTCATTGTTATTTAAATATTATCTATCTTGTAGTTGTATATTAAATTTTACTTTCTTGGGTTATTTGGAATTGAAAGTAAGGAAGACAAATTTGATGAATGATAAAATAAGTAGTACTGCACTGGCCAAAGAGCTGGTATAAGTTAAACTTCTCTGCCACTCAACCCAATGGAGAGCCAAAATTCATTGCAGCCTCACCTCATGCTGCTGTCATGGAGTATGAATTTCTGACTGAACATGTACTCAACCAGCAGTGTTATATAAGCTGTAGTCAGGGGTCAAAATCTAATGACCAGAAGCAGCATCTTTCATGAGCAGGTAACTCATTCCCTGCAACCTTTCTCCCTCTCTCTCCCCAAGACAGGTGGATTCTAACTACAATCTTTACTAGGAGAAAACTGACTAGCCAGACTGGCTTTGTGATACCAAGAGTCACATAGTCAGTAGCAAGAGACTTCCATCAAGTTAAGATCCTCTGAGAAGTTAGTTCTTGCCCATTCCAGGACTTAATTTCATGCTGAATTTCTTTAGTTCCTTCTTCTAAGGAACTAAAGGCCGGTCTCATCCTCAGCTAGATTTACAGCAGAAGCTACTAAACTGGTCCACTTATTTGAGATTATGTTGCACCATGGAGTTGAAGAAGTCATTACCCTTCTCCTTTGAGCATCCCTGTTCTACCGGTCTGGTTTATACGAGCTGCTTGGTTGATCTGAAAGTACATATCCTTGACAGTTTAGCAGTCCAACACCATTTCTTCTAACAGTTCAGATTCAGAGTCTGAAATCTCAACCATAGAATTCTTTATTCTGGGAGAAGCAGGTCGAGTCCCTACAGTGCTCACCACTTGCAGAACAGGTTCAGTGCTTCCAAGGGCAACTAGAAATGAGCATAAATATTCAGTTCTGGAATGGGCAGGTCAGCTGAATTCTCATAAGTAAGCTCTGCTGACCCATCATGTTCCAGAAAAAGAGTATTTGTGCTCATTTTGGGGATTTTCTGGGAAGTGTTAAATCTGTTGAACAAGTGATGAGTCCTTCTTGCACAATGGAATCACCCCAATGCCAATGGGTGCAAGACCATTTGTAGGCGCATAAGTACCCCTTCAGATTCTGCCCAGGAGCCCAATAATATGATAAAAAGATGTAAGGCTTCTGGGGTCTGTATTTCTCTAATCTCATGGAGTATACACAAGAAGCAGCTTTAGTGACAGGATTGAGAAATACGGAGAAAAGGCATTCTGCACAAAAAGAGAACACTTTACAGAAAGCATCAAGCCTCAGAAGAAATAGAAAAAAGCACCATTGCTAATACTTGTATTATCAGAACTGTTACAGGCACTGCTTCATAAAATTTATTAATAAAACAGTCCCACCCAAATTGAAACAGGTGAATCTCAATGGGACACACAGATACATGTGCATAGCACACAAGCTTCCCAAATTATGTTAACAGTTGTTAGCAACCTTTTTTCTCAGCATTTGAACAAAGGAAGGGAAACATAGGATCCCAGGAGTGTCAGGCCTTAATATATTTGTGAGCGTACCATTAAAAACACTTTTCATATAAAGCTTTGAACTTTTTAAAATAGAACATTTGCTTGTTCTGTTTACAAATTAAGAATTTTGTTCAATGGATTTTGGATATGGAAAAACCTTTTGAGATATTTATATTGTGCTGAAAACTAAGGCAGTGTACTTTGTTTTCTAAGGTTAAGGTTAAGATTAAATCTTTTCTAAGGTTCTAAGGTTTTCTAATAATGGCAAAATCCTGTGCATGTTTAGACAGAAATATCCCTGCAACTCACAGCAACCTGCCAAATCAGATCCCAATCTCAACATGACAGGAACAGGGGGAGCAGAATGTCAATTCAAAATTGTACAGAAAATGCATAGAGGTATCCTGTCTCAGGATTCCTCAAACCAAATATGAACTCATCATCCTAACTGGGGAGGTTTAGCAAAGATACCCTCAAGAGGAAGCTAAACAGGAGTGACAATACTAGGTATTACTGTTGCAAATGACCATGGGTTTCCTCTCCTCCTAATTCAGTATTCAAAGCATTGCTCAGACCACAGGATTACCCTGCCCAGGGTATGCCATCTGGTATCTGTATGCCACCCCTTTAGGTAGCAGTCCTTCTGCCCAAGTTGCATGGTAGGGAAAAAAAAGGTAGGGGGATCTCTTGGCAAAAGAAGGGGTGAAGGGGAGATCAATTCATTTTCATTTCATTTAACCTGTGTGCCATGCTTCCATAAAATGGGCCCAAAGTGATTAACAACACAAGAATAAAGCAAAACCAAAAATGAATTCCACGCATTTTTGCCCCATAATTGTTTTTTTCTTGTTGTCCTGCTCCCATTTTTGTGCCTAATGGTGAATGCAGCCCTCCTTTTTCTTTTTCCTCACTGTTCCTAGCATTCACTCACTTTTGCCTCCCTTTTCAGCAGGGAAGATTAAAATTAGAAAATAAAGCAAGAAAGAAGGCAAAAGGAAAAACCAAGGCATGACTGTTGAGGTACAGACTTCCGTGCATATCTCCCAGGACCTCTCTGTCTTGCACTACCACCCTTCACCCCTGCTATGCACACAAAAGTTGCGTGCTTGGTTCTTGCACTCTTAGTGTGATGTGAAAAAATGCAAGTGTGTTACCAATTACATTGCTACCCCAGTTAGTTTAACCTTTGAAACACGTCAGTCAGTGGACAGGCTACTAGGTAAGGTCAGCACAACCTTGCCCGAGCCAGCATTCTCTCTTTGTTTGCTTGGAAAACAACTTTGTGTTCAGCCACTCTTTCCCTGTGAATTCAACAGATTGCAGTCAACTGTCATTCTGGCTGTAATACACTGCAAAAAGATACATTATTGTCTTATTTTAAAAGGACAGGCTTATGTACATGGATATACAGTTCAAAGTTGATTGAAATAACAACACTTATTTTATGGATGTATTAAAACATTTATCAAGCCATGAGTAAGCAACCATGGTGCCCTTCAATCATTTAGAACTACCACTTTTATTATCTTTCATCACTGGCTATGCTGGTTCAGACTACTGGAAGTTGTAGTCCAAAACAACTGAAAAGCACTAGACTGCCTGTCCCTGCAGCCTTTCACGCATTGGGGCCTAATCATCATCACCAAGGAGATTCTTCTACTTCAGCAGCGTCCCTGTGTGATTTACTGTCTGGGAAGATCAGGTTTCAAAATTGCAAAGGGAGTCCACTTCAGTAGTAAACACTTCTAGCTCCTTCAGAAATCCAGCCTACAGCGCATGGGGGTGGTGTCCAGAACTGCAGTGGAGATAAGCCAAGGGGCCCATCCCCATGAGATGGTTATTAGGGGAAAAGAACACTAATGAAGTTAGTGTTTTCCTAGTTACAGCTAGAGCTGAGCCAAAGTGAAGATTTCATATATGACTTCTAACAGAGCTCTGCATCTACACAAGCTTAAAACAAGAGCTGGTTGTGCATGCAACACAGATCAGGGAACTAGTATAAGGGACACGTAGCTTATACTATAAACATAAAAGCAAACAAGGCAACTATATAATGGCACACTAGCCGACTACAACTGTCAATAGAGTAGCAGCACTAGCCCCAACAGTAAAGTTCAAGGTGAATGAATAAAAAAGTCAGGATTTCCATCCTCCACTCAGGAAAAAATGTACCTAAAAACAAAAGCATCCCAAGCTGGCTCCTCCAAGCAAGCAAGGAAGCAGCAAAATCCAAAGCTAAAGCTCTCAACCAGTGTACTTCTGATGGTGGTGGACACAAAGGAAGGCCTCTGCTGAGGATCCTGTACCATGAAAACACAACCAACACATTAAAATCCGTCTCCTTGCCCTGCACATAATTCATATTGCAGTTTGATCTGGGAGCTAGCGCAAAACCTCAGAATGAAGTCTGTCAAATATATTTACTTGTTTATGGATAAAATGACTGAAAACAAAAGTACAAATAGCTTGAGAATATAATAGTTTTCCTCATAGGATAAAAACAAATGTATCTAAAAGGTTTTGTGTCACAAGCAGGCCAAGACCAAAGACAATATCCCGCATGTGTAGTAAAGAACCACTGAACAGAACATGAAAGGGTCAACAGATACTGATTTATAAAAGGTGGAAGGTGAAAGAACTCAAGCACAGCTGCAGTGTGCCAACTTTAGGGGAAATGTAATGGTCAAAGAAAAATATGCTATATATTTCAAATGTAAATTTTAAATTAAAACTTAAGGTATACATTTAAGCTATACATTTTTTATAATATTGGGACTTTTCAGTAATATGTAATTTGCTTTTAAAAATGAAATTCTGACAAGTAGAGTGTTAGGAAAAGATTCCAAATGGCTTGCAGTAACAGAAGATTACTAAAGAAACTACTAATTTTTTAATGTTTGTGAAGAGCAATAGAATACATGCAGTGAACACATGCAGTAGATTGTTCTCATTAAGCTGGGAAGTGAGCATTTGAAAACAGACACAATGTACTTGTGATGAAGAGTGCAGGGAGTACTTATACTCTTCAGAATTGGAAGGAGGTACATATGAGGTCAGCTTAAAAGAAATAATTTACTGTTGTTTTCTGAGGAGAATGAATTTAGTTGAACCTTAAATTTTATAAAAAAAATATCCAAAATACTTTTAAAGTACAAAGTTTGGCATAGTAATTTCTTTTTTAATATCAGAGCTAAACATTTTATTTTGTTTTATTTGTTTTTATTGCTAGTTGGTTTCTGCTCTTTTGCTTTATTCCAGACTGCAAGTTATATTTGTCCCTGGCTAATTTGAAGTCCATTCTGCCACTGATTTTGTTTATTGAGTTAACTCTATCTCCTTTTGTCCAGTCTTTGGAATCAACACCTCTAGAAAAACCTGGATGACATGTTCTCAGAAGTTTTACTTGGAATCAAGCACATATTGCAGCAACACTGAATGGTCATTGGTTGATGCCATGGATCTACTCTGCAATGCCATGGATCTACTCTGAAGATCCTAAAGTATGTCTAGAATAATTGTCAAGTCTTTTAAGTCTTTTCCCTTGCAAAGCTGGTCCTGTCACAGATCAGAAGGATGACATCGTAGCTCATCAAAGTAAAAGAAAGACTGCTGTGTGGGGCTGAGCACAATTAATCTTTGGCAGTCTTGACAAAGAAGTTCCTTGAGTGAAGAGTTTTCCGATTTCCTCTCAGGACAAGAGATTGTGCTGATCCATCATTCCTACTTCCTGATCTCTTCTTGCTGACTATCAACATCAGTAAAACTGCCTATCAGTTGAGACAGCAGGAGGGGAAGATCTAAATGATGGACAGAGCATCCATCCTCTTCCATCACTATTTAAGTGGAAGAATCTATTGTTAGAAACTTACTTTACAGCAGTTAAACAAATATAATGGTGTCAAATCAACCATTATACTCCTAGAATCAACCTAAAAACACTGAGAGGGATTAGCTAATTACACTGTCAGATCTTGAACTCAGCTGAATTTTATTGGCAGTGTACTTTGAAAATATGCATATTGTTAAGGATTATGTATATGCAAGCGCTGAATATAAAAGTGCACACATCCACTTTCCAAATACTGCACCATATAGTGCTACCTCATTTTTTAAAACTTCATTTTTAAAATACACAATATGGTAAATGGTGCAGTGGACTTGGCAAGACAGGGACTGAGAAAAGAACAGAGGAGAAATAAACAGATTGGTATGTGCACATACCTTAGCACCTCTATGGTAAGGCCAAAATATTCTTTGCTGATTTTTTTGGCCACTCTCCATAAAGGGGATTTTTACTTAAGATATACTTAACAGGAAAGGGCTGAGGGTGGCACAGTGGTTTAAACTGCTGAGCTGCTAGGCTTGTTGATCGAAAGGTCAACAGTTCAAATCTGCACAAGGGGGTAACCTCCCCTGCTTTGTCCCAGCTCCTGCCAACCTGGCAGTTCAAAAGCATACAAATGTAAGTAGGTAAAAAGGTACCACTTTGGTGGGAAGGTAACAGAGTTCCATGTACCTCGGTGTTTAGTCATGCTGGCCACATGACCATGGAAACTGTCTGTGGACAAATGCTGGCTCCCTCGGCTAGGAAACGGAGATGAGCACCGCCACCAAGAGTCAGACATGACTGGACTTTGATGTCATGAGGAAACGTTTACCTTTTATATTTAAGAGGACTAGCTCTGTTCAAGAGTGGTGAGACATCTTGAGGTGAACTGGATCATTTGTGCATGCATTTTCATGGCAACAAGATAAAGAACTAGATCTTTCATCAACTGATAAAACAGAATGCCACTAAAAGTACATGCCACAATAAGCAAGTTACAACCCACTCTTATTCAGAGTTAAACATACCTGTCATAAGTAATCAAAGAATAATAAATCTTCGTCAATTAAACAGCCAGAAAACAGTAGAAGAGGCTGGGATCTTGAATGCTTGAAGCAGATTGTGGTGAAACAGCTTCTAGAAAAAATGTTCTGCCTAAGAATCTTCACTAGGTAACCTCGAAACCACAAAGTGTCCTGCTCACCTTTGCCCTTCTGCTCCCTCAGAATCATATGACTCTATCTGAGCAGACTAATATGAAAGAGCTGCCCCTTCTCTTTACAGTCTTATACTGGGACTAGAAGGTTCTGTTCTTGGTGGGACTCCACTCTCCCAAAATCATCAGGTTCATATTTTGGGATATTCACACATGCTCAGGCGATGCCTGTGATCAAGGGTTATTTCTTTGCCAATTTAGCCTGGAATATCTTAATTGTATGAAATATGTTCCTACAAAAAATAAAACATAAAAATGTACTGGACCCTTTCAATCATGCCTTAGTAATATTAGTAGCTTAGACTACCATAATGTACCTCAGTCCTGACTAATTTTGAAAAGTGCTTGGAAACTTCAGCTGGCTCAAACTGCAGTTGCCAGCATATTAATACAGGAGAGAACACATCAGTCAGGCATTGGTCCAACTACAACATTGGCTTCCATTTTTTTCCAGACACAATTCAAAGTGCTAAAGTCTGAAACAGTGTAAGGCCAGGATCAACCAGGACTGTCTTTCTCCTTTATGAACATGTAAAACAGTAAAAGAGAACTCACTGAGATAGACACCAGAGTTCCTGATTCACATTCCTACATTGTAATATAATTGTATAATGACAAGAATGCTTACATAGTCCAAGCTATGGCAGGTGAGATAGGTCCCTCTTAAAGAATCTCTTGCACTATGCAACTCCTTTCCAAATGAGATTCTTCCAGTTTTCTCTTTGAGAATTTTGGGAAGGAAAACAGATGTTCCGTTATTAATTTTTCATGGTGCTATTAGTTCTGCGCTATTTTTGTGCTATATGTTTAGTTTTTAACATTATGATATTTTTATTCAAGTTTTTATTCTTGTTTGCATTGTCTACTGTTGAATGCTTATCAGGGTAGTTATTTCTCAGAACAAGAAAATACAGGCCAATGCAAAGCAAATATTTTAGATTTAAAAAATACTACACTGTTCTTTGATCATTCTAAGTGCAGGATGCTGTATCTAGCCCATCCATCAGGGTAAACTTCATTATCAATCTGAAAGTGTTCTATGGACAAAGTATCCTCACCACTATGAATTTGAATAACAAGCAGGAAACAGAACTCACATTTTACAAGTTCCCTTGTATGTTTATTATATGTTTCATAATTATGAATATAAAATATGCATTTTAGATTCTTTTCTTTCCAAATCAAACCAAAAATAAATCAGAGGTGAACAGATGTCACTTATACCTAATCCTCAATTAACCAGGGGAGAAAGGACATTTTTCAGTTCTCAGTAACTTGGTTTCAGAGCAGGCTAGACTATAATCTACATGTTCTTGGTAGCATGCCTGAGAACAGCAGCAAAAGATTATGGCAGTCTACGTACTCTTCTTGTTGAGACTACCAAGCAAAGCTGTTTCATGCAAGATATGAGAACTCAGTGAACTTTTTGAATTTATCTGTACCACTATAACCTTGACTATTTCATTCTGGTTTGCATCACAAAAATATTTGTTTGCCCTGTCTGCTGTTGAATGTTTGCAGGTTAGCCTTCTCTGAGAAACAGAAAAAGCAGGCCAACAAAACCTCATAAAAGCAAGATTAAGCAGGTTGTCTGCCACTTATCCCAAAAGGTCACACTTCTCCCCACATTTTTGTTTCTTGCCGAATCTAGGGAAAAGACATGAGTTTCCCAGGCAGGGCTGGGTATCCTCATGAAAACCAGGACTGCATTCTGTGGATACTGTATGAGGTGTCTCGGGGGTTTCTTTTGTACCTAGAATCAGCTATGCTGGATTCATTTGTACAAGAAGAGTCTGAACTCCCAAGTCTACCCTTTCAAGCATAACTGGCACACTTATTGAATTGCACCACTACAGCCTACTTGGGTAGTTGGGTCATTCTTTCTCCTTTTGGGAATTATGACAGGCCTTATTCTAATTTTTCTAGCAACTATTTTTGCCATTCAACCTAACCTTGACCATTAAAAGTGACATTGTAAATTAAAAATACAGTAGTTAAGAGTTTTGGCTTCACTAAGATTAGAGTGCTGGACTGGGACTTGGGAGATCTGTGTTCTAGTTCCCAGTCAGCCACAAAGCACACCGAGTGACTTGGCACCAGCCACAGACTCTCAGCCTAACATACTGCACAGGGTTGCTCTTATGAGGATAAAATGGAGAGGAGAAGAACCTTGTAGGCTGCCTTGATACCTTGCCAGAGAAAGTAAAATGTGGCTTAAATGTTATAATAATTTTGGCAACAACTGTTGCCAAATGCCAAAATGTTAAAAAATTGCAGCTTACTGATGTAATGACAATTAATTACATCAGAATCTCCCATATTAATGGATAGTAAGGAAGATGCAACAGTCATACTGTCCAGCTGATATAAGAGCATCCATAGGAGGGCTACTCTGGACTGGGAGCACAGTGCAAGAGGAACAGGTCGTGGCCGTAGTCTCAATTAATACTTCCCTTCCCACAAGAAGTTATTTGCCCAGTGAAGAAAGCTTCATCTGGCACTGTGACTGCTATCTAAAATGCATATAAAGCAGTAAGCAAATAAAGAGCTGAGAACCCACTTCCAGGAAATAGCATCCTCACACCCTCAGAAGGCTGGTAGCTGGAATTGAAGAATGGTAAAGAGATCTGTGGCTCCGTCCTTATTTGAAAAGCAAACAAAAACAAGGAAGCATGGTTCTACTGTTTGAATCACAGGCACTGAACTTCACCAACTGGTTCATGCTGAGAATGTGACTGTACATATCTTTAAAATAAAGTACAATAAATCCACAAGAGTTTCAGATCACCCATAGCAGGTCTTCAAATGAAGCAATGAACTCTACTTTCACTACATATTAAAGGTAAAGGTTTCACCTTGACGTTAAGTGCAGTCTTGCCTGACTCTAGGGGGCAGTGCTCATCTCCATTTCCTAGCCAAGGGAGCCAGCGTTTGTCCACAGACAGTCTGCGTGGTCGGCATGACTAAACACCAAGGTGCACGGAACACTGTTACCTGCCCACCAATGTGGTACCTTTTTATCTACTTGCATTTGCATGCTTTCGAAATGCAAGGTTGGCAGGAGCTGGGACAGAGCAACGGGAACTCACCCCATTGTGCAGATTCAAACTGGCGACCTTTCGATCTACCAGCCCAGAAGCACAGCGGTTTAAACCACTGTGCCACCTGCAGTTCCTCACTACACTACATCACTACATATTAGTATCACCGATTTTAAAAGTATTTGCTATCTGCAAAAATACTTTCTATGGTAGCAGCATTCTTTTGAGTGAAGGAAAGGCAGAGTCTTTCAGCACAGGTGAGGCCTTACCTTAAAGAACAGACCATCCAAGAGCTATATTGACCAAGGCCCCAGGTACTGAAAAAATTCATTACTCTTGGCCAAGTGTTGCTTTCTACTTATTGTCACAATTTGGCATATCTTCTAGAACTGGCAAAAGCACACTTTCTCTACCACACACACACACAATGGCAAATATAGAAGAATGTCTCAACTTAATTGTTGTGGAACAGGGAAAAAACATGCAATTCACCTTAAAAAGGAAAATCTCTTCCTATCCAAGATCCCATTCCATGGCTTTTTACCAATTTGCTTGAATTCATTTCCTAATACCATGTACATGTCAGAATTTTATTTTTCTAATTGAAAATAAAATGGTATTATTTTTTCTTAGTAATTTCTCAATGGTGTAATTTGGGAGGTAGAGGTAATACACTGTGGAAAAAATAAAGAATATTTACTTCAGATATTGGGTAATTCTTGCTAGTACATTTTAAAAGATTAAAGCTTTCTGGGGGTGGGGTAAAGAAATGTGCTTCCATTTTAAAATTCAGAAAAATGAAATGAAATTAGATAAAATAAAATGTACTTTACATATCACAGGCATGGAAAATACTGATTTCTCTTTTTTTAATCACAGAAACTCTAATGAAATAAAAAGCAACAGACTTCACCTTAACTGTAAACCAGGGATGCAATACATATAAAAATAAAAACAAAACTATGACGAAATATATAAACTTTTAATCCTTAAAATCTAATTTTACTCTTCCTATATTCCCCTTAATGGAGTTTCTGTCTTTATAATGTTAGCATCGTCAAAGGCCTTATTCAGCATTTGTGAGCCTGCCAATAACTCTGTAAAATTTGGACTTGCTAATTGCAATTAGCATGCTAACGGATATTATTAGAAAGACAATGTACAGTGAAGCATTTTGTGGGGTGGGGTGGGCACAGAGGAATCCATTAGAAAAGAATCCTATATGTATTTTAAAGTTACATATACATTCTTTCGACACTTCAGATTGTCCAATCCATGCCAGTAATGTTGTATGTAACCCTTCTTTTCATTTGATCCACAGAGATGGGCCATTATTAACACCACCCTCTTTTTGGCAAACTCTTGACAGTGCCATGTGTCTAGCCACAGGTGGGCTTCTGCATTGTGGTCAATAAATAGCAGTAGGGATCTGGCAAAATAGTAATAGTAGAAGTTTTTAAACTTCTAGGCAAAATTCCTCTGGTGATGGTGATACTGGAAGCACTCTTCTGCTACTGTGGCCTGAATAATGCCCATCTATCTCAACAGGCATTAGGGCTCACCTAGCCCTTCTCTGTGCAGCTCCTTTCACAGATTATCTACCACAGATTGGCCACTGCTGTCACAGCTGCATGGAGGGAGGGGAAGGGGCAGGGGAAGGGGGCCCTGAATCAACCCATCCACATAGCATCTTCACAGAGGTAACCATCTAGACCATTTGCCCAGTGAGCTCCTGTTTCAAGCAACTTGCATGAATGTAGCAACTAAAATTATACTTGTGCTCACATGAAACAACATGAATCAACATTGTAAAATGGTAGCTATAGCTGGAGATACAGCACATCAGAATTACTTTCTACACACAGCTGCATCTTCAGGACAGAAATGGCAGGAAACACATTTTAAAACTTGTGTTAACATTACTTGTATAAACAGAAAGGAGTCCACAGAAAACCTGTCTCATGTGGTTCTCCCTTCTCTCCTCCTTTTGTAAGACTCAGAAAAAGAATGAATATTCAGTTTCACTTTAGCAAATGCTTGACATGTTATTGCAAGCAGGCCAGGAATCTTGATAAACTCTGAATTGCTAAACAACCCAACAAATCCTAGATTGCTTTGCTAGACTGTTTACCAAACTAGAGATATTTTAATCCACAATTTTCATTTCACACATAACAAGACAGAAATCTAATAAAACAAAAGTGAATGTTGGTTTTGTCTTCCTCCACTCATAAGGGAGAAAGTGAGGGGAGTATATGAGCCCAGTGCTCTTGCAAGTTCCTTTCTTCTCATGAAGTGAGCACTAACCTGGCTTAGTGTTCTGTGTAAATACTGCTCCTGCATGGAGACATTTTTAAGTCTGAGCTGGCCTACAGGCCTTAGGAAAAATGTATAATTTGATCACATGAATCTTCAAAAGAAAGACAACAACAACAAGAGATATTGAAACTTTATAGACTTGCGGGACTGAAGGATTTATATGTATACTTGACCATATGGTTTTAAAACTAAGAATCCTTTTAAGTATATAACAATTAAACAGGAAATAGCAAAGTCATAATCAGTAACCTTAGATCTTTTTGAAGTGCAAAGAAGCCAAGTGACAGCCTACTGAGTAAAAACAACATCACACCTTTACAGAAGTGACTGCTGGGTGGGTGGAGGGGTAGAATCATTAAACAGTCATGCTATTGTACAGTGAGAATTTAGAAGCCAATTACACTTCATGAGTAGATTCAAAAACACATATTTCTACAATTCATTTTACATGTATTTCAGTTTGGGAAACTTCAAACAAAGTATCTTATGGCTTCTCCTAGAAACATCTGTCTGACTTCGCTCCATTAGAGCAAAATAAATCTAGGTTATTTTAAACAGAATAAGCATGCTAACATGAACTTTCCGCAGACTAATGTCAAAAGGCAATAAATGACCTGCCTTTTGGAAAAGCTTTATGAAAAATAAGAGGTGGTCACCAAATTATACATACTAAGATATGTTATTATAGCACCCAGCTATTTGGTTTATATGTGAAGTATGTCAGAGTAACATTACATACAACGGGGGTAGCTTTACAATTCTTTAAAAATATGGAGGCAGACTATTCCTCTTCAACAAACAGCTATGCAATTATCTAAAGATAAAGTAAATAATATATTTCAACTACCCTGCAGTATAGGATGAGTTCAAGAAACAAATGTTATTAAGGATTAAAACAACTATGAGTCTTACTACGAATAGTTTATGAATGGAGGAGAACCAATTATTCCAAGAAATATAGTGAGTTATCTCAAAAAGTAGGCTAAAGTCAATACTTAATTTAAATTTATACTTAAATTCTCTCAAAAGGTTTAAACTACTTACGCATCAATTATTGCAGTAAGATTGTAGCTTTGTATGGAGAATGAGGGGATAGGACAGGACTGGAGATGATAACAAACAATGATTAGGGCCTCTGTTTATCTCTCTTTCTATCTAAAAGGCCAGTAGTCACTGACAAAGAAGCACAATTAAAGTCTCTTTATAGAATAATGGTGTTATAGAATAACAACCCTTCCCAAAAAAGAATTAAACAAAATAAAGGATGGAGTAGACTTATGGCAGTTGTGTGTATACAAATGGAGCCAAAAATCAACAAAGGTGTAAGAATGACAACTTTCTATAATGTTTCTCTCTTGTCCATCCAACACATAAATTCACAGCTTTCAGAAATTAGGTCAACTTCAAAATCAACTCCATGTTTATCTTTGCTAGTTCTGCTTCTTCTTCTGGTGCAAAAGAAAGTAGGAAATCAATGAGGAAACATCACTCTAAGTGAGCCATTTATTGTACACCCGAAAGGGTAAGTGCCCCATAAACTTCAGTGATCCGTTTCCAATTAGCATCGCACAACAGAAGGCAACATCATCAGCATTAACAATTTTTACTGCCTCCTTAGGTAAAAAGGGCAAGTTTAGGAAATTACTTATTTCTTTTACTGTTATAAAAGATCTTAGAACAAGAGTTAAATAAAATACCTCCATTATTTGGTGTGTGGAAATGGAAAACTGCACTGTTCTCATTTCCATTTGAAGATTTTAAAATGTTCAACATATTTTAAAATTATACTGATACTCTAAAAGATAGCTGCCATCAACCATTAAAATGTCTGCTTAGTTTAGATATATTGCAAAGAAGGAAAAGAGTATTTAGAAAAAATCAAAGGACAGATGAAACAGACATCTTCAATATACATAATCATAATGGAAATGCAACATACCAACATATTACAAATAAATGAAATGCAATTATTGTAAAAAGGGAAGAAAGCCCATCTTTTTTGATATTAAATTATTTTACATTCTGAAACAAGGATTGTTGGTAGTGTATGGCAGCAGTTCCACATTTATAATGCAGAATAGAACGTGAAATATGGTAATCTAAATGGTAACAAAGGAACTGTGAGCTTCACTTTCAAAAGAGCACATGGCCATGTTGCATAGATGCAGAGCTATGGCCATTTTCTGGCTGTTTCCTTCCATGTTTTTCTTTAAAAAAAAATCTGTAGAGGAAAATGTATTGCTGATGGCAAACATAAAAGCATTACTAGAAAATGGTGTCAGGCCTCCTGAAACATTAATAGAGTGGTAAAAGAGAGTATGGCCACAAAAGCAGCTTGTAATCTGGTGATAACGATACTGACCAGAAAAGGTAGGACTTACTCTGGAGATGTGGGGGGTATTGTCAGACTTTCTGCTATGTGTACAAAAGCAGGCCTAAGGTGCAAACTATCACACTCTCCCTCAAGAGGCAGTTGGACAGCCATCTGTCAGGGATGCTTTGCCTTGGAGTCCTGTACTGACCAAGAGGTTAAACTCAATGGCCTTACAGGCTACCCCAACTCTTGTTATTTTATGATTCTACAATTCAGTGTGAAAAATAAAGTGTAGCAGTAGAATTATTACAGAAGAAGCCATGGGCACTCTTTTTTTCCTTCCCAATAACTAAAATTGTCCCTTTACCTGGCCAGGAAAGTGTACAGAGACTGATACTGTTATTCTGATTGTGACGTGAACCCAGCTCCCATTTTGACAAATTCTCTTGAGAAATACAAGAACAAGCACTATGAAACAATCAGTTGTTAGAATTTCATGCAAAAGAGAAAAGTACTGTTCTTTGACACAAGGCAGCAACTCCTGCCAAACTATGAAGAGAAACTAGCATTTTTCATAATCAACTGGTAGACATGGTAGTTAAAAAACTGTGGAAAGAGCATCAATACCAGCTTCTCCAATATGCTTATATAAAACATACAAGACCCAAAACACATAAAAGCAAGTTCATTGCTTTGCATCAAAGACCTAGAAGGACAAAAGACTTTCACTAGGAAAAGGGAAGCTTATTTCCATGTCCATGGGTATAGGTAGTTTTTGAAAGAGAGAAAGAGAGAGAAGAAACAGCACCCTAAAGCAATGTATCTTCATTGCAAACCAAGAGTTCTACAAGGTGTCAAGACACTGAATCATATGTGACATGATTAAGTACTCACCCAGAATCCTTCAAGAAAGCTAGGCAAGGGGGGAAAAATACCAACTTATTTACAAAATAGTTAAACTTTGTCAGAACAGGGCAGCTTCCCTGATTTACAAGTAGTTTGCTAAGTGTTGAGAGAGCTATGATGCTCCAGAAAAACAAATATAAAAATTAGGATATCAAATGCTTTTTCCCCGGTTTTTTTTTTCCTCAGAAGGCCTTCTTGTTTTGCTTTTTTTCCAAAAAATGGAAAAATTGCAGTTTGGGATTATAAATATTTTCATTTATAATGGTTTATAAACTGTTGCCCAGCCTTTACTCCCCACAAATGATTTCCAAAAACTATGCAATGGGAGGCCTTTTATAGAAAGACTAGAGATATAAAATGAATGGAAATAATGAAGCCATGGGGGAAAATGTTTTTTAATCTTCTCTTTTTAATCTTAATGTTTAAGATTCCCAGCACAATCATTTTTATCTTTCATTATGAAGATTATTGATCAAATATATCTTTTACTGATAGAAATTTAAGGATGCATTATGTTAAGTTTCCCAACATTAAGTACCATGACCATGTGGGAAAAAATGAGCATTCTTGACAGTTTGGGTATGGTTTCTGGGTCCTTTGGTTCTGAGTTTCCTCTGGTTAGATGCTAATGCAGTCAATTAATGTAAAGCTAAAACCCACTTCTAAGTTTACAGTTACTCACCCAGATACAAAAGAAAACCTTATCTCAGCTACTTTTCTTTAAAAGAAAAAAAAGTAACTCTGAGACTTGAGTCTATAGAACTCACTGCCATAATTTAGCTTAGTAAAGTTCTGAGATATCATTATTACGGAATGATGCCACAGCAATAACATCTTTGAACTACTGCCACTACGTTAAACTATATCTACCTAAAATAATACTCTGTAGCCTGATTCTTACAGCATAGCATGAGACTGACACTACTACAGATGAAATAAGATGTTCATTAATAGATACAATTTACAGAGGTTAGTAAAATGTCCCTTTTCAATGTTAGGTTGAGATTGTTTAAACTAATTATTGTTGCTCATAATTCCTAAAGCTGAGTCTTTCCCAGCTAAATAAAATCGCAAGAACTTTCTGTTTAGATGAAATTCCCCCGAACTCTACCCCACAAATGGGAGATGATTTAGGCATTTCCTCAAATTTCCTTACAAACAGTCTTCCTTTACTTCCAGTTGCTCCTGCTTCTTCTGACGTCCAGGATTCAGATGTTTCAAGGACTTGCTTTGCTAATAAGATTGTATTTGGTATATTAATATTAAAAGTATAGCTTAGACAGTAAATTTTTACACTCTTTACTTTTAAAAGAATTTAATTTTAGTGACAATTTTGTGTGCAAACCAAATTACGCACAAACATATATTTCATTTTCATAAAGCAACTTTCCCCAACCTGGTATTCTCCACCTTTTCCAGAGGACAATATCCAGCATTCCTGACTAGTATCTGTTTGGGGTTGATGGAGTTGATGTCCAAAATATATGATGAAATGATACCATGTTGAGGAAATCTGTCCTAAACCAACAATATAACCCCTTTCCTATACAAGGGGGTATACTGCAGCTTCATAAATCACAAAAAGAGCAGCAAAGAACCATGGCAGGGAAACAAATCTTTTAGAGAAAATTAAAGTGCAGGGAACAGTCTGAAGGCACAACGTTAAAGTAAACCAAATTGCTACCAGGGCGGCTTACAAAGGGGTAGGTACTGAAACAGTCTGTTGCAGCAAATATACCCACTTGTGATACCTTAAAGAGAAATCAATTCCTTCTGGCATAGACTTCTGTGGACAGTGTCCACATCATCAGATGTATATAGTTTACTTGTCTTATAGTGGAAAATATCTGCTGGGCATCTTATGTTAGCACCATTAAGCCTTATGGTATCACAGGGCTTTTTATTGCCCTTTCATTTTAAAGAATTCTTTAGGAAAGAGACAGTGACTGCTATAGGCCCATGCCTTATCTCCTAATCTGCACAGTCATCAAACTCTCTCCTTATTTTATGGGTTTCATATGGATACCTGCTAAGCACTTTTCTCACTGCCACAATTTATTCCAAACCACTTGTTCTAAAAATGAACAACATGGAAATGCTTAGCAAGTGTGTCCTGCACTTCCTTGATATTTCTTCTAGATCATGTATAATAGCCAGTTGACAGCTAAATCAGGTAATTCTTGCCCAATACCAAAGTCAAGACTACTACCTAACACTTCTCTTCAGATACTTAGTGGAGTCTTACCCATGAAATAGATTTGAATTACAATATGAAACTGAGTCTAACAAATGATCAATGAATAAGGGAAATTTTTAAGCATAAGCCATCGGCAGGAAAATCTTGCACAAATTAGCCGTCCATTCCCCTTAATGAAAAAATGGACAACATGTGGTCTGAATCTACAGGCAGCATACAGCCCTCTTTCCAATCCAGAAATTTAAGGGAATTACAAATAAATGATTTTTCAAAACTGCAAACAAAATGGCATCTGGAGCTACTTCAGAATACCATTCTCACATTTGTGTTTTTAGTCAAGGGGACAATCCACTATAACAAATCCAAGAGTTATATTCTTCTGACTCCTGATCAAACAGAAAAGTAAATGCAAAATTAGTCTTCTTAGTATGGAAAAGATGGTATTTTAATGACATGGTATTGGGGGGACAGCTGCTGTAGGAAGATTTAACAGAGCAGGCCTATGGCCTCAAGACAGTATATGAGGGACCACAGGATTCTTCCAATTCCCAGTTCAATGGTCAGGGAGACCTATGATAATAGAGTTGGAAATCCACTCTTTCATCTCCTCTTGCCCATACAGCTGGTACGAAAAGAACCATGTCGGCCATTGCTCTGAGGTAGTAAGAGCACCTTGGAAAAGTGGTAAAGGGCACATTACAAGGGCAGAAAGTAGAACAGACCAGTACAACTAGAATACGAGTTGTCCTGACCCCTGTCCAGCCTCCTCCTCTCTCCCTTTGAAGATCCATAGTTAGATGGACAAAATTGTCCATCCAAAATTGTCCAATTGTTTTGCAGGTGGAGATACAGGGAGTCGGAGAGCACCTCCACCACTTCTTTGTCCTACACAAAATTCTGTATCTCTACAGGCTGAGAGGCTTATGAGCATCCCAACTGGATTACACTCTAATACACTTGCTGCAAATATGAAAGAATACTGTTGCAAAGCATATGAAAGCTCACTGCAGCGTTTCTGAATGAATGAATAGCTTAAGAAAAGTACTTGAGATTTCACTTAAGTTACCAGAATTTTTAGAAATATGCTAGTTACAGTCAGTCGCTAGGTTACGAATGAGTTTGTTCCTGAAAAAATGGAAATTCATCTTTAAGTTAATTTGTTTCCAAGCTGGATGATATATAGTTGGCTCTTCACATTCATGGGAGGTAGGTGCACAGGATGTCTGTGAAAGTGGAAAAACTGCAAGGAAAGCCCCTCCTCACCACCTCCACCACCACTGCGCCCAAACTCACCAGCGCCTCCTCTTTGCAGCAAGGAAATACCAGAGCAATTTGCGCCTCTTCAGACGGGTGGGGCAGAAAGGCCTGCTTTGGAAGCCTCCCTTGCTACCCTTTCGGTTCCTTTCTCTGTGGTGATTCTTTGGAGGCCTTGCCTCTCTCCCCTCTCATTTCTGCTATTTCTTTATTGTGATGATCTTCCACAGTAATTTTTTTAAATTAATAGGCTTTAGGGCAGTTTATTTATTATGGATTGTTTGTAACTCAGATGTTCATAACCAGGGGACTACCTGTAATGGAATTGAATCATTCAACCCAAATTCTGCTGAATTTTGACAGCATTTTTACCCTACATGGATAGTTGCTACATATAGGAGTTTCATAGTAAACCCTCATAAGCTCTGCTTCAAGACTTCCCTACAATAACATATTATCTGAAGAAAGACTATATGGAGCTTACCAAGAAACAGAAGTGCACACAAAAAGAATTCTGAAATACTGCAGACAAAACCCATTTTGCCTACTGTAAATGTACATTACTAACAATAATTCAGGTGAAATAGCATCTTGTCTCTGCAATCTTATATTTTAAGCATTATTCAGAACAAGCTTCTATACATGCCTCTTGTATAGAAATCTTTGATAGAAGTCTATACAAGTTTCCATAGAAAGCTATTAATCACTGCATTTACAAGGGGCATTCAATATATTCTTGGTATCAGCATGAAGAAAAAGGAATAATAAACTGAAATAATTTTTATTTTTCAATTTAATCCCCCATAACTTCAATATACTTATTACATCTAGAAATTAACTTTTCAATTCCCTGTAAAAAACACCCTTCCTCCTTGTCTAAAAAATGTGTGTTAATTGCCGCCTTGAGCTCTTCATCGTCGGAAAATCGCTTTCCACGAAGATCATTTTTTAAATTAGGGAATAGGTAGTAGTCAGTGGGGGCCAGGTCCGGGCTATAGGGTGGGTGGTTTATTTCTTCGAAACCACAGTCTCACATAGCAGCCTTTGAAACATGCGCTGTGTAAACGGGCCCGTTGTCGTGAAGAAGCAACACCTCCGGTCAGTTTTCCTCGCCTTTTTTCTTTAATTGCTTCTCTTAAATTATGCAGAGTGGTTGCGTAAGATGCTGCGTTTATGGTTTCACCTTTTTTTGTGTACTCGATCAATAAAATTCCCTTTGAGTCCCAAAACACTGTAGCCATGATTTTTCTGGCCAATGGAGTGACTTTGAATTTCTTCGGAGGGTCAGCACCATTTTTACGCCACTGCATGGACTCCTGCTTACTTTCAGGGTCATAGTGATGAATCCAAGTTTCATCTCCAGTAACAATCCGGTTGAAAATACTTGATGGATCTTCACCACAGAGCTCGAAAAACTCCCTACAGCACTCGACTTGCACTTGTTTCTGAGGCACCATGAGCATTTGTGGCACCCATCTTGCACAGACCTTTGAAAGGTTAAGATGGTCATGAAAAATAGTAAATATGGTACCAACGGATAGGTTTGTCATCTCTGCTACCATTTTGATTTTTATTTGGGCATATTCCAATAGAAGTTTCTCAATCTTTTTTCATATTTTCTTTCGTAGTGGCAGTAACCGGCCTGCCCGAGCGAGGGTCATCTTTAATGCTTTCTCTGTCCCTTTTAAATTCACTTGACCACTTCTGAACAGTAGATAATGAAGTTGCAGAGTCCTGGTAAACAGTCACTATCTCTTCATAAATGATTTTTTGACTTTTTCCTTGTTTTGTAAGGAACTTAATCACAGAGCGGTGCTCAATTTTCTTCAATGTTGTCACGTCAGTCATCATGGTCATCTTTCACTGAGGATTACTAGGGAACTAATAAAAACACCTATTTGAAATTTTGCATGTATACCCTCAGATAGTGTCATTAGCTAATGAAATAATTACCCACATCAATAGCAAATCAACCTGAGACCGAGAATACAATGAACGCCCCTCATAATTTCACCTATACTGAAGCTTCAATCCAAGATCTACACAGGGCGCTTGCATGGAGAAATAGTGGCATTTTCCCCATTCTAAAATAATACTCCACTTTTCCAGTTCTAAAAAGCAAAAATAGGAAGTGTGCTTAGAACAAGAGGAAGAAGAAAGAAACCTGAAGGATGGCAACATCATAAACAATTGTGAACAGGGAATTACAAACATGTAATAAAAACCCGTTAGCTGTCTGTGTTGACGGGAACTAAAGCTCAGACAGTGAGAAGAGACTGCTATGGAATCTCAGCAAGTTCCAGCAGCAGATCAAGACCAGGGGATGTTTGGGGAGATAAAAGGAGGAGTTGCCATCAAAGCTTGACAAGAGTCCTGGTCAACTCCATGGGAATGAGGTAAAGTCAGAGGACAAGCCTAACTCACAACAGGGGAATGGGCATAGGAGGCTCAGCAGCCTGTGTGACACAGAGGTTCCTCTATCTGAAGAGGTTGCTCCAGACTCAAATGGCAGCTAATACCAATTGCCAGGTGACAGCTCTAGCAGGAGGTTCAATTGGGTAAGAAAGTAGACATGATTCCACAGTGTTCCACCTGCAGAAAAAGGACTTTATTTGGATGATTTTTATCCTATCCTTTACAATTGTCTCAGGATTATAAGGAAGATTGGGAATGAGGAATATTAGAGAGGGCTTCACAATTTCTCTCTGTGGGTGCTCAGAGGCAGGTAACAATAAAGTTTTTTGGGAGAAGCTTTGGATAAGTCTGTTTACTTGACAGGAGAATGGCAGATCACAATACATATGGCAATGTGCCAGATGCTGATTGCTCACTCTTTTAGTATAGCTCCAGGCACAATTTATGCAACACTGTTGAGTAGAAACAGAACACTGTTTCCGCTACACACAATGTGTGCTC
Source organism: Varanus komodoensis (assembly GCF_004798865.1). Classification (NCBI taxonomy): domain Eukaryota; kingdom Metazoa; phylum Chordata; class Lepidosauria; order Squamata; family Varanidae; genus Varanus; species Varanus komodoensis. The sequence continues at coordinate 26,305,220 of NW_025335438.1, forward strand.
TTCTGGTCCAAGGATGTCATAATGTCTCCCATACTGGTTACAGCTTGTTGCCAAAAAAGAAGAAAAATGAAGGGGTGGGGGAACAGTGTGTCAAAAGTGTGTGAAGAACTATAAGTCTGCCTTGTTTTGTGAAGAAATTGTCACTGACCTGCTACTGAATTTGAATTTTGGAAGGGATTAAGTTGTGTTGACAGAATTCATCCCTATGACTGAATTCAAATAAGTATCTGCCCTGGACCCCAACTTGGACATAGGTCATTGAGTGACTGCCTCTGAACTGCAGGTGTTCGCACTGCTCATGTGAACTCCTTTGGGCAGAGCAAGATTGTGATGTGATATCAGGGGTGGATACCAGCACCAACACAGCTTGTGTTTTACCCCTTTCAATAATATCTGAATAGGTTATTAGAAGATTCAAAACTGAATGCAAAAAATAAAACAATGAAACAATAGAATTGTGTTCACTCTGATTATCAGCTTCAACAATTTTGCTAATTTAACAGATGGTGAACAGTCCAAATGTTCACATTTTGGAAACAGGCTGGCCAAAGCAGTGAGATGCATCTGGCTCAAATGGTAGCTAACACAATTTTGAAGAGCAAATAAAGCTATTCTCAACTGCTAAATATTTAGAACAAAACTGCATGAAAAAACCTGGATGATAAAAATAGAATAGTTCTAGAGACTTCTAAATGTTAGCAAGTGTTCAAGCAAGCAAAGACATTACCTTAAAACAAACAAACAAAAACACTCTGCCTAAAGATTGTTCAGAATTTGATACAAATACCACTTCAGTCAACTGCGAACATACCTTCTTTCAACTTGGATTTGAATCTTTGTGAGAGCAAGCTTGACCTATCTGAATGCCCTGATACTACAAACACTCAAATGCATCATAAGTATCAAAACACTCAGAAAACCATTTGTGCCAGAACATTAAAGAACACAAAAGAAATTGACATCACTCTTTCTGCCCAGCGCTAGAGCAAGCTCTTCTGCCTCTGCCTGAGGCAAGAGCGTACATCTGCTGCGGCACTGTGCCCCTACACTTTCCTCATGTACCTTTTCCTCTACCACTGCATTGTGTCCCCCACTCTCTCCCTGTGCTGCACTCCCCTTCTCCTTCCTGCTGCTACATTGCATCTCCTTCCCACATCACACCTCCTACCATTTTGGGCCCCCTTTCACCTTACTGTGTTAAGCTTTACTGCTCAGCTGCTCAGTCAGAGCAGGCTGCCTGCACGGCTCTTCAAAAAGCCCACCAAGCCAAAATGTCAGGCTCTGAGGGGATGTATCCTCAGAAGCATGCACAAATGGAGTGTCTCAGGAAATCACCTGTACAGATGATCTCCTGGGACACTTTTCCCATTCCTGCCTCTAGGAAGAACCCGATCAGAGCCAGGCATTTGAAGCACATCTGCTTCTGAAGAACGGTGCTGGCTGCTACCTTGGCTCTCCAAGAGGGCGCTTGCTCTAGAAGGGCAAATGCTCTGGCCACTCTTCTTGTTACAGTAGGACAGCAGCTTGACAAGACCTTTCAAGGCAATAGCTGAAGGCAAGAGGAAGGGGGTGATGACATTTGCCACTCCTGAAGCAAAGTGTTCATCTGTTTGTCCCCCGATAAGCATACCATCATTTTATTAAGTATTGGTAGGATTTCCTGCCATTTCCTGCCATTTTGTAAGCCACCCTGAGATGCCACACATAGAGGACGGCATATTAATGTTTTAAATAAATAAATATACTATGAAGATAGTAACAGAATCTAGTTATAAACTTAGCCTTGTTTTGTTCATAATTTGCTACATACTGGAATCATCCAACTGACCATGGAGATAAAAATAAGGCAAAGGGGAGTGGGGAGAGGGAAGTTCTTAAAGTAGAACTAACACTATTTAGGATTTTACAATTTAAAACCAGAACTTTAAAATCTGAACAGAAGGCCATGGGAAGGTAGATCATTACTATAATTTAGTCCCAGCAACCCTTCCTCATAGGCCTGTTTCTCTTCCTAGGCCAGATCTCAGTCTGCTCTCTTCACTGCAAAGGCACTGTGTGGTAAACTATTCACAAGAGTATAAATTCTAATGTCTGGAAGTAAATCCTGCAAAAATGTAATAATATTTCTACAACCTTAACAAGAGTTATATTTTCATCAATATACAGTAAATACTGCATTTGGTCAGAATCCAACAGAAAATTTGCTCTAGGGTTAAAGATTCACAGCATCTAACTGTACATCCCTCAGTTATAAATATAGTGCGTACAAAAGTTCAGAATATTATATTCACATTGCTTGCCTATATGCTACTGGGCCAAGTATAGGGTTTGGTATATGTACACAAAACCCTGAACAACTCTAGATCAGGATATGTAGGCTATAGGTACTCAGTTACCCTCCTGAAGGTGTCCAAGGTCTGGTTGTCTGATCCATGATGGGTTCTAACAAGGCCTTTAGAATCACAGCATTAACTCAGTGGAACTCCTTACCACCATCAATTAGATGACAAACCATCCAAATTCTCAATGTCTACTGAAAACATACGTTGTTTCCCAATAAACATTCTCAAGTAGGTGATAGTATCTTCTGTATACGATAATATACCATACTCAGTTCAGAATTTAACGCCATGTTTTTAAAAACATATACTACATTTTTGTATATTTATCTATGTAAGCTATTCATACATTATCAAGTAAATAATAATGAGAATAGTTATGCCATTAAGGCTGTTTCATACAAATGTTTTCTCATTAAATATATCCGCTCTAGAAGGCACAAATTATGTAATCCCTCACATGATGCAATATGTATTACGGTACAATTGATTCCTTTCTTTTCAAAATTTGTCTTAAATAGCTTAATGAAATGTAACTAGCCCCCAGTTGGCAATTCTCAGCAGCCACATAAGAAGATTCATATGTTAGCTTACATATTTAACTTTTACTACTTCTTAACCCAACTGTTTCAAGCAGAAGTTGTGCATGAGGCAGAAAATGTGGCAACTTTTAAAACTAGTTCTTAAAAACAGAAGTGAAAGTAGTAGTACCATAGTTAATAAAAAGGGGATGCAATTTATTCCTTACATCAATTTCCATTTTATTCCTTTTTTCAGCTTTAGTCGTCATTCAAAAGGCATTGTTCAAATTGCCCTAATTTGAAAACAACAAGTGTAGGAAATACTTGACAATGAAGATGTAAAACCTCTAAAATCCAGTTACCTTAGTAACCATGAGAATGTAGAAGAATAAGAATACACAGACAGTCAGGACATCATTTCAGATTCTGCAGGGTTTAGGCTGGAATACAGTCAGCTTTCATTAGCTTTTTGTTTTTCTCAGCAGGTCCTTGGACTTTGAAAGGAAACCTGAATGACAGCTAAGAGCAATTACAGCCTTACTCTTGATTACCCATGCCAAATAGGACTGCTTTCTCTAGTGTAAACTTCCCAGGCTAACCATAATCAAGGAGGCCCTGAACATGAGTTATACTCCCAAATTAAAACCAATGTAATTCAGTTCTTCTGACATAAGGAATAAAATGGCATCCCTTTGTAGATGCATCAAGTTAATATTTAACCAGCATGCAAAAGCTATTCCTTACTACTTAGACATCTCTTATTACCAGCCACTGCAACGACAAAAGAAATAAAGAACACCTTGCTTTCATAAGCAACTATGCTGATTTCCATTTTAGGATGGGGAAAGCAGAGTCTGAGAAAGTTTAAAGACTCTTCCTGAGGTCATTTATGTAATCTGTGGCAGAAATAAGCAGAAAAATCATTTTTTTCTCAGAATGTAGCTCTAAAGGCTGATGGCTTTTAGTGCTGTTCTACTTAGTCATTCCAAATAAGACAGTGCTTAAAGAAAGTACATGTTTAAAATTATCTTAAAAGAAAAATCAAATTAAAAGTGAGTTCAAAATATTGTATTATTAAATACAAAAATATATCATGAAGATCTTGTTTATTTTTAAAAGAAAATGAAATACTAAATGCTTGTTTAAAGAGCAACAGTAGCAAAATATGTTTCAAGAAAGATAAAGTACTACCATTAATTTAATAGGATAATGGTTGTAAAATGTTTTATAGATACTGGCAGGTGTTGGAAATGTGGACAAGTAGATTCTGTTACTTCTTCTTTTATTACAAAAAGTAACTGTATAAGTGATCACTTGATCCAACAGTATTCCTTCTGGTTCTTCTCAACTAAGCAGTAGCAAAAGTACATAGGGTATTAGTAAATAGAAATGGTGGAATAACACCTCCTCAGTGAATAAACCAAGAACATAGAAAATCAACAATTAGAAATTTAATTAGGATAAAAATATGACAGCAAATAAATTATTTTTGATAGCTGAAATGTGCACATTGTTTTAATTATTTCAATTGTCTTAGAAGGCTAGATAAGAAATCTCACTTCCTCTTTGAGGCATAAGTGTTACAACACCTTAAGAACTCAAATTATTTATTATGCTTGATAAAGCAGAACAATTGTTGGTATCATTAAAGGATAAAGCTTGAAATTTCCTCAATGCCAACGAATCAGTTTAAAGGCATGACTCAGTGAAAATTACACATATGAACAGCTCTACTTACTTTAACAACACATCTACAATAGTATATAAGTATTTTGTTTTAGTAGGGTTTGCTATCTTTGCTATCTTCTGGAACAGGCATTAATCTGACCATACTCACCTGGTTTCATCTTGGAAGCAAAGGAGGCCTGGGCCCAGCTAATACCTGAATGCTCCATGTGTATTGCTCTGAAAGTACTAGAGTAAGGGTGGTGACCTAAAACCAGGCAATTTAATTTAATGAATGGATAAAATTAATGACACAAAAATAATAGCTTCTTCAATTACTTCAGTACTAGTGACTCTCACAGAGTTGGTACACTAAGCATTTTTCAATATCAAAGTGAATAGAAGTCTTTGTTCATGCAAACTGAAACAAACTTCTAAGTGACATGATCTATATTCAGACTGTTCTCCAAAAATGTAAATCGAATTAATGAGAAAGCAAGTCAAAATAAAGTGCTTTGTTCTGATTCCCCAAAACAGCAGAACTAAAATAGCAGCACAATTATTTCCTCAGTGGTATTATCTGCTGGAATTCCAGAGCATCTACTACCAGGTTCAGTAGTATTACAATTCAGCTATCCAGTATTTACAAACGGTAGTGTGGGCGGGGGTGGGGAGTGGCAAAGACAGAGATACCACCAGTGGTATTTGGGAATGTATATGGGCCCTAAAGAGAACCAATTGTTTGGGAGAGACAAAAGCCAATTCAATAGGAAACCAACCAGGCTAAGACAGATGGTCACTGATTCAGGTTCCACCCCTCCCCACAACAAAAATAAGCTTAAGGAGGCATTTTCTGTTCCTAAGCAACACGCCAAAGAAGGCATAAGTCTTTTACTACATGTTATTTCCCCTGCTCCTTTCTGATTTAATGTAAAAAATGTCATTCACTAACATGGTAGGTTTTAAAGAAGACCTGAAATTAGCTCAGCTGTGAATGGCTCTAATTGAAGCATGCATTTTAATTACTTAAAGCACATGAGCAAAGTGGCTAAAATTGCTGGCTTAGGGCACATCCATTCACTGTTTAAAATGTCCATTCTACGTTCTGAAAATTTAAGTAATGCTAATGCCATCTTCTCTAAACTTATCTCAAATGCTACACCTTATTTCCTCTTTTTAGAAAGTAAATGCTGTATTTTGTTTTACAGCTGCTATGATGTGGAAAAGTTTAAGCTCCTCCACCCCATTTTTCCTACCTCTATCTCAGCCTAAAACCATACTGTACTTTTAAAAAAGACAATGTAAAGCAGCAACAATATCATATTCCTGTGCACATGATTAGATTTCAGGCCTTCATGTATGCCTTCGCGTACATGACTGCTAAAAAAAAAGTGACTATTGGCAATATAGAAATGAAATAAATACATAAATAAAGAACCAACTGAAGTCCTGTCATACAGTTTGAGGGCCTATGATAAAACTTAGACGTAGCAGATTTACATAGAATAGATTTCTATGACAAGCGATAAACAACCTAAGAGTTTACAACCTCACCTAGCAAGTTTGCATTTTTGCACAGATTCTAAAGATTAGAATATATCCACCCACAGTTGTCCAGAAAACATTTGAATTACTGTGTTAGATTATAAACATAATAGGCCAGAATACTCAGGATGCCTTCATCAACTGAGCTAAGGATACTTCATGCAAGGGCCCTGGGGTATAGAAGACAATTCTCCCACATTCTCCCACAATTCTTATTTGAATTCTGCCAATTGTTTTTTTGTTTTGTTCTGTTTTTTCAAGCCATAGAACAAAAACAAGAGATTACATTTCTTTGCAGCCTTCACATTTCTAATATTTTAGGAACAGCCAAATGGCTCTACAATGTCTGAAAGTTACAGAAATCAAGAACTTACACAGTGGGGGAGAGAGCACAGTAAATCAGGTTCAAAAATGCTACCAACATTTGGTGAGGGACTGCTGCTTGTGCAAAGAAATAATGAAGGATGAGACAAGGATATGAGAGTGAACCTTGCTTTTTTGTTTTTTTTTTAAAGCCCTTTGGCTCAATTCAGATTAGGATCAAGAAAGAACAAAACAGGTTTGCTTGACCCTGTTTCATGCAAGTGGGTAACCAGAGGTCTATAAAGAAACATAGTTAAAATTAGATGCACAAGCGATCTGCAGTAATAAAAGAAAGATTTACAGTTATAACCTTTACTCAAAACTGAGATGGGAGGATACCAGCTTTTCAGTACAGTAGCTAATCATCTGTTCAAAATTTAGAGCTGCTTGGTATGCCATTGTCACATTCCTAATTTTTTCACAGGATTTGCATGTCAGCAAGGCAAAAAGAGCCTAGTTGAAGACAGCACCTACATTAGCTACAATGGACATTCAATTACTATCCCATTTGTGCTTTCCAGTTCCCATTAACACTTGCACATTCAAGACTAGGCAAAAAGAACAACAACAACAAAATGCAAAGTGGGTAACATATGGTCAAATAAAAAAAACCCAGAGAAGGAATGTTAGAACAGCATGTGGTCTGCAAATGTTTCATTCACTCACACACTGACTGTTCACCTTACCTTTATTAAGCATTCCTTAATCATCTGCTGAAAACAGTTTGTTTTAGCTACCAAGCTCAATATAGTCACATTTGTGTTTTTGTTCAATATGCCATTAAATGGGCTAATATTTTGCTAAGCAGAAGGTCCCTAAACAGCAGGAAGCAAACAGAGCCCTTGATAGCCTGAACTCAGTAAACAGCCTTGGCTTCAGTAAAGTCCATTTCCACATCCCCACCACCTCCTCCAAATAAAAGCAATACCAACCAGAAAAATAGGCTCCGCGATCATCACTCTGCAAAGTTGTTGACAGGGATCACCTGAGTGAGGATTTGAACAAGGTCCTATTCCAGTAGTCTAAATATTTAGGCTTCATACCAAACCACTGTCTTAAATAGACAGTATTATTTTTATAAAGCAGATAGTATTTTTAGACAAAGATTTTTTTTAAAGAAAACACAGTATTTCCTTGATCCTACAGTGCGACATGATATAAAAGGAAACCACCAGCAGCAAGGACAAGCTGTGCTCCACTTGGTCTCCTCTGAAGCAAGTAATGTGCCTTCCTTGAGCAAATGTAGCTCATATTTCCTGCTGTGGACATATTCTCCAGGGCTTCCTCTGGAAGGGACCATGAAGAAAGTGGCCCATTCCATTTCTTACTATGGTGGCCTCTCAATACTGTAGTTCAGATAACATAACAAGCCCTGGCTACAAAACCCCACAACAAGCCATGACTTTACAGGCGCAGGAGGTCACCTTGTTGTTTGTGGCAAGTTTGAAAAACATGGCTTTGAGGCCATGCAAACCTAGTCACTGTGTCCAGAGGAGCTTTCTGCACAGTATGCATTCATAGGATTGCTGCTCCAGTATCTTAACAAGTCTTTGTTTAGAAAAGGCTTAACCTGAATATGGCAGAACACCCATAAAAGAAGAATGTTCTCATCTTGGATTAGTTTTTCTCTGCTACTTCGACCATCTGTACAGTTTGTAGAAAAACCTGTAGACCAGGTCCCTATCCAACCCTCTGGGACTCCAAGATGGCCACATCCCTTTTCCAGCATCACTGCCTTTCTCTTCACCACTGATCATTTCGTTGAAAATACTCTCCTCAAGTTGGATTACTGGCAGTAAGAGTCTTTGGCATTTTTGGTATTTAGGCCCTGTCCTGCTTTAGGCCCTGTCCTGCTATTTAGGCCATAGACCAGGACCTTGATCATCATTGGAATGCATCTCCCCATAGCTTCTTCAAAACTGAATTCAGTCTTACATTGAAATATGTTTAACAATGCTACTGTAAATCTGCATGTACAATCAGTTTTGAACTAAGCTGAGTTACAAATCAATGCAACAGTTAACTCCTTGTAAACATGTGTTATGATTTACATGTTTCAATGTGAACACATGTGTGTGGTGGTGAAATAAAATAAGCTGTGGAACTATTTAAAATGATGCAGAAACATGAAGCTAAGATGTTAAAAATACCTAAAGTCACAGCTTGGTGGAGGATTTCCACAACCCTTTTCTGTGTTTTGATGGTTTTAAAAAGTTCGTATTTTCAACCTATCCACAGTATGGCCTATGAGACAGTCAGGGAACTATTTTTTTATTCAGCATATCAATCCTTTATAAATAAATCCATATAAATCCTTTAGGAAATCCACACTATATGTATTTCCAACTTAGTTACCCAAATCACCAAGGTATCCTCTTATTTTGTTTGGAAGAGAGCTGGTGTCTGATAGCTTCTTGATTCGAAATTGCTCTATTAGCTTCATCTTCCTCTGTTTTGTTCCTGCATTGCAGAACTGAAGCACAGAAAGAAAATGTTGTTATTCTTATAAAGATTTTATTATATTTTGTCTCAATGGCTTGTGAAATCATGCTAGCTTCCCACCTCTTCCACCAAATTACTTGTTTTTAACTTAATTTCCTTTCAGCAGTTTCGCAGATTTGAGGGCAATTTACATTCATTTTTCTATCATACCTTTCTAATTAGGCTGGATAAATATCACTAAACCAAAACATTACACTGTCACTGATCTGAAAATCTGTTAGATCTGTACAAAAGAAGTGGCTCAAAGCTGTGGTGCTTGTCTGAACTGACTCTCCTGATTGAGTTCACAAAGAACCACTGAGCTGGAAACATTTTCAAGATTCGGTCAGTCTAATCATACCTTTTCTTTCTGACCAGTTTCCTGGTTGCTTTCTACTTCTTTTACCTCTGAACGTCTATTCACATGCAGCACTTTCATTTGCATATTAAAATATTTATTGAAAAAAGTTCTATATTTTTCAGTGAAACCTCTTTTAAAAATATGTGGCTAAGGTCTTGGGGGGGCGGGGGAGATAACCCTCACTCAGAGAAATGCCTTGACTGGGTTTTGACAATATGACAAACCATCATGGGTAACCAGTCACTGTGGGTTATCATGCAAATCCAGACCACTTCCTGCCAGGCTGCTTCTTCAGGAGCAAAAAGTCACCCTGCCAATCTATGTCTTGTTTTAAGGGTTGTTGCAACAACTATGGATTGTCATCCCCTCCGAACTTGGGAGAACAACCCCATCATGGGTCCAGAGAAGTGGCAAACAAGTTCCTTGCTACTCATGCCAAGTTCACTTGAGCCACCATCAGTGATAATTCCATAAATGGGCTGGGCTGCACTTTGTACATTTCCAAACACCTGGAGTCTCAGGAAAGTGGAGGATGCTGATAACTGTCAGCTCCAACCTTAAATCTAGAGTATTTCACTGTGAAGGCAGTGATCTGCTCATCATCCCATTTTGCAAGCAAAGATCTGCTCATGGCTTTGCTTTCATTTGACAGCTCACAGTTTGTCAGCAGCCAAATGAAAGCAATGTCTTGGAAGTCTGGCTTTCTCAATGTCTACAGATAGTACTTGTGTTGCCAGCAGACACCTACCAGGGCATTGACCAGGTAAAGCTTCAAATTTTAGGAAGTCAGAGCTGCACACTTGAGAAAGTCTGAGCTACCAACCAATTAAAAAAGTGGAAGTATCCTTGCATACACGGAAAAGGTGGCTAACCGGTGAAGGCTTCCAATGTGCTTCTTGGACACTTTGAAGATGTTGTCACGGGCTGCCTTTCTCCAAAAATAAAGGGGGAGGAGTCACAGCAATCACAAAAGAGATTATGATCACAGCAGAGAGAAGAGGCAAGACAGGTTCAGCAACCAATTCTCCTGGAATACCAGCAGGAGGACCAACCATGGCTGTGTTGCCATGCTGGGTGAACTTACTCATTCTGTTTTCAAGCAGGATTACACGGACTCCTTGGGTTCCATGAGCATCCCTCAGGACTTCAGTGAAATTTTACAGCCTCTCATTTTCAGGGATTTTCCCTCTATAAAATCTAATTAAAATGATTTTCAAAAACTGGTCTAAGCAATGGAATACTACTGTGGCTGTAGTGCTCTGTCAGCATTCCCAGATGCTCTCCCTTAACTTGACCATCTGATCATACCTTCATTATGGGAAAGTACATCTACTGTAATCAGGTCATTTTTCTCTGATTTCAGCAGCTGAAAATTGCATTTCTATTGCATTTCAGAAAGACTAAGGATTTCTTGATTTCACTGTACAAGTTATTGTTGAGCAAATTTTTAAGATCAGTTCTTAAAATTTCCTTGTGAAAATGATTGTTGGAAATGACTTTCCACTTTGTTACTGTGTGTTTTTATATTTTGTTTTATTATTATTATTATTATTATTGAGTGTACTTTAAACAGCAGAGAAATGGTATGAAATGCTGAGTAAAGGAAATAGGCATTTTTGTAGTTAAAGAGACAATTTGGCTATTGTGTTGTTAGAATCTATTACTATTTTCATTTCTATCCAACCCAATAGCTGGGGTCACAACCATCTTTCATTTTATTTCCATGGAAGCAAGTAACTATTCACTCTCATTTACATTTATTATCACATCTATAACTTTCAATATATTTCCTCCAAAATCTCATCAAAACATCATATGCTCTTTACCTCCAAATGCTCTTTTCTTATGTTATTAACAACTGAAAGCAACTTGCCACCCATCTATTTCAGTGGCATACAGGTAATCCAATCCTCCTGATAAGCAGCTGTTGTCTTTCCTACCATTACAAAGAGTTACTCATCATTTTCACTTGGAAATGGTGAAGGCCAATGTCAAAAATGAGGAAAAAGAACAAGACAGTCACACTGGGGGTGGGGGGGGGACTCTTATGGAGATTTACTTGTAAGTAAGTACTACTGAAATCAAAAGGACTTGTTTCCCTGCAAAAATATGTGTATTCAACTTGGAAAAAAATCATGCTTTTGATAAACTGAGGTACTACTTTTTTCACAGAAAGTAAGTAAGAAGCAACTACACAAAGAATCAATGGAGTATATGTGATTCTCATCACTCTTCAGTAACTTAACAGCTATTTTCCCTTAGAGAGTAAAAAGTAACAAAAGATCTTTGAGATTAGTGCAGAAGATAGAATTTTTGCCAACTACAAACAGAGCCCTTTCTAACTAAAAAAAATATCAAACAACAGATGCAGGGTATAATTTATGGCATAGTACTGTGGGTTGCGCCCTCAATGCTTGTAAGCCACTGAACTTGGAGTTTTATAAGCATCCTATGCAGAGGGAGAATCAGCAACTGGCTCCCTGCACCACCTGTTCCGCATTTTTACTAGTCGAAGTGAGAAGGAAAGCAACTGCGGAGGGCACAGGATAGACACTGGCCTCTGTGTATTGCCCCTCTTCTAGCTTCTCACAGAAATTATCCCTTTATCTTCTCTCTCCAAGGCCACTTTGCCAACCTTGGAGAGGTCTTTCTGTACCTGTTGTGGGGTGAGGGAATTGGCACACAGAATCCTAGTTTGAGACCTAGTTTCTGATCTTGAATCTGGGACTTCAAATTATCTAGGGCCCATAGGAGCAATACCCCTATCACTATTCTACTCCAGAATGAATCTCCAGCAGCAGAGCTGTGTTTGAGAATATGGAAAACAGAATAGAAGAGATCGGTTCAACCTCTTATGTTTCTTTCCCCACTGCATACTGGATACAAACAACTAATCCCTGGAGTTATGAAGATTGATCCTCTAGCTCTGAACCCCAGAAAGTCTCTTTTGATAGATTAACACTGGTCTTTTATGCAATATCTGCTCTAAACCTACACCAAACAGTGAGGCTACTGTAAGACAATGTGCCTGCAAACTGTTCCTTGTGCAATAGGTACATTCTGAACCACAGCGTATTAACAGAATATGAAACATAGTTAGCTTTTGCTTTGAGTATTAGCATGTAAACCTTTGCAAGGAACCACTGTCATTTATTTAGTTGAAACATTTCTATACCACTGTTCATCATCTACCATTGTTATACCACATCATATACCACAATATACCACTATTCATTCCAGGGAGGAATACAATGTAAATAATACAGTATCCAGGACCAAATAGAATATAATAAAACCAACAATATCCAACAGACTTAAGACAAGACAACAAATAAAAAATATTGCAAACATGGCAGCAAAGAAAGATGCACAACCTGGTCTGTGGATTCCAAGCATGCAGCTATATGAGCTTTTGGCTCTGCTGTATGTTTTTGGGTAATACTATGCCCTTCTCCACCCTATCACTAAGAAGAGTGCTTCAGGTTATTTCTCTAATTTTCTCTCTAACCAGACATTTTATGATTCTAATTCTTGTTTTTGTTTTTCCTAAAATTGATAAAGAAAAATTTAAGCCATTACCTTTGGCTTACCTATGTGCAATTAATATGCTAAATCCAGGTTGCATTTCAGCAGTGTTTTGGTAATATCCAGACAGAGGACTATGCAGGCAAAGCGAATGACACTGTCCCTTCACTTATGATTGTCTCTCTCCAGACAGAGTGGGAACAGCCCCATTGTGATAAGGAAAGACAACCCCCAACATGGCTCCTATTTGTCAGGGTGCAGAACCTCAAAACTGCCTACTAAATCCAGCCAACCTGGGGGCCCAGTCTGGCCCTCTGAAATTTCCCAGGTAGCCATGATACAGTCCTCATGCCTCTTTCTTAAACCACAGTAGTTGGGTGATCTCTCAGTTTCTATGTGATTTTTCCACTATCCTAAAAGGTTGAAACATCTCTCCTAAAGCTTAGTTACTGGCAGTATGAACTAAAATATACTGCAATACATAGCACTTTGGTCCTACTTTTTTGGCCCTGACCACCAGTGAAATGCTTCTCCAAATCTAGCCCTCAGGTGGAAAGAGGTTAATGCCCCTGCTTAATAGAGACATTGTTAGAATATTGTGGGTCTGAATTACAAAAAAATCACACAACTGTGGTAACAATTTAACTAGGCTCAAGAGGATTTCTTAATCAGTATTGAAAAGAAGAAAAATTCTGGCTCTATTTCTCTGATTTAAAAGGAGGTTTAAAACTGATTTAAAACTCCATGGCATTTCCTAATTCTAGACCAAGCTAGGTCTCACAAAGCACCAACTCACATTTTTAAATGGAGGATATACCACCCATGTGTATTCAATTGGTTTAACTGGTAAGTGGCCATTACCCATCAGTGTTATGCTCTTACTACCTAGATGACCACTATCAAGTAGACTGTCTCTTTGAAAGTGCAGGATATCTCTTAGCAATGAAATAATTCCATGTTATGGGAAGATCTGTAGCTTGGTGGAAAAGCACCTGCTTTGCATGTACAGGGTCCCAGATGTACTCCCTCACATTTCCATATGTGACTGAAAAAAACTTGGGCAGCCATTGCCAGTCAGTGTCAACATTAGGCTGCATGAATCAAAAGTGTGAGCCAATATAAGGCAACTTCCTATCTTCACATTTTAGAAGCTGTGACAATGCAGGGAATATAACATGTGAAACAAATTTTAGTCTACTGGTGGAATAGAAGGTATAAAAGACAAAAAGACAGAAGATTCTCCATCTTGGAACTATCAGAAGAAAGGCATAACTAAGCCCAAGGCTAAACATAATGTACTACAGTATGTGTGCTTCAAAACCAGGAAAAAGGAAGCAAAAGAAGAGAAAGGAATCAAGTGATCAGCGATCCCGGGAGGTGGGGGGGACCCCTCTATTTCCACTTTTCTTCCCATTCCACTCAAATATGGTCTACTGATAAAAATGTTTGAGTCTGGGTAGAGATGTTTTCCATTGACTCCCTGTCAGGACTGTGAATAGGTACTCAGAGAGGAAAGCTAGATTAGAAACCAAATAAGCTGAAATGACTCCTTAAAACTGCTTCTTAAAAAAAAAAAAAAAGCTTAAAGTGCAACTTGTCATCAAAATGGAGGTCCCTGATTACCTGGCAATGAGCAAGGACAGAACATGTTGCCCTTTATTACAGCCTGCTTTTCACAGAACTCCCATGCCTTTTACAGCTGCTGAAAGAAATTACTCAGGTGATATTTCACCCTCCAATGTTCATCTTCATGCCAAGAAAAACTTTTCTTGCTCCATTTCCCACTCTCCTAGTGCTGCTAAGGCCACAAGAGACCTTGCATAAAAAAACAGGTTGCAACTATTTGTGCTCCCCTGTCAGAACTGTAGTGAGGAGAAATTACATAGAGCAGTTGAGTGTGGTGAGGTAAGCTAGGGGAAAGTGCACTTTTTAATTCCCTTTTCTGCACACTCATTTTTTAAAAGTAGAAGCTTCTCCTGTATTTAGGGCAAACAGGCCCATAAACTGGCATTTTAAAATGTTGTTGGGTGCCCATGATAGACCATTTAGCACCACTGACAGGAACATTCTCATTGGTTTAATTTGCTTGTTTTAGGTTAAAAAGGCAGATCCCTCTTGTAAGCTACTCTGCTTTCAAGGACATGGCTATCTCACGGAAACCAATGCCAACCAGCTGGAGATCCTGGGTGCAGTAGTGCTTGTCCAGCTGTTGCGCATGAGAAATGCTGCACACAGACAGGAGAAATTACATTACCAAAAGTGTTACTTGGGATCTCATTGCCTCAGGTAGTGTCTATTTCCATATAATCTAGGCTTTAACATCTGTACCCTACTCATTGCAATCTAGCCTTTAACATGTGTACATGTGCGCTCACATTTGGCAAGTGAGTTAGTGGATGCAGTCTTTTTAGCATTTTTAATAAAGTTCAGGAATACCTTCCCAAAGGAAATTCATTAGACTCCTTCTTGGAATCTTTTAAACAGCAACCAAAACATTTTTATTTCTAGAGCACTTACTATAAAATTTATGTCTCATGGATTTTTTTAATGAATGTCCTATTAGGCTGAATCTTTTTTTTAACCATCTTCTTTAAACTGCATTGTGTTTCCTTTACAATGAATGTCATGCTTCCATGAACAGAAGGGCAGGGTAAAAAAAAAGCATAAAATAATAAACAACAAATAATCACCCCCTTCTTCTCACAGCAACTCTCTTGCCTGGCAACAAGACTGCCTAGCAACAGTGGCACCTGGCTGTTGGAAGAGTGGATGTGAGGGATAGCTCCTTCTTCATAGGTCTGCTTGTTGAGTTGGGGGACAGCAAAATGTAGAGCAAGTTCCCAAAACCAGAATCATAGGCTGCATGACTACCTCCTCCCTTTCAAGATGTCTGGCAGATCTTCACTGTCACCTTAGCTCTCATACATTGAGTGCCTGCTTGTTAAATAATAAGGCATTTATTCAGAATTTAAGAAACTGAGTTCATTATATGGCCTGTCAATGCCCTTGGGCAACTTGGAAGTAACATGCACAAGATGATTCAGGAGAACAGCTGGCTTGCAGCTGCTTTATCCATTTACCCCTTTCTTTTATTTCCAGAGCCTAGCATTTGTGAAGAGCAAGAGCAATCTGCAAGTCAGGGAATGACAGGAGTCTTTATTTAGATCCTTTCCCAATAGGGTTGGCCACACATTAGAAGAGACCTATTATTCCCTTCTATGCAGATTGTTTTGTGCTTTCCTTCACAAAGAGTGACCCATTCTGATGGTTCAAGGTTGATAAGAATACGTTAAGTTATAGCCAGATAGAGGAAGGAGTTCTACTCCACGTGTAGCCACCTGAAGAAATAAGATGACAAGTCTTTTTTTCCAGTCATGATGCCCTGGTTATGAGATGCTTTCCACAGGGACACTCCATGTTTCCAGAGGGGTAGTTCCTAAGACTACCAGTCAAACGGTGTTCTGCAGCAGATCTGTCTTTTGCTCATTAACAGACTGTATGTGAGGTAAGAAAAAAGGGGGGAAAGCACTAAGAAAATACTTAAGCCTTACAAGGATTGGGCAGAAAAGTCCATTTTAAGGTAGGGTATTGTACAATTACACACACACACACACACACACACACACACACACCCCTTAATCTGGAAGCTTCCAGATTAAAATGGTCTTATTTTCTCAGTCTTATTTTGGCAGTGGGATTTGTATCCAAAATAGTAACAACAATAACATATTATTTTATCACCACCTTTATTAGTCACTTTGAAAGCTCTGGATGATGCAGCCTAAATGACATTGCAAGAGACAAATAAAATAAAACCAATAAAAACTGCAAAAAATTGAACACATGATTTCCAGATCTTCTGATATGACAGCAAACATGAGGTCAGATCAAGTAAGACTTGTGTCAAGAGAATGGGGTAGAATCAGCAGTGGGCAGCTCCTTGTGAAAGTGGTACATGGCCAAAAATTGGGGGTTGTCATGAGCATGGCACTTCCCTTTCTCCCTCTCAGCAGGCTCAAAAGGAAACCCTAGAAGAAAACTCCTTTTATTAAAACTGTAGCATATAAATTCAGTAGCTTTTTCTTTGAAATGTGGGGAAAGTATCAGCCAGTGTAAGAGATGACCCTAAACTGAAACCTCCCTTTTTTTCCTCCCTGGTTCCACCCTCAGGCAGCTCCTGCTGCTTGCAGGCTAGACAGGGGAAATACCAGACACTTAGAAACTGGTCTGCTTGCTTCACCTGTTGTCAGTTGGCCAGGTAAAGGAACTCACCCTGCATCCCCTCTGCTTCTGAAAAGCATCTCTCCCTTTCTAAGGCAGGTTGGTACTCTCAGTCTGCCTGAGAAACTTCATTATGTAACCTTGAACCTGCCAAGTCCTCTGCCCCACATCCCACTCCACCAGAACTGGACTAATCTATCTGAGCAGAGGTCCCCTCTATACATTGACTTCATGTGCATGTGTGTGAGCAGAGATGTTAGCTTTCTATGTGTTGCTTCTTCTGTGATGAAATCCTATGCAAATTCAGAACCATGCTCCAGTGAGGAGGCATGCCAGGAGTTGTAGGTCTTCTGAACTAGACAGAAAAACTATTAGGTGGATCCAAAATTGGCTGCTAAATTGGACACAAAGCATACTCATCAACTTCATCTTCTAAAATTGGAGGATGGTAACTAGTGGGGTGCCACAGGGTTCAGTTCTGGCCCCAGTGCTCTTCAACATCTTTATTAATGATTTAGACGAGGAAGTACAAGAAAAGATAATCAGATTTGCAGACAATACAAAACTGAGTAGAGTAGTAAACACCCTAGAAGACAGAATGAGATCCAGGGCGATTCTGATAAACTTGAACGCTGGGCTGAAGCAGAATGAGATTCAGTAAGGACAAGTGCCAAGTCCTCCACCTAGGAAATAGAAACCAAATGCATTGATACAAGATGGGGAACATATGGCTCAACAGAACTGGAAAAGACTTTAGAATAATTGTGGACAACATGCTACGTATGAACCAACAGTAAAATGTAGCCACCAAAATGGCAAGTGCTATTTTGGGATGCATTAATAGATGTATTAATTCTAAATCAAGAAAAGTAGTAGTTCCCCTATACTCCTCACTAGTCAGACCCCATCTGGAATACTGTGTCCAGTTCTGGGCATCAAGATTTAAGAAAGAAAGATGCAAAAAAAAAAAAAAGGAAAAGTCCAGAGGAGAACAACAAATATGATCCAGGTTTGAGAAACACTGCCCTTAGAGCAGAGACTGGGAGAACTGCGCATGTTCAGCCTTGATAAGAGAAGACTGAGGCAGGACATGATATCCCTCTATAAGTACCTTAAAGGCTGTCACAAAGAGGAATGTCAAGATCTCTTCTGGCTGATACCAGAATGTAGGACAAGGAATAATCAAGTCAAGGGGTGACAACCTGGGTCAAAGCTAGATATCAGGAAAAGTTTCCTCATTGTCAGACCAATATGACAATGGAAACAGTTGCCCAGAGCTTTCCCACACTAGAGACATTAAAAAAAGAACCTGGATAGCTATTTGAGTGGGATGGTGTAAACTGAAGTCCTGCAACAGCAGAGTGTTGGACTTGATGGCTTTCATGGCCCCTTTCAATTCTACCATTCTATGATTCTATGAACTTGGAAGATAGCACTTTGAAGCATATATGCCTACAGTTGTGCCTTTATTCAAGATACCTCAGATTCAAATTGCTCCATAAAATGCAAACAGTATGACACCGATTTCAACAAAGTCAGCCTTTTCTGATGTGCTTTTTTATGGTCGCATTGTACAAATGAGACAGATTCCAGACTCAAAAAAGGTCAGAAGCTAAAGAAGTTTCAACACTGTAGGATGAGAATGCTGGCCCAGTCAGCTCCCCATGAGCGTCATATGCTAATGGCAGAGCTTCAGTTGTCCTTAAAATAAGGGTGGAGAGAGAGAAACTGCAAAGTCATAATCAATCATCCAGAGCTTTTGGGTGGGGTGGGGGAGGATTAAACAAAATTCCTGAATTGCACTCAGAAACCAGCGTTCTGATCTTCAAAGAACTGGTAGAATGTGTTCCTGGTCACAAGCTGTGCCAAGCAGATAGAGAGTTGGATTTTACTCCAAGACACAAAACATTCTCTTCAAAATGGATGCAGCTAGAATAACCAGCCATCAAAATGATTTTTGCAACAGCTTTCCAGCTGAGATTACAAAAGAAAAGGCATTATTTCACAGCAGTGGACTGATCTACTTAATGCAAATATAACTGAGGATTTTTTTTAAACCACAATGCATAGAAAAGAAAACTCTGACAAGTACTTCAGATGAGTATCTAATTTACTTCCCACAACCTTAAGAAGTAACACAGCAAGACCATTCTTCTAATGATGAAAAGATGCTCTCAGTCCCTACTGTGCCTGTATGCAGGATCTGCAACAAAAAGTTCTGATGCATTCTCACTCCATAGGAGTACTGCTCCTTCCTGGGGTTTCAGCCAGCTCTGCCCTTCTCTAGTAAACTTTCCCAACCTCCATTTTCCATTCCCCCGCTTTTCTTTTCTCTTTTCCAGCCAACAACCAACATGCTGTGACTACTGAGCATGCTTAGTCAACCTTGGGCTTTTTGTTTTTGTTGCTGCTGCAGCTTGCTTACCCCTGGAAATTGGGAAGTGCTAAAGTATTTTCCATCTATGAAGACTTCAAGGTTGCACTGAGTCCACAGGTTATGTCCCTGCTCTTTATTCTCAGCACCCCCATTCTGGATATATTCTGTCAGTACTAACCATCTGATCAGTGGTGACAGAGCACTAATCATTATTGGAGGGGCAGATAGCACCCTTCTTCATCTTGGCTAGTACACAGCCACCAAGAGGCAGTGCTGTACCTATATTACAAACCATACTTTCAACCGTATCTCAACAGATAGCTGTTCCTCATTGTTACAAAGATCCCTAACTTAGGTCAGGGGTGGGCATCCTCATGCATATATATGCACATGCAGTTTTACTTCAACCTATTCATGTATAAGCACAAAGGGACTAGAAGATGGGTTCTTTGGAAAGTAGAAGGCAATTAGTGTTCTTCACCACTATTAGCAATGGAAGAACATAATTCTTGCTTTATTGGGATGAGACAAGCTACTAAAGTTGGGAAACATCAAGTGGAGGATCACAGCAGCACTGTAGCTATTAGCTGCATGGAAGCAGCAATACAGCAGTGTCAGAAAGGCAGCAATATGGCCTTCACCTCCCACACCCACAGCAATAATTCCAGTGGAGATGACTGTCCTGGTGTTGCTGCCAAGCTAGGCAAAGGGGGAAAGAAAGGGTAGCTCCCCATTTTCACAGGCCACAGCCTGTGAAATGACAAGAATGCAGCCTACAGTTTGCTCACCCCAGACTATACAAATTATGAGGGTGGATTTGATTTAAATCAAATCAATTTAAAACATGATTTAAATCACTAGACAGTAAGACTTGATTTAAATCACGGCTTTCTACATAATTTGTACACATGCCTGCCTTAACCATAGGTAGAGGAACTACACAGAAATCTGTATTTTGCAGCCTGCTGCCATTATAGGTTTTCTCCTCCAAGGAAAGAATAATATGATAAACCTCAGGCTGCAATACACAAAAAATCCAAAGACGTGAGGAATATGCTGCTAAAAGAGTTCATTTTTACTGCGTGTCCTTCCCTCCTCACACTTAGCTTCTTGTGCAGATCTATTACACTCACAACAGTCTTCTATGATTTAAAAAAACCTTAGCACTTAAAAGGTAGTGAGTTGATTCTGTGTACACAGATTTGCGAAGGAACAATGGGATTAAGGTTTTTTCTCTACTCTGTGTATTTACTTGGTAACATTTTTGCTGTAAAGAAGAGGCATGTGAACTCTACAGACACAAATTCAGTTTGAAGAACTGTAAAACCAAGCATCTGTGATAAAATCTTCTAGATAGAAAAATTATCCAATAATCTTTCAGAAACCTCTGGAAGAGCATGACATTGCAAATGGGTTAGTGAAATGTATTTACCGAAAAATGGAAACATTGAATGAATATACAGCCTCCTGCCACACAATTAAAAACTAATCCTTATTTCATTATGAATAACCTTTGGACTATATAATGTATGTTAAAGAGAAAACTATCTTTAGATAGATGTTCCTAAAAATTTATTTAAAAAATCACTGATTTTTATGCACTCTGCAAATAATTAAGGCTGCAATTCTAGGAAGATCATCGCACTGACCTTGGACTGATTTCTGAGAAAGAATGCTTAAGCCACAGGGCTTTAGGGCTAACATCTAATAGAATACAGGGAACACACTGTGAAGGACCCTTGTTACAACTGCCTATTTTCTTGGGCTATTGTACTGGTTCAGTTTGCACAGTCATGATGAACCTGCAGCTAAAGGGTCATTTCTGCCCTCAACACAGAACTCATTTATTATTTATTTATTGGTTTCCTTTTTGTACCACTCGGCTATCAGTACAGCATTTGTACTAAAAGGCTATTAAATTTCAACATGTGCACACATTTATTTTATGTATGACAACAATGCAAGAATGTATCTTAAATATCTTAGCACAAAGAATCTTATGTGCTTTTCTAGAAACAGCCATAGTAGAACACACAAACACAAGCAACACTTTCTTTCTTCTTTTCAGCATACAGCACAGAAACATAGAGCACACAGAAACTCTTCTACAAATACATATACACACTGAGAATGTAAAATACACTTATAAGTTTTATTTATTTATTTATTTATTTAAAGTTTTGTATGCTGTCCCCATTGCTACATAGCCTCGGTTTTAGCCATTTGTCCATCCTTCCTGCCATTATAATCAATGGGGAAATAGCCAAAGCTTTAAAAAATGAAACAAAACAAGGCTCTGTTTGGGTTCCAAACAGAAGACTGATGTTATCTAAGGCTCAAAGACAAAGGAGCCACACTTCTCAGGCAGGTTCTGAATGAAACCCTTTTCTTTCTGCACACCTCTGGCCTCTCCTTCCCTGATTTTGCAGGCAGTGACAAGCTTTGGTATTCTGACTAGGGGAGCCTGTGCAAAGGCGAAGTTTCACCTATCTTACTAGTACTTAACAGGGCACAGGACATGAAGTCATTGCAGAAGCAGCACTGTCATTGTTTGACTAGTGTGTGGCCACCTAGAGGGAAAATGAAAGCCACATTCCAAATCTTTCTGGTATGGTAAAGGGGCAAGGCCAGAAAATAAAAGGAACAGTCCTGGAGTACAGGAACATTTGAAAAGAGAAGAGCATTGATCAGACAGCCAAAGACAGCACAAGATCGCCAGATCCAAGTTTAAGCAAGTTCCTGCATCTTCAGGAGCAAAGAACAATAATTCTACCATCTATCACTATGATGTCCTGATGACATTCTTAAGCATATTAATCCTGAAGGAAATCCCATTACATCCAGTAGTAAAGATTTTGGAGTAGCCATGCACAGGATTGCTCTCTAATGCTTTGATCCTTTCTTATAATATGTCTAATAATTCACTGTATCAATCTCATTAAAAATCACATAAAGTACCTCAATAATACATAATTATATATATTATATATTATATATAACACAATCTAGTCTGAACATGTCTTCTAAGTCTTACTACAATGGTCTGAACAATGTAGAATTTTAGATAAGGATCCTGTATGGAATGTTCACCTGCCCATCAACCTATTCAGAACAGCATTATTGTTCATTAAGTTTATTCTTATCAGTTCAAGTACAGGCAGTCCCCAGGTTACAAACAAGTTCCATTCCTGAGAAAATTCATCTTGGTATGTAAGGCAGATCACATATAGTTGGCTCTCCACATTCATGGAAAGCCTTAGATTTCATGGGGCACAAGATCCTCATGAAAGTGGAAAAACCATAAATATCTCCATTCCACTCCCCCCGCCACCCTGTCAAACTCACCAGGGCCTCCTCTCTGCAGCAAGGAAGTGCCAGAGAAATTTCCCTCTCTGGATGGGCAGGGCAGAACGCCATGCTTTGGAGGCCTTCCTCTTTCCCCTTTTGCTTCCTTCCTTCCTCCCTCCCTCCCTCCCTCTCCCTCTCTCTGGTGAAGAAAATTTTATGTGTTTAAAAAAAAATAGGCTTTATTAAAAAAAATTTTTATGTGTTTAAAAAAAAACAGGCTCATTCTTAAGCATGGATTGTTCATAATTCAGGGACTGCCTGTACAATACCAACATCAGTGACACAGCATACTGACTGATCGGATAACCAAAATAAAGTTATCTATTCAATTCTGATCTCAAACTTTGAGTAAAATGCAATAAATTGTACTCAGAGTAGGGCTATTAAAATTAATGGGACTTGAATTGATCATGTCTAATTTTAAGCCCCATTCATTTCAATGATTCTACTCTAAGTAGGACTTATGCTGAATTTGCCTACTAGATTTTTCTACTATAATCAATCCACTTGCTAGAGACCACATGAAAGTAAACTTCTTGGAGGTATATTGAAGAGTTGGGCCTCAGGATGTTATTTCTAAGCATGCTTAGCATCTTTCTAAATAATAAAAACTAATTCTACATTATTGTATTTAGAAATAGAGTATTAGGCAGCAGTCCATAATGTATATCCAGACTTTCAGTTATGGCTTGCTAAGTAGCTTGCAAAAGCCATATAATAATACACCAGTAAGGGCACAATTCTATCTGTGATTAGCAAGAATAAAGTCCTAGAATTCCCAGCATTCTCCAGCCAAACACATAGGATTGCTCCCTAAAACACTGGCGGGTATTCCATCATTTGAGTGTTGCCACTAAAGAGGGCTCCTAAAATAATACCAGTTTAGCCTCATAAAATGGGAGAACCCAGGAGAATGTGTCCCTGATGAAGATCTCAACTGCCCAAGAAGGGGAGATTTGCTACCAGCCAGGAATTAGATAAGAACATTATAATCTAGGGAGGGTCTCTTAAGAATGCACTCTATTACTTCCTTTCTCAAGTCAGTCATGCAAAGGATTTTTTCCTATGGATGGAGAAGAAATTCTTTTGGTTTGCAGACTTTCCTAATTTCACCATTCCAAATTGATACACAAACCAAGACTCAGTTATCTTTGAATTCACATTTCCCTGAATTTTGCAAGAGAACTTTTCACACAAAAGCAAGCATACTAAAATGTGTGCATTACAGAAAAGTGCCTGCAAATCTGTATACAATAGTGAAAGTAACATTACAAGTTTATTTTATTAAGTAAACTATTTGCACAAAATGTTTATATTGGACAACATTGCAAACAATCTTGCAATGTTTTAGAATTGCATACAAAATGTACATGAATTTAAAAACTGAAATGGACGTGGCATCCATCCTAACTTCCTTTCTTCATTTATAAAACACTGACCAATGTTTTGAAGAATTCTGCACACGCACTGTATTATCATAACTGGAATCAGGACAGATCAAAGTGATTTTACCTGCAAATTGCTTAGCAAGGGATATATCACAATGGGCTTCCAAAACAACTGAAGTCACCTGAGGACCAAGGTAGAGAAGGTTCCTTACAACCCAGAAAAATTCCACTGGGTTGTGGCAGGGCAAGATGAGGGAAATAAAGCATAATTTCTTCAACACTATCACTACACCCCTAAATAGGCCTTCAAATGGGTTCCAACTAGTGTCCAATCAGACTTGTTATGAGTTATGAGTTTTTCTTTATCTGCATTCCAGTTATTTCCCAGTTGATTCATTGTCTTCCAGATTCCTAGAGAAACAAAGAGTGAATATGGCTCCAACTAGAACAAGAGAATGCCTATGAAATGTTTAGTGTTGATTTCCAATTTAATTCCAACTTCTAAATACTGACTGGCTGTGAACAGGAGTCCCAGAAAATTCACCAGGATAATCTGAATGCAAATCAGATCTATCAAATGGTAATGGTAAACTATCCAAACTGGTCCTCCACCGCTAAGGAGGTTAGGACTGCCAGTAACCTAAAATAGTGATCTGACCATGACAAAGGAACTGTTGGCATTCCACACACATAAACATCATCCAGTCCAAAAACTCAAACACTGCATGAGCCCTGCCACATCCATCTGGGTCTACATGACTTGAGAGGGCCTCATGGTTGTTGTGGAAGACATGATGGCCTGAGCCTTCCTTTTCAGAGAGGTCCAAATATGGAAAATGAAATTCCCCAAGACCCCTATAACATATACAAAACCATTTCCATCAACTTGGGTAGGGATGCTCTTGAGCAGCGCAGCAGAGTGGTACCTCAGCTCACGAACTTAATCTGTTCCACGACTCTGGTCGCAAACTAAATTGGTTGTGAGCCAAGTCAAATTTCCCCATAAGGTTCAATGTAAATAAGGTTAATCCATTCTGTAACCATTTTTAATCACAAAAATTTGAAACAAAGTAACAAAGAACAACAAAGATTGCAGCCATCTCCCCCCCCAGCACGACCGCAATTGCACCCGTCTTCCCTGCACAAGCGTGACTGCGATTGCGGCCATCTCCCCCCCCCCTCCATCGTGCAGGGAAGATGGGCGTGATTGCGATCATCACCCAATGCGGAGTTCATGACCTGAGGCCAAATTTTTCTGAAATTTCTGCTCACAACCCAATTTGTTCGTGAACTGAGGCATTTGTGAGCCAATGTACCACTGTAAATGGCATGCCTTCAGAATCCCTCATCTGTCCTGAGACAAACAAGAATTATAACTCAAAACTACTACTGTAATATGGAGAGTATATTCAAATAGGCTATGACAGGACAACTTTCTGGCTTAGTCAGTCTTATTTGGCATTGCATTGGAAACCTACAGGGCACAAATGGGAGAGCTCAAACTTCCCTCATTACTGTCAGGTTTCCTTAACCTCATCCTGTATTTTTTAAAAAATGCTTCTGGGGTGACTTTATATCCCCAGCAGAAAGTGCCTGAAAATGGAAAATTCTAACAACCTTTGTTCTGGTTGGCATTTTCTCTCAAGTGGTTGCAATCAGCATTAAAAAGGCTTTCAGCTATGAAAAAATACAGGTAATTTATGTTTTAATTCTTCTTAAGGTAATACTGACCAAGAATAGTAACAGGACCCTTGACTTTTCTCTGCATAACAATGGTGTTGGCCTAACTTTAAAAAATCATAGCAAGGCTTTCCCTCAATGGATTTTCATTCTGTTTGCTGGAGAATTTAGCTTAGAATCATAGCTTTAAAATAAGAAGATGGTCTGAATTGAAACTTGCTGTGTGGCTTTTTTTTGGGGGGGGGGCTCATCTAGCTATTCCTATGGATGGTCTGGGGTATCTTCATAATTGCAGTCATTTTTCTTTTACAGGCGGAAAAACCAACTTAAAAGGTAGGAAGCTGAAATTCAAATGAGGCACTTTGCACAACGTCATAAAAATACATTAGTAGGATTGCTCAAGTGTAAATCACAATGCAGAATGTGTGACTGGGGTACTGACATCAACCCAGTCACCTCACAATACAAAATGAAGATTACTGTAAATGAGCTACCTCATCTAGGTTCAGGATAGCACTTATTTTTAAATGCACTCAATTAACATTAATTAACAACACTAGACCGGATGATCTGCCAACAAAACAATTGGCATCTACACCCTTCCTGCCCAAAATCCATTCTTAAGATCATTAAAACATATATACCCCCTCAAAAAAGAATCTCCAGAAAATTGAAAAGAAATTGCCTGATGGACAAAATGAAAAAGTTCTAAGCAGTTGTTGATTCATGCCTCTCTTTTATAACATCACACATGGGGGAATCAATCATTGAGCTTGCAATTCTACAGCATATTTACTTGAAAGAAAATTTCAGTGGGACTTATTTCTGAAGAACCTGTCTTAAATAGCTTTCATAAAGGACAAAACACAATCCTACTCATAGTTACTCAGCAGGAAGTCTCACTGTGTTCAATGAAACTTACTCCAGATAAGTGAGTACAGGATCCCAGTTTTTCAATCAGCTTTTGTAATTCAAGCTAAAGAGCTACACTGCTGATCAGTTAGTTTAAAAACAGCTCTCTTCCAGTTTTTATCCTGCACTAGTAACATTTAAAGGTCTTCCCTGCATTTTCCTGGAAGCTCCACTACATGCAGTGGAGCTTACTTCTGAGTAAACATGAATAGGCTTGTGCTGTTTAAGGTCTTTTCAGATATTGCTCTTAATCAGCGATCTAGGTGGTTCAGAACATGTGCAGGCAAGACAGTAGTTTTACCGCGCTCGCCGATTTGGAATTAAGCCCAGCATTTACTTTTGAGCAAGCATTCACAGGATCAGTCTGCATGACCCAACGTCCTTAGCAAACCTACTAGGTAGTCCATCCCATTGAATTCAGTGGGTTCTTACATGAATAGGTCCGCTTAAAACTAGAATGGATGCATGGTTAAATTCAATAGGATTTGTGGAAGAAATCTGCCCGCTTTACAAGGAATAAACAACCCCTCCCAAAAAAATCAACACTATGTTGCGTGGTAGTGCGGAAAACTCCTTTCCCGACGATTCCCTACATATTGCATTCGCTCCGGTTTTTCTTCCCTCGAAGAAAAGCTCCCGTCATCTCCAACTGTCACCACAACCGCGTCTCTGCGAAGGATCCCAAAACTTTCCAGCAGCAATACAGAAATGTACCAACTGTGACTGAACCAGAAAGCAAGGCACCTCCAAAGAATCATAAGCCTGTTTCTTGTTGTCCACCCACTTCCTCCCCAAAGGTAAGAGCCCTTGATTCATTCCTCCCGCACAATAGATCGATTTGGCCCCCATTCGGGCAGCTTTGACAAGCCGAATGGTCAGCAGCGCCCCTTTAGCGACGCGTCCTATTGGCAGATGGCTGCCCTAGCTGCTGCTAATATTATCAGTATTATTATTGGAAGAAAAGAGCGTTTCAAGCAAGCAGCCGTGATCTGCTGCAGGCAAATCTGACACGCGTATAGAGACTTGTTCAGGGGCAACTGACGCTCGGGCAGGCCAAGATCTCCCGCTTGGGTGCTTCCCCCTTTCCCAATCCCTCTCCTCTCCAACTGGGTCAAAGAAGGGCTGTGTCTCGAGGGCGAAAGAAGCACCATCGCTACAGCCTCCCCCATGCATTGGGACCTAAACGAGTGACGTCTGCAACTGGGAAGGTAACCTTAACTCGATGCCTTCAAATTCAGCCCCTTTCACCTACTGGTGTGATTATCTACAGCCCGATCCGGCCTGCGCTGCCAGGCTAATGGGGAGCAAACGATCCTGGACAGTTTTTTGAAAGAGAATATATATTCGGAGTGGCGCCACTCCAGCGAGCAAAGCCAAGTGAGCGAAGGCCCCGTCTTTTCTTACCGTGCGAGCAGGGAAGGAGTTAAGGCGCTCGGAGCTCGCCGGATTCCTCCCTCTCCCTTTCCTGCCGCCCGCGCTCCTCGCACAGCTGCTCTGCGAAACTCTCAGAAGGCAATCGCGCCTGCTTTCTCCTTCTGCTTCCCAGGATCTGTCGCTAGGAGGAGGAGGAGGAGGAGCAGCGGCAAGCGGTCGCGGCAAAGCTAGGGGGCGGAGATGGGCTGGCATCGTGGGAGCCGCCCCGTCCTCCTGTTGGCCGCGCGGGAGGGTGAAAACGAAGGAGCGCCCGGGAGCTGCGCTCTTCTGTCCTTCGCAGTAACCGCTACTCATTACTACTGGATTTCAGGACTCCTGGATTTCCTACTCGCAGGCGAAGAGGACGCGAGACCCCTGCCTCGCTGGGAGTCTCACGGCTCAAGCCACCCCTTTGCCAGCGCTAAGCGCCCTGATATTGAGTGCGAAAGGGCGTTTAAGTGAAGTAAGAGAGGTGCAGCTTTGAAAAGGACCTGATCACCGGTGAGTGTGCACGGGCTGCAGCGGGAGAAAGGAGAGGGCGGCTCTGTTTGCTCCCTTTTCTTACAAGCGCTCCGTTGAAGGGGCGGTGCGTGTGCGCGCTCCCCTCCCTCCCAGGAGCCCGACCTTGTACTGTGGAATATAATATCACCACCAGACTCCATAGAGCGATAATTTCGAGAACGGCCGCTTCAACGCTAGGCATGCATGGAGTGATACTGAATTTGATGTTGTAAATAAGCTGAACAAATAAATATCTTGCAAGAATCGGGGTTGTTTGTTTTGGCTTCACACCCAGGAAAGCTCAGAGTCTGGGCAGAGGAGTTGCTTCAGTTTAACAGCACCCAAAGTAAGTCCCACTTAGGGCTGTCCCGAGACATTCTGTTGCTTAGCCAATTACTTTCCCCCAACACTCCAAAGTTTGCTTTTTTATTCCCTACCTCCCAATCCCTTTTCCTTTTGTGTCCCTTAGCTTGTAAGCCTAGCAGGCAAGGATTGCCTTGCTTCTTATCTTTATTTATTTGCTAAGACAAGGTGATGTACAGAAGTACAAACAACTGACCAATTTATTCTGGTACTTGAAAAAGAAACGCGCCGCTCCGTAGGGATAAGCAATGAGAGAGAAAAAAATGAAAAACAAGTTAAAAGACTGAGAACCTGCCCTTTTGTGACACCTCAAAATCAGCCACCGCATACCACTCACTCGCTCTTACGGCAGGATCAACCTTAGTCCCAGTGCGTTTAGTGGAGTATTCGGTTTAGTAAGTGTTGATCAGACTGCAATCTCAAGAGTGGCACAAATTAAGCCGAGAATGTTGCAAGAGGGTTAGACTTGACCAGGAAGCTGGGGGTCAGCAAAGGGGGTGGATGGAAGAACAAAGAAAAGCAGTAGGAGTCAGGAGAAGGTGGGCCTTTCTTATTTGATGCTGAAATGGAAGAGGAAGGGAGTAGAAAATGTCAGAGATGGACATTGGGTCTGTTGGACCACCCACCTCACACGCACTCCCCCCCCCCATCTCTGCTTCTTGCTTGTCCTTCAGAAGGGGAATGCCTCCAGCCTTGAAGATTGAGATATCAAGAGCTTAACTAGCAGTGATCCCTTGCCTTGTTTCTCTTGGGGTTGACAACCACATAAGTAGCTCTTTCTTAATACAAAGCTATATTTTTACTGTGGCATCTGCAAGGGAGGCGGGTTAAAGTTGAACAAATTAAAACAGAGCTAGAAGCAGTATAGAAATATGTCAGCTACCTGAGACTTAGACAATTCTTAAATTGAAAAAAATGCTGCTGTTTCTAAAAAAAAATAATGGATAGATTTACTGTTTGTTTACCTTTGCTTAGACATAGAGTCCTGCCAGACAGAAGATTCCTGTTGCTATTGGTTAGCTAGTATTGTGCATCTATTCCATATGTTTCTCCTAACAAGTTTAAGAAAAAGAAGAGGAGAGATAATAAGGACCACAGGTTACACACAATATTTTTTAGTTATCACTGCCACATCACACACAACCACTGTAAAATTCACTGAATGAGACAGAATGATGCTACCATATTAAGCCTTGCCTAGAAGTAACCATACAGTTGCCTTCCATTAATTGTATATTCCTGGTTTATTCTGACACTTTTTTCGCTGAAGGCTTTTTTAATATATAAAATTAGGAGCTAGATCAGTAATCACACTGTAGGAAAGCATGCCATTTGCAACTTTCTGAGGTTCCTTTGCACCATCTTGTAAAATGAGAAACCTGAGGAAACACAGGCCAGTAAGCTACAAGTCAGATAAACTTGGTCCAACTTTGTCTACAGTAATAGAAAACATCCTTCTGTAATCTCATTCTCTTGTTATGGGTCTTTCCCACATTCAGGTGGATCCCTCAGTTCTTCATTGCTTCATGACTCACTGCTGAACTGAATTAATGCCTTTGAGATAGGTGACTTGTTATTGTTTATTCAAACAGGTAAATAATTACCTTATGTTCCCATAATATCGGTTGATCACTCTGTTCTTTCCATGCCCACAGTCATGTTTTAATGTTTTTCATACACTCAAACTGATGTTCTGACAAAGGATTTGTGGTTAAGACATTGGTGCCCAGTGGGTGAGTGGGACAAGACAGAAAGATTGGACCTCCATGGAATCATAAATATATTGATCTTAATGTGTGTAAAGTAGAAAGTTCTGGCATGCCCCAGGAGGCAGCAGCAGAAGGCCTAGAAAGTCCACATACACACAGCTACACTGTTCAGGACCTGAAAGATTAATACTGTTGCCACCTATCCATTCATTCATTTTATCTCAACTTCAAGAGCCAGGCTATGAACCAAGGACATACTGGGACAAGGGAAGTGATGGTGATTATTGTGGTCAAGTTTGAGAGGTTGAGGCAGGAGCATGGGAAATCCTTGTTTTAAGACACCATTTTCTCCATACACACCCCACAATGAAAATGATGAATACAGAATTATGGCATATCACTTGTAAGAGAAATATGACACAAATAATCTTGATTTGTATATAGAAATCCACCTGGTCTGGAACACAGCTATTCACAAGGACCTTGTAGTAGGAAAGCTGTTGCATTTGCACAAAAACTGGCAGGAATTGTAATTCCCAATTTAGCAGCACATAATGATAGTTTACATAGTGTTCATCCTGCTAGTGAAGTTTGAAGAGAAAGCATAAGAACAGCCAGGGGGAAGGAAAGTACTCATAGTGCTATATCATTGATACAAGATTGAGACATAGATGTTAACAGATATGCTGAAGGTCATGAAGTCTGTAGCAAGACTAACAAAGGATCTAGATCTCGTTCTAACATTCTTTGTGTCTGAGAACACTGAAAAAAGAAATTCTGACAAACATTACATGGTATAAAAGTGAAGTATGAATCAAGTTCTTTGGTTTAATAATTCAAGACCACTACCACAGAGAAAAGAAATAGACTCAGGAGATAAGCCTCTCAAGGAGATGAAAGTTGAGAGAAGGTTTCTTACAACCCGTGTTGACATACTTTATCTCTCCTCCCACTGACTCACTCTCCCAACAGGCCCAAGTTGAGCAATTACCATGCAGCAACTTCTGTGGATAGTTCAGTTCACTCTACTGCATTGAAAAAGGGTTAGAAAAATAGGTTGTTTATTTAAGGCAGCACCACAATTGTGAAACAAAATTGCTGCTTATAGGCTTGTGCTTTCATGTAACATACAGACATCATAAACCTGTGTTTAAATACATCTGGGACCATGTATCTGGGAACCCTGACTCAGATAGTATATATGGTGCTCACAACTCACATGGAAATGTTAGGATAAGGGGTAGGTCTTGTGGTATTATTTTGCTGACTGAACTACTTAATCAGGAAGGGAACAATTCCCTCTCCCCCTATAGCCCCTTACATTTCCTCAAACTGTGTTCTAGAGATCTGGGAAACCATATGAAATTGATTTTTAGGTGGCTCAGGGAAGCAGGAGGGAAGGAGAAATCCCATTGCACTAGTGATTTCCATCAGCTTGAACCAATATAGCTTGATTTCCATCAGCTTGAACCAATATAAGCACACACAGAGCAGTTGCAGTTGCTACTGTGACCGGTGACATCTCTCAGGCAGGGAAGGCTTTCACATGATATCCTACTTGGCTCTTTCAACTGGCAATGCCAGCGACTAAACTTGGGGCTGTCTGCATGCAAAGCCGGTGCTGAACTAGTGCACTTCCCGAAGATACTGGAAAATGCCACCATCAGTGGAAGATACAACCAGATACTGAAAAATGACACAATCCATGCTTTGCAAAGGAAGAAAAGTAGTGCATTTTCTCAAAGCAACACCAGTCTTACTCAGCACATTGCTTTTGTGAAGTGAGTGCATAACTTCCTTTACCTTCCTTTAAAATTTGCCTGTGCTGGGAAGAAATCAGTTTTATCCTGTGTATGTTTACTTAGAAGTAAGGCTGAGTCCAGGGGAATTTATGCACATGAAGGTGTACAAAGCTTTTTTTCTAAAGCTGCAGCAGACTCAAGAAACTGATGTTTGACAATATCATATTGAGATGTCTGACAAATAACATCTTACTGAGACTGGAGGGAGAACCAGAAGCAAAATTAGTGTTGCCACCTGATCTATCTATACTTACATAGAAGTCAGTCACTTGGATTTCATGGGACTTGAAACTAACCATGAATGGTTTTTTTCAGCCTTAGGGATACATTACAAATTATATTAAATGCATCTTCATTTTTACATATGTGGCTGCTGCTGTGAAACAGCCACAGGAGATGGAAGGACAGTTGATCCTAGGTTGAAGAGGGTTGCACACAATCCTTTCTCCCAAACCATGGTGCCAGCAAAAAATCCCCCAGAGCGGCTATTCGTCATGAGAAGAAATGTGCCCATCACATGAATCCATGACCCAGGGTGACCACCAGTACATGACCAACAAGACTTTGCAAGAATAGCTATGACTAATATATATTTTTAAATGCACTCTTTATGTTAAGTTTTGAATAGAGGTATCAAATAAATATGAAATGGATTCAAATCAGTTTGGATTTCTATGATTCCAACTGCAGATTCCAGAGAGAATCAGCTTTTCACAACTGCCATGGCTTCCCCACAGAACCCTGGGAAATTTAGTTTTTGCAGGGAGAATGTGGAGAAGGGCAATGCCAGCTCCAAACTAAGCAGAATGATTTTTAAATCATTCTGTTTGTAATGTAGATTCACAGACTGGGAACATGCTTGTAGACCATCTTGTTAAAGTGTTTGTTTAGTGCAGGAAATCAAGAGTTGGACCTCAGTGGAAAGCTGCCTTTGACTAACAGAATCAAAAGGGCCCATGAACAAGCTCCTGTAAATTGAGCTCAAGATCCCAGGCAGAAGAGGTAGGGGAAATTGAAACCTGTCCTAGGAAACTTCTAGCAATCAGAGTTGATGCTATCAGGTGGGCCGGTGTACTGCAGCTGCATAACTTCCAAAGCATTCTACTTTCTTCAGCAAGCATCTCTCATTCCAGGACTGGGCCCATTTCTTTTCAGAAACCTGTTAGAGCCACCAACATTGATATTTCACTAAAACAGAAGTAGCCGGTTGTTTGAGCGATAGTATTGGCATCCAAACTTAGGCCTGAAGAAGGTGGGAGAAAAGTACAAACTATGACCACTAGATGGCACCAAATGCTGTGTCATGTAGAACACCTGCTGCAGGCTAGGAACCTTAAACAATCTACCAGCTGTTTCCTTCTTAAAGAAAACGTTGTCTTCCGTAAGTTCTATAACACTCATTTGTCCTAGCCTGTATAGCCAGTTGTAAGAAATGATGGGAATTGTAGATCAAAACTTCTGGAGTTGTGGAGTGTTCTGTATATTTTTGTTGAAAGCAATAGGCATCAACATGATGTGACATCTTTCATACATTCCCAAGAAAGTATATGAAATGTGGTTCATGTACCACTGTTCTTTTGTTTAGTGGGAAAATCATGCCCGATCCATCACAACCCCATGGACAACATTCCTCCATGCTCTCCTGTCCTCCACCTAAGCTCACACCGACTGCTTCAGTGACTCCCAACTAGCCACCTCATCCTCTGCCGTCCCCTTCTCCTTTTGCTGTCAGTCGTTCCCAGCATCAGGGTCTTCTCCAGTGAGTTCTTCCTTCTCATTAGGTGGCCAAAGTATTTGAGTTTCACAAGGGTGCATTAAGGTATTTAAAGCTGAGCAAGCTAATCAGGGCTTGGTTGCCAATTACACCAAGTACTCTGACATCTAGATAGCTGGCCAAACTGGAGCACTTTCTATGCTTCCATTGTCTGAATATTCACAGGTAAATCTTCCTGGGGAAATATCTCCTTCTGTATCTCCTTCACTGTTACTTAAGATGTGCTGGTGCAGGTCTGCTAAAGACTCCATCTTGTGTGGTTGTTAAATTGGTCTCAAGATACAGTGCCTTTTCAGTTGTAGCCCCAGCTCCCTGGAATATGAGACTCCTGACATATGCATATGCCTGCACCTTCAGAGAGAAGGCTGTCCTCTTACAGCATGACTTCCACAATTGATCTGCTAAAAAATTCCTGCTCTTCCATTTGGTGATTCCATAGTTTTTTGTGGGGAAGGAGGAGGCTGTGATTTTAAAATGTGTCCAATTGTCTGACTTTAGATATTCTGAACACTGTTTAAAAATACTGGAAAAATGCTAATAAATCCTTAAAGTTTCACTCCTATGCACATTTAGAAAGGAAAACAATCCTACATTTCTCAGCATTCATCAACTTCTATGGTTAGCTGGAGAATACTTGGGAGTTTATGGTATTTTTTAAATCTAGACATGCATAGGATTGCACCTGGCAGGCACAATCCACTGTCTTCTGTCATCAGTGTACAAAAGCTTCCCCACACAGAGGCTTATGTGCATCCAGTGCAGAGCATAAGAAATGGCTGTACAGATCACTTTCACCCCACACCTCATGACCTGCATTTTATCTAATTTTTGCCAATCTGGATGAAGCACTGCAGAGGGGTAAGAGGCTGGGGCAACTTCTGGATACAGGGCAGGCCGGCAGCCCCAGCAGTCCCCCCTTGTTCAAGGATAGGCTGGACATGCACATGGTAAGCATGTTATGAGCGGAGCCAGCTGGAGCCAGGGATTAGACTAGATGGCCTGGGAGGGCCCTTCTGACTCACTCTTTCCATGCCCACTTCTTTGGCATGCTCCTTTAGCCCTCTCCAAGGACAATTTGGAGAATGTTCTCTTGTGAATTCTGCCAATAGCCACAATTCCCATGTCTTATTTTACCTAAGTGATTTCTCCTTTCAGTTTCGTCTTCTGTGTTTCTCGATAAAGCCTGACATTTCCACCAGTCTGCAGTTACGATTAATGTTTCTGCAACTGTCAGACAAGGTCCCTCTTATGCTCCATCTCCTGTAATTCATAAAGGTGTAGTTTCTGGCTGCATTTCATTAAACAGCTTTATTATTATTAACCTGAAATTCTGATGCAGGTTTTTTTACAAACAGATGTGACCCCGCCACCCCCCAAGATTCCTAATTAGAGGTTTTATTAGGCTGAGGCTGTACAACCATTTATCCATTAATATTTTTCAATATTTATAACACCTGAAATGGTGACATTACAAATGAATTCTACAAATTACAAAACATTTGCTCCAATTTATAGCAATAATCTGCTGCAGCATTTTGAAATTTGCAACTTATTCTGATAATAGACCAGCATGCCACTTCACTACATTCATATTTATCAGATGTGGTATGGCATCATTATGCACAGCAACTATGCAGCACAGAAATGGGAGGAAAGAGCTAGAGGAATACTTACCTGTGCACTGGGTAGGACTGAGGAATGTTTATCTGTGTCACCAAACTAAATGATCCCCCCTTCCCCATAGACCTGGTTTCAGGGATAGATCTGCATGTATATGGTATTGATACTGACATTACAAGGAGGCTGCATGCAGCATAGCTTGAATAGAATCATTGCACTTACTGATGCAACCCCCAACTCCTGTATAGGTCAGGAGAGAGCCAGGTGAAGAAGGCCACTGATATTGCAACCTGGTTTGGGGCATGCATTCCTTTTGGCAATATCCATCTTTACCAGATGTGGTATCATGGTATCCTGCTGTTGCTCAGCAGAAAAATTGAAGGAAGTGACTCTGGCTAAGACTGCAGATTACTTACCTGTGTACATGCCTAGAGCCTTTTCTACCATCATGGAGCTATTAGTTTTTATTTATTTAACCTTCGTAGTGTCCAATAGCCAGAACTCTCTGGATGGTTTACAACAATTCATAAACAGGAACCTGATGCACTAAATATGACCATAAACATTTTCCCTAATGTGGACTTTTAAAAAATGCTTTAAAACAATTTAGCCACTAAAACAGGTTTTAATACAGAATAGCCTGTTAAAAACACCTGTTAAACACATTTCTTAAATGACTCAGCACAGAGGACTGGATTAACCTGGGTCTGAAAGGATGGCAAGGTTAGCAGTAGGCAGGCTGCTTCCACTTGTCTGTACCCTTTTATGGTGCATCAACAGTTGAGAGTTACCTGTTTTAACTGTACATAGGACAACATATTTGATAGGAAGACACCTGATGGCCTTACCTCCTGGTTCACTGTGTTCAGAGATACCTTGAAGAAGTAATTACTTATTTCCACCTCCACCAGTAGCAATATAAACCAGGTAGTGATATGGTGTATGTACTGGACAGAGGCTTAGGAGGAGTGAGTTCAAATCCATGGCAGTTTATTTATTTATTTTATTTAAAACATTTCTATGTCGCCCCCATTGCAACAAAGCCTCGGGGCAGCTCACATGGCCAGTTGTGCCATGGAGTTCCGCAGGGGTCCATTTTGTCCCCCTTGCTATTCAACATCTACATGAAACCGCTGGGAGAGGTCATCAGGAGGCGTGGGCTGCGGAATCATCAGTACGCTGATGATACCCAGCTCTACCCCTCGTTTTCCACCAATCCAGGTGAGGCAGTGGCTGTGCTGAACCGGTGCCTGGCCAAGGTAATGGGCTGGACGAGGGCCAATAAACTGAAGCTCAATCCAGACAAGACGGAGGTCCTGTTGGTGGGTGGCTCGGGCTTCGGGGTGGGGGACTTGGGCCTTGTCCTAAATGGGGTTGCACTCCCTCTGAGGGACAGGGTTCACAGCTTGGGAGTGCTCCTTGACCCTGAGCTGTCATTAGAAGCTCAGGTGACGGCAGTGGCAAGGAGCGCCTTCCTTCAGCTTCGGCTGATCCATCAGTTGCGTCCCTATCTAGAGAATGATTGCCTGGCGACAGTGACCCACGCGTTGGTAACTTCCCAACTAGACTCCTGTAACGTGCTCTACATGGGGCTACCCTGAAGACGATCTGGATACGTCAATTGGTGCAAAATAGAGCTGCCAGGTTGCTGACGGGGACTGGGCATTCTTCTCATATAACCCCAGTTCTCTGTCAGCTTCATGGCTCCCTATTGAAGTCCGGGCCCAATTCAAGGTGTTGGTTATGACCTATAAAGCCCTTAACGGCTTGGGACCTGATTATCTAAAGGAATGTCTGCGTCCATATATGCCCTCCCGCCCCCTACGATCGGCAGCGGATGCCCTTCTTGGGGAACCCTCTGTGAATGATATTAGGAGGGTGAATACCCGGAGGAGGGCCTTCTCTGTGGTGGTGCCCCACCTATGGAATGCAGTCCCCAGAGAGGTCCGCCTGGCGCCATCATTATTTGCTTTTTGGCGCCAGGCAAAGACCTTTTTATTTAAAAGTTATTTTAACTGTTAATTTATTATTATTGTATTTATAGATTTTAATATATATAGCCGAGATGGTACCAGTTTTTAAATTATTAATTGTATCTTTTTATGAATGTTGTGAGCCGCCCTGAGGCTTTGTTGTGATGGGGGCAGCATAGAAATGTTTTAAATAAATAAATACTGTCTTATGAATGTTGTGGGTATTTTTCATAGATAGCTGTCCGCTGTCTCTTCTACTGGTTTAGGAATATCCTGATATTGCTAATTAGGTCACCAAGTCTTGCCTCAGTCTCACAATCCAAGGAAGAATACACACAGAAGGAGAGTGCAGGGAAAAGGTAAAGCAATATGAGCTGAAGAATACTCAAACAACTCCTTTACCGGCATTTCAGACCAGCCAAGACAGGAGGTTAGGCTGTTCATCTGTCCAGCTGCTCATCTTAATGCAGTATTTCCACCATTAAAATGTCCATAAAAGCAATAATGTCCCTTATCTTTCACCAGGTGTTAAGTACAGATGCTTGTGACCTTTGACTTATACTTATCAGCAGCTTTGAAATGTTTCAGGTTCTCAGAACAGCTTCCTGCAAATCACTTACCCAGTATAGTCCCTTTGAAGTTAGTTTTTGTAACATTTCTCACAGACACCCACGGGATTGCAGGAGAACAATTTATCCTCACTCACCCGCAAGAGTCTAATTATAAATCCATAATGATAAAGAGTCTAATTATAAAACAGTCTTTGTAGTACCTGAAAAGAAAAGCTAGGTTTGCAAATGGATTTTAGAAATTGTAAAACGTTTGCCTAACCTTGTAGTATGTAATCTGCTGTTGTATTTTAATACCCCAAAGGACATCAATATTAGCCAGAGAAATTGAGGTGGACTTGTGGAACACTTATCAGTGCCTAGCATAAAGTATTAATATTTTGTCCCGCCATGGCACCAGGTATGTTGGCATATCTGAATGCATGACAGCTGATGGAAGGATTCTGACCACGTTGCTTGACTCGATCTATCTCACCTATTCATGTAAGACTCATTGCTTGAACAGCACAGACAAAAGTCAGGTGAAAGCAGTCTGTACCCAACAAAAGCATGTCAGCTAGTTGTGCAAGCCTGATCCAGAAGGTGTCATAGCAGGTTTGCCAAAAAAAAAAAAAAGACTTCCTTGGTTGTTCAGATGACTATCATACCTGTTTACATTACAGTCCTATCCAAGTATTTGTACACCCACTTACCTGAAAATGTGAACAGGGTTGCAGTGTGTAACCCAGCTTTGCATGTTGCATGTGTGATGTAGACTCCCCTAGATGTTCATGCATATGCCACAAATGTCAGCAAAATGCATATATATATCTGTACCAGTGTCAGCCTCCATGCAAGCCTACATTGTACTAACCAGTGCAGTCAAGTCAAAGTTAGTACCATTCAGACAAGGATATAGTCCATGATAAGCAGCTCCAGCCCTAAAACAAGATTTTTATGCGGTTGCATCCTGGCACTATATCGGTTCACAATGATATTTATTATTTATTTATTAAAACATTTTAAATCATTTTTATCATTTAATAAATAAATGATAAATGGCGCGATGTTCACTGCACTGATGGGGAGAGGCATAAGGCCACAAGAAATGTGTCCAACCACTTGACAACTCTCATATTCAAAGATCTGATGATGATACCCACAGAGTTGTGATGTCATCCCATTCACTACTCCTGTTGCACAGAATCTAGCAACTCCATGTGCTCCAGGCAACCTTCAGCATTAAACATAAAAGGCAGACATTGTGTTCCAAGCAATTTGCAGGACTTTATTCTTCTGAACTATGCACCAATTATACAGTTCTCTCTTGATGTTTTTGGCAATTTTGTTATATATCTATTAGTTTTTCATTAGTTTTTGGTGGCAGTTTTTGGTTTTCTCAACATCGCTTCTTTTTCAGACATTTTGGTCAGGATTTTGATACTTTTTTTTTACTTCCACATTTGCCATTTATCTCTTCTTCCACACATTTGGTATATGGATTTCCTTCCCTGTCACTTGCTTTCCTCTTTGTTTGCTGCTTCCTCGTAAGTTTTCTCTGTTCCCTTTTCCCACTGTCACTGCTTATTGCTCCTTCTGCATCAATTCAGGATGCTGAAACCCTGAGATAAACAGTGTATTATTAGTTACAACAGATTACTAAAAACACAGAGGAGGCAGTGATAATTCAGAAGCAAATTTGCAACTGTGAATTAAAATGGAAAGAACATGAATTTCCACATTATTCAAATTTCAGGGAGATGCTCAAATGTTGCCTTGATGGCAGCATCATTGAAGAATCTCAAAATTTTAGCAGCAGAAGCTGAGTTTGATCAGCACTATGCAATTCACATTTTGGATCTTAGAACTGTGTATTTCTGTGTGCTTCAGACATCCCCAGTTTGAAATCCAGACAGTTGAAATGGGGACTGTGAGTACAATCTGAAGCATAATTACTAGTAAGTCTCCTGGTCTTCTTTACATTCTTTTCCTATCATCTGAAAAGAAGGAACTCAAAAATATGAGGGAGTGGGAAAGAAGCCATCTTTAAACATGAAAAACAAATTATGTACTTTCTTATCCCTGTGATGATGACACTGTCTCAGAGTTAACACATGTGAGCTCTGGAACATTCAGATACCAGACATGCTTTTATTGTTTATTCACAAACACTTGTTCTCCCAATTGGCCACTGTTTCAGAAGGGTTCCCTCCCCCTCCCTTCCCCCTTTTTAAAATAAATATACATTTATTCATTTTAAATGCACACAACTTTATGGCAGTTCTACATGGCGTTAACAAACGTGGACCAAGTGTGCAAAGGTGGCATCTATTTGCCACTCAATCAATTATTGAACATGTTGTAAGGTCCTCAAGCCATTGATTTATAGAAGGTGAATGTTTATCTTCCAATGGTGTAATATCAGCGTTCTAGCTGTCAAAGGACATTATTATTTTTACATTACATTTATATCTTGCCTTTCTTCCTCTTGCCAGGAACCCAAGGGAGCTGACAAGGCTCTCCTCAATATTTTATCCTCACAACAACAACTCTGTGAGGTAGGTTGGGCTGAGAGTCCATGACTGACCCAAAGTCATCCAGTGAGATCCAAGGCTGAGTAGGAACTGGAAGGTGTATCTCCTCAGTTCCAGTCAGGCACTCTTAGCCACCACCCCACACTGCTCTCATTACTCCTAGTAAGGCTGGCCATTTGTGAATTCCCATGAAACACATAAATGATTTTAAAATGCAGGTACATCAGTGAGCTTATTTCTCATACCATGCAATAGCTGAAGTTTCTTGAGCAGTATTACACATATTAAAAACTGCTCCAGTATACAATTTTCTCATGTATCAACCATCCCCCAGAAGAGGCAAATCAGCAAAATGTTGGCAAGATGTAAGCTGAAATGAAGCATTAGCAGCACTGGACAATCCAGCAATTGAAGAGATGCTGTAAAACTCAGAATACATGAAACAAATGTTTCTGCTAAATAAGATGCAGCCTATGATCTGCAAATGTGACAGGCAGACACCAAAGTGGTGATCCATTGATTAGGTGTTGCCTATTGGAGTTTCCTAAATTTCCAGACATTCCCATTGTCCAAAAAGGTTGGAGAGCCTTGCTCTAAAGGTAAGATTCACAGTCTGAAGGGACATATTGATCCAGCACAATTATTAGAGGGTCAGGTTACTTCTGTGGCTTGAAACACCTACTGCAATGCATTATACACAGGGCTACCTTGAAAAACAGTTCAGAAATTTTAGTTGGTCCAGAATGGGGCCAAAAGATTATTAACTGGCTCTGGTGTATTCAGCCATATCACTCCTATACTTTGTCAGCTGCACTGAACCTTAACCTTTCCCAAAATTTAAAGGGCTGATTTTAAGCTTGAAAGCTAGAAACAGCTTCAGGCCTGCTCACCTGGAAGACTGAGAGATAGATAATATTTTAATCTGCTCAATAGCAAATGTTCGCTCGGTGGATTACAAATGGTTGGAAGGGCAAAATACCATACAAATTAACCAACTGCAAAGGACTGAGAAAATAGCTATAAAATCTAAAAGTTATGTCCCTAAAATGCAAGGAGAGTCCAGAAATGTAGACAGCTGTGTTGGTTCATCTATGTGTGCCTCTGTGTATTACGTATGTAGTTTGAAAAGTTAATACATCGTAACTACTCATTCAAGACCAAGCCACCCCCAAATACTTTGCATTACAACAGATTTACTGTAGATCAACAATATTTTGGTTGGGAAAATCCATTTTCCCCAACAAATGTGAGGCTGGAAGCTTAAGAGAACTGGGAAGCCTGAGACTAGATAATGTAATTGTCCCTGAACTTCAACCCAGTGAACATTATTCCACTGTTCTAGAAGGAGAGGGTAGGTAAGTGAGAGGAGAGGCAGCAACCACCATTTGCCCAATCCTTCCTGCCAAAAGAAGTAAAAGCTGTGTGATTGCAAGGAGGCAGCTGCTGCTTCTGCAATAAGTTGCTGTTGCTTCATTGAACTCAGGTTCCCTCCCTCCCTCATGCTCCCAGGGGCTAAAGAACGGACATGCAAGACAGGGCAGTGACCTTTCCTGTTTTTCCTCTCTTGTTCCTCTTCTCTGGGCACCGCAGCAGGGTGGGCTGGATCCAAGAGAGAGCATGAGAATGCTGCCATTTCTACTCATGGACTCATCCTCTCTCTCTGACTAGTTTCAGACAACACCACAAAAGGTGTCTTGGCCAAGTGCCTCCCAAGATCTGGAGCTGGCACTGCCTTCTTCTTATGTAAAGGGGGGGGGGGTCAAAAGGAGGAGGCTGTGGCTGCTCTTTGCAAAAGGGTGGTCTAAAATGGGGCATGAACTTAAGTTGCTAAGGCAGTAATATAGGTTTTCTGTGGCAGTGGTTTTAAATATCATAACCCAAACTGGGAAATTAACATTTGCTTGGTTTTCTAAGGGCCCTGTGGATGAGAAATTGCAACTTGGTTTACTCTCTTATTTAAACAAACTGCATTCACTTGATATTTAGAGGCAAGAGGAAATGATCCATCACAGTGGTTTTGTGTGTGGCTGTAATGTAGAACAACAAATCATGTCCTCTTAAAAATGCAAGAATAGTGACACCTAGTGCTAAGCAACCCACATTGCATAAAGGATACAAGTAGGAAAGCCTTCCCCAATCTGATGTCCTCTGTATGTGTTGGCCATAATACCCAGTCATCATGGGCATCAGGTTGGAAATGCAGGGCAGAAGACATGAGGCAAAATGGAGCATGAATAAGGCAGGCTGCCTCTGAAAACCAACTGCAGGAGGAAAATATTGCCCTCACGTCTTTGTGGGCATTCCTGGAAATTTGGGTAGAAGTCTGAGGGAAACAGGAGACTGGACTAGATAGGGATTAGTCTGGTTCATCAAGGCTCTGCTTAGATTCATGTTTTCCTGGGTCTATTTCAGAATGTAAAATCATTGGTGCAGGGACCAATCCCAAGTGTTCTTTGCAAGCTGGATCAGACCAAGGTCCTGTCTAGCCAGCATTCTATTTCTACAATGGCCCATGGGAAGCTTATAAGTAGGACTTGAGTGCAACAGCCAGCAGGTCTGGTTTCAGCACTTGGCATGGGTTGGTAGCTGCCAAGGACCTAAAGCCACCCTGTACTCTCGACTAACAAGGCAGAATCTGATTGGCTCAGAACACTGTTACTCAAAGCAAACGTTTGTGTGTGTGTTTTTAAGAGCAGTTCCAGCTTTTAAAAGTGCACACAGGGCCAGGTTCAGCAGGATAAACACTGTGCCATTGGTGGCCACAGGAGAAGGACAAAGGGTATGGGCCACTGCCACCCCAAGGAAAAACAATGTGAAGAAGGCAGGCAGCTTGGTGTGGAATGAGGAGTGGCAAGCAAGCAACCAGGTACATGGGGCTTTGACTAGTGGGCAGATGGGATGTAGCTTTAATGGGGGACTGGGCCTTTAGCTCCCAGTGAGTAGGCAGGTAGGTGGGGGTCTTTGGAAGGCAGGAAACATGGCAGTGAAAGGCGCAACAGAGGCAGGATACCATGCTATGCTGAGCACCCACTAGTACCTGGGGCCATGTCTGATAAAAGCACCTTCCTGC
This sequence comes from Varanus komodoensis, assembly GCF_004798865.1. Lineage (NCBI taxonomy): Eukaryota > Metazoa > Chordata > Lepidosauria > Squamata > Varanidae > Varanus > Varanus komodoensis. The sequence goes on from NW_025335438.1 coordinate 26,349,253, forward strand.
TCACGTTCCTTAGCAACTGATATTCAGAAGTGTGCTGTGAGTGTGATGTGCACAGATGATGCTAAATTAATGAATAAAAATAATGACAACTATTCAATTACAAATTCATCAATTCTCCAAGGGGCTCTTCTCCTATATATAGAATTGATGTGGTCACCCTCTTTTATACATATTTATAGGAGGGTAGGGAAATAGTTTGAACTGGGGAGCTGAACTCTAATTTGGCAGGAGATTTGTGGGACATATTCCAGAATTGGGTGTGACTAATTATGGAACAAAAGGATGGTCCCAGGGCAACTGTGTTTAAGCATGCAAAGTACAGATCAGAGAGAAGAGCTTCTGTTGGTCTTGTGCATAGTCCCGAGTTTTTTAGGCCAATAGTCTCAATATAATCTGCCTATGCTCTGTGATCTGTTTAACTGTGTGCTCTGAATGCAGCACATGTTGTTCTGGAAGGTTAGGTTAGGTGTCCCCCAGCTGATCTGATTGACCAGAGGGAACGCAAAGGAATACTTTTTTTTCTTTGAGAGAGAGAGAGTAACTTCCTTATAGTTGTTATCTGTAAAATCTTAACATATGTTGTGGTGGTGTGTTTGCAGTTTCTCACCTGCACTACTCAAAATATGAATATGATTCATACACATGTTGCCTCTAGTTCATTGAGGGATTAGACCTCTTCTCATCACTTGCTCTGAAAGAACTGGCATTGTTTTCTCCATCTATATTTCAAACATCTACATTTTGCAGGCTGCAATGCTATGCAAACTTATGCGGGAGTAAATCCCTTTAAATGTGTTGGGTCTGGTTGTTGTTGTCTTTGGCATGCCCTCTGCATGTGGAAAGTGAACCGTTAAGATCACATTCTCTCTCAGCTTGCCTTTTCTGAACAATGGATTGCTGCCATACCAGACAAATGTGGGTTCAAAGCATGGTCTAAGGAGTTGTGGGGATCAGGCCCAAATTCTCCTTTGTAGTCATGACCTGTCAAAACTTGCCTCTTTGTCTCAGTTTGCCTGTGTATGAAATGAACCTCATCTTGAGCCTTTGCTCCCCACCCTTGCATTTTTAACCACAGCTAAACTGGGAGCTTAATTCCTCCCAGCACAGAAGTTAGTTTAACACCACCCAGAACCAAGATAAGACACATTCCTGAGTTCAGGTCAATGACTGCAATACATATCCTAAGTGCCCTTAGTGTCTTTGCAAGGAAATAGGTTACAGAGCACTTCAGAACTGGTTGGCTACACCCACTATGATCCATTGACTCCACCTAATATTAGATGTCCAGCCTTCCATTCACTAATACCAAAAGGACACCAGCTGCTACTGCCATATTTTGGAAATATATCTAAGTTGGCACTCCAAATGCTGATGGATCCTTTTGCCTGCTGGTTGACCTTGATGTTCTCACGTAACATTAGGTTGTCCATCTTTCCTTTATCTCCTGATATTCCAATCTGTAATGTGTTGAAGCAGTCATTTAGACAGCAGTGGAGGAAAAGTGTGCTCCCCTTCCTCTTTGGCATGTTTTTGAAGAAAGCTTTTGCACACTGCTTTGCAAGACCATATAGCTACAATCCAATGCATTCTACCTTGGTTCCACCTAAATCTCCAGACTCAGGGGCTTATGTATATCCAATGCATGGCTTGAGGCACAGCAGCAGCAATCTCCACAGCCTTTTCCCTTGTAACCAGCTGTTTTTAACTGTTTAGATGAATCAATGTGAAGGAGAAGGAAAGGAAGCTGGAATGCCATTTGCAAACAGCCTAAGCTATCCCAGCCTGCTGACATGCCCTTTCCTGGTCTCCATGGCCAATTTGCAGCTTCAGAAAGGCAGCTGACACAGTTCTTTCTGCATCACTAGTGATGGGGGGAGGGAGACTGATTCAGCATTCAGCATCCTAGGTCCAAGTTTGCAGAACCTTGAAGCTGGAGCACTGAATAATTCTATGGCACCTTAGAAAACGTCACCCACAGCTGCTCTGACGTCACTAAGTTCCTTAACACATTCTTAAAACCTTTAGCTGCAATATAAATACACAATTGATAGATTTCATACAGTAGGCTTTTTATATTGCTCATTCTTCAACTATGACAATTTTAACACTTTTTAAAGTAAAGACATACGATATGGAATCTATGGATATGGAATCTACTTTTATGGTTTTTGGGCCAAGGAGTGACAGCCTGAAAGTTCACGAGATACTTAAACTCTAAGTTCTGGATTTTCAAAACAAGGATGGCATAACTATAATTAAAACTGAGGATAATTAAGCAACTATTTTTATTTGGGACACAATTTGGTCATGTCAGCATTTTTAAATAGCGCTGTTTCACTGGAGAAATTAAATACATCTTATCAAGTAATCTATTTTGTTGAGATCAATAATCTTTCCAAAATAAATGGGTCTTAAAAGTACCAAACTTGGCTGAATCATGACTTTGATTTTTTTTTCCACTTCCAGAACCAGTAACCTCCTATTCCTTAAAGAGAAGTGCTGAAGATGACGATGACAATGAAGAAGCTAAACAGTATACTCATTTCTTAATTTACAAGGTCTTTAGTTGTTTATAATTAACTATATCTGTATCTTCAAGAAAGACCCAATACATTTTTTTTCTGGCTGACCCAACCTGACCTCTTGTTCTTTCTGCTACTCTTGAATTTGCTGCCCTCTGTTCAGCCTGGAAACAAAAAATGCAGTCACTGAAAAACGTGGGCTTCAAAGTTATTTTTTTAAGCTAAAACTCTTGTTTTAAAAATAGAAGCACCAGTTTCTCTGCAAGTGTGACAACAATTCAAGTATGTTGATGCAGTTTCCAAAGCAATAAGAAATGTCTTAGGTCACATTTCGGTTAGGTCAGCCAAATCAAGTGGTAAAAAAAGAGGGTGGATTTTTATATTCTAGGTTCTGAAATTAGATATCTCTTCATGTTCTTATTTATGAAAATAATTCTGGTTTTGCTCAGAACTATATTTAAGGCTTAACTTTGCTTTGGCAAATGCTCTGTATCTTCTATGAGCTTGTGAAACTGCCTTATACTGAATTACTCCATTGGATCATCTAGTGTTCTGGGCTAGACTTGCTGCCTGGGCTTATTTAACCATGCTAGATACTAAGCCTGGGATCTTAGGCATATGAAGCATGAGCACTTGAATCAATGCTGGGGAACGCTAGGAATTGTAGGACTTTTTCAGTCTAAATATGCATAGGATTGTTTCCTAAGTGTAAACAGCTGAGGAAAATAACCTTAATTTCATATATATCCTGTAAGACTTGAAGTGGATGTAACCACTCACTTGCGGTCATGATACTAAATTAGAGTTCTTACATGGTTACTAGGAGTAAAGGAAAGATCAGCAAGCCTGTCATACTGAATGTTGCTCAGTCCTAGATCTTTCGATTTTGACAGCACACTATCTTCCTGGGCATATTCAATTCTGGCAGCGCAGTATATTCCTGGGCATTGGATCTTCTAGTGTTCTGGGAATATTTACAAGTCCTGGTGTGTTCAACAGACCTTTCTCCCAGGCAAATCTGCAGCCTGAACCTTAAACTTGATACTGATGAGGCTTCATCTCATCCCAGTCAAAATTTTGAGAAAATCCATATTTCTAAGAAACAAGGAAGTACATTTTTAGACTTTTTAAAGCCCCAGTGACAGCTGTTCAGCAACTATGTACTAGTCTGGAATGCAACAAGTGAGTTCTGTGGGAATGTAGCTCTGGCTAGAGGCTCTGATACAATGCTCAATGGATAAATGCAATTAATCACTGAGTTATTATTATCAAATTCACTCTGACATTATATATCCAGGCCACAGTACTAAAACTATGAAGTGCTCTTTCCTAAAGAAGAAAACTATCTGCAAACCAGTCCCAGCATTGCATTGTGTGTATTTTGAGTGTGTGTCCGTGTGCGTGCATTTTTGCATTGTCATGAATTCTAATTGTCTTTGTGTCTCTGAGTATGATTGTCTGCTCTGGCAAGTTCTATTTTCTGTGAGAGATTTAAGCAAATCCTATGGTCTTAGTGGAATGTTATATGGAATCGGTGGATGTGTGACATGCAGTATCCAAACCTTAATGTTTGTATATCTTATTATAGAGAACACTGTATGTTGTCCTATGCAAGGTAACACTGAATGGACTAAGAGAGAATTTAATATGTAGTGCTACATTTATTCACCATGATTAATATTACTATCCAGAACAAAAGAAATTATATTTTCAACTTGAAATGAGCTGGAAATTAATATGGCTTTGAAATGTTTGCTGAACACTCTTTGATACTAAAACTAAATCCCAGTAATACATTATCGAATGTATTTTATCTCATTTAAAAATCATTATTCTCACATTTGTGTGTGTGTGTGTGTGTGTGTGAGAGAGAGAGAGAGAGAGAGAGAGAGAGAGAGAGAGAGAGAGAGAGAGGATGGTTCTCTGCATAACATAAAATCAGGAGAGTTTCCTAAGTAGTTGCAAATTTGTTTGCTGTCTCAAATGGATGCCCTGGCTTAATAACTGTTTCCTCACACAAAATCTGAACCTGATGACTGTAGGCTAAATCTAACCACTGTGCATTGTGATCCTATAAATGATTACTTAGAAGTCCATTGAGTTCAATGGGATGCATTTCCAGATAAGTGGATTTAGGTTTGCAGCCTGTAAGAATCATGCATTTTAAAAACAGCAATTTCAGCACAAGCTTAAGGCTACAATCCTGTACCCATTTGCCTGGGCGTAAATCCAATTAAACTATGCGGAACTTGTGTTTCAGTTGACATATAGAAGATATGCCCTAACTGTCCCCTATGAAATTAGTGGAACTGGAAAAGTCTTTACCTTTCATTAGATTGTGGTATCCAGTGTTAAGTTGATTTCACCATGCAAATGATGGAGAATAACTTTGGCCCTCTAGCACTGGCTGGTTTCATAATAAAAATGATGAAATGAAGTGGAGCAGGGGGCGGAAACATTTAAGGCTGCAATTCTATGAACGCTTTACACAGAGTAAGCGTCAACCAGAAACATACAGTAACTCAGAAACCCTGATACCATCCAGATTACACACAGAGAACTGGATAATATAAAATTCTAGTGTTGATAAAATCTTGTTATGAAAAGTGTTTTAAATTTAGTTTTAGGTTCACAGATGTGCTATATGTAAAAATATACTCACTAAACATTGGCTCTCCCACGACCTACCAAACTGAAGAGCTTTTAAGAAGGGATCCAGGAGGGGTCCAGGAAATTACAGGCCAGCTAGCTTAACTTCTGTTCTGGCTAAACTGTTTGAAAGTATCATTAAAGATAGAAACCATAAGCACATAGAGGGACAAGCCCAGTTGAAAAAAAATCTACATGTTTCTGCAAGAGGAAGTCTTATCTTACTAACCTATTGGAGTTCTTTGAGCATCGCAATAAGCACATAGGCAGGGGCAATCGATTAGACATTGTTTACTTGGATTTCCAAAAGGCTTTTGACAAAATCCTTTCACAAAAGGCTCCTGAGCAAGCTAAGCAGTCATGGAATAAAAGGGGAGGAGTCCTCTTACGAAGCACTAACTCGTAAAAGAACAGAAGACAGAAGGTGGGAATAAATGGGAATTTCTCCCCGTGGAGAGATGTCACCAGTGTAATATTGCAGGATTCTGCATTAGGACCAATGCTTTTCAACTTATTCATAAATAATCTGGAATTAGAGTGGGTAAAATGGCCAAGTTAGCTCATGACACTACTTTTTTTACAGTGGTTGATACAAAAAGGAATTGTGAGGAGCTCCAAAGGGATCTCTCTGATGGGCATCAAACTGGCAAATACAGTTCAATATCAGCAAGTGTAGAGTAATGCATGTTGGGGCAAAAAAAAAATCCCAACTTAAGTATATACTGATGGGATCTCAACTAGCAGTAACTGAGCAAGAAAGGGATCTTGGGGGACAATTCAGTTAAAATGTCAGCCCAGGACTCAGTTGCTTGAATAAGGCAAACTCCATGCTAGGCATAATTCGTAACAGAATAGAAAACAGAATTGTCAAAATATTACTTCCCTTATACTTGGAATATTGTGTTTAGTTCTGGTCACCTTACCTGAAAAAGGACATTATTAGAAAAAATACAGAGAAGAGCAATAAAAATGATCAGGTGGCTAGAGCAGCACCAATGACAACTGGGACTGTTTAGCTTAGAAAATGGGAGAGTAAGGGGAGACATGGTAGATGTGCTTAAAATAATGCTTGGTATGGAGAAAGTAGAGAGAGCGACATTTTTCTGCCTCTCCCATAACACCTGAATCCAGGGTCATCCCATGAAACTGATTGATAGGAAGGTTAGGACAGATAATATAAAGCACTTCTTCACACTGTGGAATATGCTGCCACAGGAAGTAGTGATGTCTGCCAATCTGGGTGGCTTTAAAAGGGGATTGGACAGATTCATGAGAGAGGAGGCGATCAGTGGCTGCTAGCCTTCCTGGCTATGTGCTACATCCTTTACCAGGGGTGCCATGCCTCCACATACCAGTTGCTGAGGAACGTGGGCAGGTCTTGCACCTATCCTGCTTGAGGCATCATGTGGGCAGCTGGTTTGCCACTGTGTGTACAGAGTGGTGGACTAAATGGACCTTTGGTGTGACTCAGCATGGCTTTTCTTACATCCTTATGTGCCTTTGTTTCTTGACTGTTTCTATTGCTACCCCAAAGGCTCAAGGAAGTATACAAAAAGCAACTAATAACAAAAGTAAATACATATGAACAAAAACAATTCTCTGATACAGGTTCTTTTTAGACAGGTTATTTCAGCCATCAGCTCATATCTGCTGTCTTTTTTTAAACCTGGTTAATTATTTAGTAAGAACTTCCTTCACCACTCAGTTTTCTTTATCCTTCGACTTCTCTGTGGTCACTTTATGGGCAGAGCCAGGAAACAATTTTGCAAGCATTTATATGGCTTTGGGCCATGTATGAGTCAACCAATTTGTACATTAAGAAAGTTCAACTCCATCTCTCCTTTCAACAGTCTAAACCCTCTCTATAGCAACACATTGGGTTTTGGTTATTATATGTTTGTTCCCATAAAGGTGTCATGGACCTTTTTAGATCCTACCAGATGAGATCAGGCGAGGAAGAACTGTTATTTTATGCCAGCTTTGTCTTCCTTTGTGCTTCTGCCAGGGGGAAAAAAAGATGTATAAACAGGAACAGTAAATTTTGTGTTAAAGAAATACAAAACTCTATGATCTGAGTAAATTATGCAGATGAGGACTTTTTGCAGATTGACATAATGAATATGTTCTGCCTAGTTTGTGAAATTTGGAGCAGGGCATGAATGGAAATGTTGTTCCAAAATTTTTTAGTCAAAGTTTGGCGAACAGAAAAGCAATAATAAAGCTGCAAACTTGGCCTGCTCTGTATCCACAGTTTAATGTAAATGTTTTTATTTTATTCATCTTCGGTATTCCCCATTGTATCAATCCCATGTATTTTTATTGGCTCGGTTTGATATTTTTTACATTATCCAAATTTTTCATGTTTTTTATGACATTGGAAAATTTATGACAGTGTGCAAACACCCCAAAGTTTTGTGTAGGCAAAGAGTAGAAAAATAGGATGGAAACCTCTCTATAATAAACAAAAGCAGCAAAACATAAATAAATAAATTTATGTTTATACATAAATAAAAATAAATTCTTATCTGTGCAAATATTCTTAGGATTGTGTCTCACAATGTATAATATTAGAAGAATGTTTATGTAGGCACACAGTGTATTTGAACTCTGCAGTAAATCCCATTACAACACATATGTTTAGAGTTGTAGCCTACAGGCTAAAAGCTTGTTAATTTTTCTGATGCTGAAATTCTTGTGTTATATCCAGTTGTATTCTTTACAGTCATGGGCACAATCAAGTTCCTTTGATACAGGAATATGTCCACCACCAGATTAGGAATGGCAATTGTATATATGCTATCGGAGTCCTTGGTGATGATTGGAGGCAAGGATCTTATAAAATTAAGGAGCATAGCATGCTAATTAACTGAGTCATTGGGCTTATTTATTTATTTAGAGTATTTGTATGCCATCCCATCACATAGCCTCGGAATGGCTTACATAAAATAAAATAAAACATAATAAACATAAAATCCAGATCCACCCTGGCTGCAGATTAAAACCTATAAACTGATGTTAAAAGTTATTAAAATATTGTTGCAATAAAAAGGTCTTAGCCTGGCGCTGAAAAACAAATAACGACGGCGCCAGGCAGACCTCTCTGGGGAGCGCATTCCATAGGCGGAGCGCCACCGCAGAAAAAGCCCTCCTCCAAGTACTCACCCTCCTAATATCCTTCACGGAGGGTTCCCAGAGGAGAGCCTCTGCTGCCGATCTCAGGGGGCGCGGAGGGCAAATACGGAAGAAGGCGTTCCTTCAGGTATCCAGGTCCCAAGCCTTTAAGGGCTTTATAGGTAATAACCAGCACCTTGAATTGAGCCCAGACTTCGATGGGAAGCCAGTGAAGCTGATAGAGGACTGGGGTTATATGAGAATAACGCCCAGTCCCCGTCAGCAACCTGGCTGCTCTGTTTTCTTCCCAGAAGTACAAAGGATAATACTAGAGTAAAAAAAATACCAACCTTATTCATCTTCATACAGGTACCAAAATCTGCTAGAGATGTTTTGTTATGGACCAACCTGGCATTAAGCAACAGCACCGTCAGGCCTGAGGGGCAGTTGATAAGCATACCCAGAACCTTCTGGTTGGGGGAATAACCAGAAGGGGGAACAGGTGTCAACTATCTGTCCCTCCTTCTATGCCGACACGTTAAATGCCCAATGCCATATCGACCATTGCCCAAAACCACCCCAATGGTGGCGCCCACGTGCTCCCCAGGCAACCCCATAGTAGCAGCCAGGTGTGAATCCATTAAAACGGTCTAATAAAATATAATTAAAATACAATAAAACCCTCCTTATGATAATTGGAATTATTGCTTAAGATTTAAGGTATCAGAAATATCTAAAGACAATCTCTGGAATATGACTTAGAAGTGGCTTATGTGGTGAAAAGAAATTCCATGAAGATCATATCTCATACATATTTTGTTATCAGTAAGGAGAACCTTCATATAAGTGAATCAAGATTTAAGGAACTAGCACTGAATTCAGGAAGAGACCATAAAAGAACACAACAGTGAACCAGAAATATATTTTTAAATAATATTTCTTAATTAGCACTGCTATGGCAAGTATAATTTTTGTACTGGATATAATATGTATATGGATACTGATCTATGAACAATGTTGATTTGTTGTACAACATCCCTTTGTTTGAACAAATAAGGAACAAAATCCACAAGCAGTTTACTCAGAGAGCCATTCAAAAGTGCATGACATCTGTTCACTTCATCAGTTGAAAGACGAAAGCATGTTACCTGTTAGCTTTATGAACTTCCATAATACCGTTAATGTATCTGATGAAGTAGACAGTGTCCACAAAAGTTTATATAAGCTTAATTAGTTTTTAAGGTACTGTAAGACTTAATTTTTATTTAACCTTTAAATTTAAACTTAATCTTTATTTTTATAATGTTGAAATCCCATGCTTGCTTTCCTGGGAATATGTCCTACTGTATTTCCCTGAAAATAAGACTGGGTCGTATATTAATTTTTGCTCCAAAAGACACACTAGGGCTTATTTTCAGGTGATGTCTTATTTTTTCATGTACATCAATCTAGATTTATTCATTTATTAATGTACAAAAGTCTACATTTATTCATGTACAAAAATCTACATTTATTCAAATACAGTCATGTCATCTTCTTCTGAAACATTGTCAAACTCTCCAAACCCTGAATTGTGTTACAATGGATGTACTAAATGTGTCCGTCTGTCTGATGATCTTAACTGGGGCTTGTTTTTGGGGTAGGGCTTATATTACAAGCATCCTGAAAAATCATGGTAGGGCTTATTTTCCAGTTAGGTCTTATTTTCGAGAAAAAGGGTTATTAGTACTTCCAAGGAAAAATGCACAACCCAAGGATTCGGTTGTGAAAATTATATACTGTAGTTGAGTCTAATGGAGTAATTGGTGTAATTTGTTAATAAATTACTGAAATACTTAATCTTGTTTGATATAGTTTGAACAAATGTAAGATAAAGCCAATACATTGTAGTAAAGTTTTAAAAATTTCTAAATAAAAATTACTGAAATTCATCAATATAAATGATGAAAATAAACTGGGTTGAATGAGAACTCTAGAGCAATCTAATATAGAAAGAGTTAATGATATCCAGTTTTTTAGGACAGAGGGGCTGAACAGTCTGACAATTCAAGCAGGAAAAAAAGAAAGACATGAGCCCGGCTGTGTTAATCATAACACAGTAGCATGAACCAGCATTCTATCTTCCTCCATAATCAGTGGGTGCCTAGGGATAGATATATTACTCTTGCCAGCAGTCTTGAACTGATCACTTGCAGAGCACTTATAAAATTAGATGGAAGGCTATATACTGCCCATTTCATTTTGCAAGATCATATACCAAACAGGTAGACAAACAGATAGTAAAAAATGGCAATACTCCTGGAATGTCAGTTTTATTAAAGTATGATGATTATATGCTTAGTTCAGTTGGATGGGTGCTGTTATTAAAAATTCACGTGTGTTAAATGCCCCTTTGACTTCAGTGACATTACATTGTTAGGGGAGGAGCTGGCACATTGAACTGGTTCTCATGATATGACAGCCCATCAAAGGGGCTGTTGTGTTGTGGCTGGCCAACCTGCTGAGTCTTATCATGTTGTGTGAACTCAGGTGAGCCCAGATAACCTTCAAATAACCTATGGTTTGTTTTAGGTTTATCTAACCCTCAAATAACCCCTGCTGCCCAGAATTGCACAGCAAGCCACAACAATCCAGATGCACACAGGTGTCCCACATGGCATTCCTGCAGGTACATAAAGCCATGGTGTACTGTTATGGCTTCTGGATCAGGCTCATTTACTACTTTGTTTCTGAAATATTCAGCAGTTTTACTTCCATAGTGCACAATATGAGTTGCAGAGACAGTGACTGCATTCACACATAACAGTAATGTACCCTGAAAGTAAGCTACATAGTATTGGTTGTTCCTGGAACAACCCAGGACACATCCACAAATGATTGTGTTTGCTGTGGCTTGTTTGCTCCCTCCTTCCCACTCAGTTCTTCAGGTGGCTCCTGTTCTTATCCCAGTATCCTTTGTGATGGAGCCTGACTTCCCTTCCCTTCCCTTCCCTTCCCTTCCCTTCCCTTCCCTTCCCTTCCCTTCCCCACTCCACTCCCTTTGCTTGTTACTGTTTTGTAACTTCAAATATTGAGAAATTAGTAACTGGTCGCTGGTATCTATGCACAGATTAGCCTTCGATAAGTCTTCCCTTATCAAATTCCTTGTATGTTGCCTACCGACCTCTGAAACATGTAAGACAATTGACCAGACAATTGACCAGTCTACACATATGTAACAGACATGAGAACACACTTGCAAAAGATAAGGAAAATAATTTAAACAAAGATTGCAAATATATTTGTGCAATTTTCTAGAATAAACAAATGGATGAATAAACAAGGGTGATAAAGCAGTGGAGGTCACTCTGAAGTGTAATTACTGGTGGCAACATTAGTGAGATTGTGAAGAACAGGAAGGGGTTTTGCTGTTTTTGCCAAGCAACTTGCTAGCTGATCCCAACAGCCCATAACGAAACTGTCTCAGGACTGTATGACCTGACAATCTATTCTGATACAAAGAGCCCATAGAACAGGTCATGGGTTGCTAGGGTGGCTTGTTTCCATCAAATAAACCACTCTGTGGGAAGCGAAGCACTCTGGGTTCAGAAGATGCAACAATAATAATAGCTAATTACCTATGCTGGATTGTTGCTTTGTGTGAACCCAGTCAGTAAATATGAAATCACACTTGCAAAACAACAGCCTCTTTGTCTGTCTGATATTGGCAATTTCAATGAGGAAGAAATTTTCAGGATATTGAGACATTCAACTTTAAATGTCTTTAAAGCTGACTTTAAAATGTATCCACTGTCTTAAATAATAATTAAAATCACAAACACCAGTATATCCATATATTAAAAAGGCAGCAGATATGGGTAACATCCTGAAGGTAGCACTTAAAAGCAACAACATCCAGCAAATCAGATTCAATTATCCATTAAAAGTCCCAGAAAATAAGATAGACTCTGCCTGTCTGTGCCAGGCAGAGTTTGTTTTCTTAAGGGAAAGGTAATGGCAACCCTGAGTGTTTCCCTGGTAGTAGTCCATAACTAGGGCATAACTAGATAAATGCCTCTCCCTATATTCAACACCTGTGTAACATCCACAGACAATATGTACTGTTAGTCAGGAAAGGAATTCTGCTGATAATCTCAGCTGTCTGGACTGGTTCCTAGGATGCTACATGGTCCTTCAGAAAACCAAGTAATAGACTGTTTAGAGTTGTAATACACATATTAAAGGCACCTCCATGATAGAGTCTTTCCTACAGTCCACCAAATCCTCTAGTCTTTCTCCACCTCACTGTCATTAATTTGTAGCTGTCACCAATTATGTAGATTGTTGGGGTCTTGCCTGAGGACTCAACCAAGAGGACAATGCTGTAAGGTTGGCCCTGTGACCACAGCTGCAAAACTGAAATTCTCTCAATCTGGCACTTTGGGGTTTTCCAGAAAACCCTATCCCTTTCCTTTAGTCTATCCCCTTTTCTCCAACCACAATTTGTTTGGTGGTTTGCTGTTTTCTTGTGCAGATTCTCCCTCATTCTAAATTTTTGAAATGGCTCTAAGGTTTATTCGCTAGCAGAAAGAACTTTAAGTTAATATGCTGCAATATTCACTTTGGCCCCACCCACCACCCAATGCAAACTCAAGAGCTTTTCTGCAATGGATATTAACCCTTAGATTGAAAGATGCTACACCCGTGCTATAACATCTCCTTTGGTGGTTAACCATAGGAAGCGCAACTGCTGACATCATCTTCTCCAGGTAAATTTTGGGCCAACCATAACCTTCAAAATGGGCACATTCACCAAAGGAGGAAAGCATTGCCAGGGAGCGGGGGTGGGTAGGTGTTGCATCTGCATGTTTGCATGTCTATGTTTATGTGTACCATGGAGAGCAGCTGCCAGTCACTTTCCACAATACTGGTCTACACAGATTAAGGGTCCGCTTCAGTATAAGACAACTTCTGATGACTTGTCTACACCTTACGAACATTGCAGGCCTATGCATGTCTACGCAGAAGTGCTAGTAGATTTAATGGGGCTTCCTAACCAGTGGGGGTTTCTAAGATTGCTATGTGCACAATCATATGCATGTTTTTGGCAGCAAAAGATTGCATCCTTAGTGTGTGAAAACAGTATTCAAAGGACTGAAAAGAGCTACAGCCACCACAGGACGTACTGTGCATCTGTATTTGATGAAATATTCCAATGTGACCAACATCCTTTAGGCTGAGCTCTTACTAGACGTTGGCAGAGTTTGAACGTACTCCACAAAGAACACATTCCAAAGACGCAACCAGGCTTCTAATCTTCAGTCCACAAACCACCGCAGAGCGGTGTCGGATTGGCACAGACTCCCTGAAATGCCTACTTCACCCGTCATTCGCCCTAGCACTCCAGTTTCAAAAGCTTATGGCTTGTCACTCTGCAAGACTCCTCCCGCACCTTCCCGACTGCCACATTACCATTACCTCAACACTCCACGTGCTCAGGCAGGCAGGCAGGCAGGCAGGCAAGCGGGCTGTCGCTGTCACGCTCGCGCTAATAGAAGGTGGCGGCACCACACCGACAGGAGAAAGTCTAGACGTGAGCAGAGAAAACGAGGCGGGGGCGCCCGCGCTTGCGCCGGCTGCTGAAGTCAGCGGCCGGATCCTGAGGCGCATGCGCTCTTCGCTGTGGTCGCCCCAGTCTGTTTGAACAGGAAGGCGGACATATTTGTGTGACTCTGCCCTGCTTGATTAGGTACTGTGGCAGCGGTGGTCGTCCTAAGGCCTCATTCTCTTCCCTTCGTTCACGTTTCCTCACCGTCGGGAGAAGCGGCAGCGGCGGATATTCGTCCCTCTCAGCTACGGAACGAAGCAGGTTTTGCAGAGGGATCCTGGCCGAATCAGCCTCACTAACTTACCCGACACTTGAAGCCCGGTGAAGTGTAGGAAGCGCGGCTTCTGTCGGGATAGAGAAAAGCGGGGGGGGGGGGGAGAGTAGCACTGAGACTGCGACGAGCGGCAGCGGGGATCTCAGGAGAAAGACAGAATTTGCCGGGGAAGAGGGCGGCCGCCGGAAGGAAAGCTGAAGGAAGATGCCTCAGCCGTTACGCGGCCGTTGGTGAAGCCGCGCGTATCCGGAGGGCAAGGCGGAGGCTTAGATTTTACCCCGCCCCTCTCCCCCATCCTGGAGAATTGGAGCCAAGCGGCCTGTGCTGCAGCTGGCACCCTCTTGACTACCCCCGCTGCAGCTTGGGCAGGGAGCGACGCCGTGCACTTCCTCGGGCCTCAGTCTCGATGGAGGGAGCAGCCCGCTGACGCTCCGCTAAGAAAGTTTCCTGTTTTCATGGTAGGCCTCGCGCTCCCTCTTTTCTTTCTTCCCCTCGATTCGAAGAAACTGCTTCTGGATAGCTGGCACGGAGGAGGACGACCGCTACGCTGCTGGCTGCTAAGGCTGCTGCCTTGCTGGAGAAAATGTGGCTGCAGAGACACGGGGCCCCAGACTGGAGACGAGAGAAGACTGACAGGGTTGTAACTGCAGCCTAGAGACACTCAAGCAAAGGGACAGCAGGGAAAACTACTGCCCCAGGAGGGAGTAGCCCCTGTGTTCCCATTTTCGGCTTTAACTCTCTTTTGCGTGAGGATGTGTGGCAGGGAGAGCATGAGGGACAACCCCAGCACATCCTCAGTACTTCTCTGAGAAGGAGAGCCAGCTCAGGGAGCACTCCCTCCACTTTTTTCATTTTTTGCTTTTGCTTTGCTGTGGATTAAGGCGACCATCTCTTCAGCACCATGTCGACAGGAGAAAGCTTTGAATCTCGGTTTGAAAAATTGGGAATAATGATAAAGGACCCCAAATCTGAAGTGAATTCGGACTGTTTATTGGTGAGTTGCATGAACTTTTCTTCAAGAAAAAATGAACAGTTTGCAGGGGGAAAGAATTGTGCCTTATTCATCATCTTTTAACTCTGCTGATGTTTGCTTGCTTGATAAATAGAGTGTTAAGTGCATTCAGGCTAGATGAGTCCTATTTTATGAAGGGGTGGTTTTTCAGCCTCTCATATTTCTTAAAGTATTCACATATATTTTGAGTCAATATGTTGCAATTATAACCCAAGAAATCCTGGTATGCAAATAACTCTTTTTTAAAAGGGGAAATGTGATTACTTTTGTTTCCTTCTCTCCATCTCCCTCAGATCCTTGAAAATGTGTCAGTAACTCCCATCATTCATTTAAGGAACATTTCTATGGCTACCAGACATTATTGGGGGGGGGTGTGTGTGCGCGCGCGCGCGTGCATAGGGTAGTTCAGATTCCAAGTTCCAAGATTAGAGACAGTGCTGTGACCTCCAAACTGGGAATTGGAATTCCGATCCTTTTCCTCTCCCAACAGGCACAGAAAGAACGAGCATACACTGCTCTCCAAGGTTGAGAAAGCAGCTTTAGAGAAGAGTTAAACTGGATGTTTCAGGGGGAGAAGAGGAGACTGGAGTGGCCATGATACAAAGTACCTTGGAGTTACTCCAGTCTCCTTCCTTTCCCCTTCAAGATGTCATAGTTAAATGGTAAAAAACCCCAGCTAACTAGATAAAATGTGGAGAAGATCACATTCACCACTTTTCTTCTGTATTGGATGCACTTTAGCCTCCTGATTTTGGGAGCTTTTGAGCATCCTCATAGCATTGCATCCTTAATGTATTACCTATGCTGCAGAAAGGACCATTAAGCAGACTTAGAGTGCTGAAATTAAAGCAGAACAAAAATGTCACCTTACTGAAATAACTGTGTTAAATCAAGAATGTATGAAAAACTGGTAGGCATTTTTGAGACCAGAATTGTATGTAACACTGAATCCAGCAGGGTTTTTATTAGGGTGCAGTCCTACACATTTAGATAGTTATAAATCTCATTGAACTTAGTGAGGCTTACTTTTGAGTATATTTGTATAGATTTGTAATTTACAGTCATGTTTTTGTGTTTTAGATTCTAAACTGAAGCAGTTTCAATAAGCAAGTCTCTTTAACTAATAGACCATTTCTTTTAATACTTCGGTAAAAGGACACTGTCTATATGTCAGCACTCTGCATAGGATGATGCAGTTGTAAATTCTTTGTAATCTTTCCTAATAAAGTTTGTTCAGATTTCCTCAGTGGTTTAATCCTGTAGTCTTTAAGGCAGTGGTCAGGAGAGTGTGGTCCTCTAGATATAGTTCTTCAACTCTCCTGAGAACTGATCCGTCAGTATGGCCAATACTGAAGATGATGGAAATTCTAGCCCAATAACTTCTGAATAGGTACATGTTCTCCATCTTTACTTTAAAGGCTTATTAAGCAAAAATACCCCCTTTATCACATTGCTCCCACTAGTGAGTCAGAGCTGTATGTGAGAGCCTTATGTATGTGAGTTCTTTGTGTCAGGAGTGGGTATTTGCACAATGGTATATGGGGCAGGGATCTGGAATAAAAGAATGAGTTCTTTTGAATACAAATTTTGGCTACCTATACCTAGTTCTAAAACTCATGTAGGATTATGTCAAATTTTAGAAGTTAAAGGTTGTTGGGATCCACTGTGTATACAACTTTAACATCTACACACTTGATAACAGCAGATGCCTGTAAGGTCATCTGATTTTGAAATATGATCACACAAATAGAAGTTCCACTGTATGCATTAAATATGTTCTAATGTTCACATAAAGATTTAACCGTGTTAGGAAAGAGTAAAGATGAAGGATTCAATTAGAGGAATTGCCTATTAGAACTTATTTACATAAGAGACTGAAGTCAAGACAGCTTCACTTTTGTATTGTTCCAGGCTGACATGCTCAAGTCATTGAGCAGGTTTGTTGATTTCAACAACTTGTTGTAGTCACATGAAATGGCTTGTCTATCATGCAGAGTTGGATGGTGTTCATTATGTGGAGTTAAACAATTCTGGAACAAACCTAGAATGATCCATGTGTTGTTGAAGGGTTGTATAACCCTTGACACAACATACATGGCACAACAAGCATGGTATACTCTCACTGTACCTTGCATATTCAGCCACACTGGGCTGTGATGATTATGTAAACAGACACAATGTGTGCCATGGTGAACTTAGGAGAGATCTAGTTTAGCATTTGATGAAAACTGCAGGTTTATCAATTAGGTTATGTAAATAGACAGGTATACCTTGTTTTTTTGTTCCCATAATAATAGAAGTTATAGATACCAATTATATAAATGCAAGGGAACTCGGTGCTGTCATGGGAAACATCAACATGTGGTACAGTTTTCTCAAAATGTGTGTGCATAACAAACATACAACTGAAGGCCACATTGTAATGCATGTTATAAAGTCAACTGAACCTTATAGAGGTCAGTTCATGAAGTTTGTATAGTGATTTTCGAACTTAGGTTTAGTTGTCATTGGTGACAAACTATGATCTACAATCACTGAAAGTATTAAGGAAATTTGTTGAGTTAGCAGACCAGATATTGACTTGGAGCTTTCCCTTCGTGCCTCTGTTTTCTCTCCTTTAATAGCTTTTAATAGTGTCCTTGAAAATGAGGAGGTATAAATCATCCTTTTCTGGAGCACCTAGAACCTTGGAAAAGCATGGAAAATGTGGAGGGGACTGAGATTCATCAGAGGAATAGTAAAAACTGAAGGGGCACACCTTTTAGAGGAACAGAAATCTTTTGCTGCTACAAAAGTAAATTGTAGCTGCCACAGCAGCAAAGTTGGCTGTAAAGTGCTGCATATATAGCCTGATGTTTCCTAAGTTCTGCTTAAGAGGATCTGCAGAGGGATGATCAGTTAGGATCAGAAAGTGCACTTTTCTTGATCCTCCTATCCAGACTCTTTTAATTTTGGATGCCCTTGGACTACTTGATTTCATAGTGTTATATTTCCCTGTCCAAGAATACTTTGTTCCCCCAGATGTTTTGGACTAGTACTCCCAGGGTTGCCATCAAGGAGGGGAATGCTCAGGCACTACATTCATCTACCAGGGACCCACTGATAAAAGTTCCATAGAGTTTCGTCTTTTCACCACTTCACAACTGTGGTGGGGAGAAGGTTAAGTAGATACCACTGTCTGTTTGTTCACTGGATTTCAGCTTGTCAGGCAAGAAGCCGTAGGAATGATGAGAAAGGAGAGAAAGAGGAGCAGCAATAATTGTAGCTGTCACAGTGAAACGGACAAGATAAGCTCAGTGACGGACAAGATAAGCTCAGTGACGGAGGGAGGTCATTAAGGGTGCATTGCCAAAGGGTCCTCACTAAAGCCAACACTTGACCACGCCCATGCTCCTTGACCATTGACCACAGTGATCAGTGCCTTTACTTTATCAAAGCAGAGTTGCAGTTGCTGGTTGCTGTAATTAGGGTACCTAAATACATTTGCAAGTTGGAAAAATAGGGGCAGGGGAAGTGTAATCAAAGGCAACGACAGTGCAGCAAACAAAAGGAAGTGTTGTTACTTTGGTTAAATACATTATATGGAAAATGCTTATTTAGAATTGTTATATGGAAATAGTGGAAATTATATTTTGAGGTTAAAATAATAAAGTATACCTAAAATGAATTAAACACTAACAACACATTTAGTGTTTAGTTAGAATATAACATACCACAGAATAGAATTCTTGTGCTGTCCTGCTTTATTTTTGTTTTGTAAATTTTATATATTACAATTTTTCTTTCTGAGGAACTCAAGTTGGTTTACATAATTCTCTTCAACTCAATCTTATCCTCACAACAACAACCCTGTGAGGTAGGTTGGGCTGAGATTCTGTGACTTGCCCATAATGCACAGCAAGCATTGGTGTAATTGTTGATAAATTAAATTGACAGTCTTTATCCTTTTCTACCCCAGTACACAATACAGTATTTTAAAATAGAGGTGTACATTTATCAGAACTAAAGGATCTAAAAAATATAAATGTTTATTCAGGACTTTCATGTTGAGCTTTAATAGATCTAGCAAATGGAAAGTTTACTATAATTGAAACAAGCTTCTCAGGTTGTTTCATGCTACTTTGCTTTTTGATTTTGTGTATATATTTTCACCAATTCGGTACTTTCTTTGATGTGAAAGATGGAGGAATATAAGTCATTTGCATCTGTTGTATAAAGCATTAAGACAATGTTGCTGCAGCAGTATGGTTTGTGAGCTTCTAGACTGCAGTGTTGTCCTAAATCTCCAATGCTGTATATTCTGCGTAATGTAACTGCCTTTTTAACTTTGAATTCTAAGTGCTACTAGATGATTTAGGGTGGAAAATCTTATGAAATATTTTTGAGTATTATAATTTTCTGTAGAAACTGTTTTACTATTACTAATGTGTTTCATCATTATTCAGTAACAAATTGATAATTAGTAGCATAATGAACACAAATCAAATTAAGTAATTACAGTGGAGAGTTGAACATGTGTCAATTCTAAGTCAAAGTTGTAGTTTACTTTTTTCAAGCATGCTGAAATTAGTATGTCAATTTTAATACATTCATTTTTAATATTTAAGCAATGTAAGAGAAGTGTATTAATGAGTGGTCATGTTTTTGAATATTTTGAAATATTCCAAAACTTTGAATTTCTTTTCATATAATATTTAAACTACACTAAGTACAGTTCTAGGATCCCTGGGGGGTTTTCTAGAGTCACAGGATGTTTAGAATTTTTACTTCCAAAGGAAGAGAAAGAGAAGTCCAACTTTGGAGGACTTCAGAAACCTCTCCCTGCCAGTGTGCTAAGATGTGCAGCTCTTATGAGCTTTTTCCTTCCGCCAACAGAATCTCATTCCATCACGTGTGATCTTCCCATTGTAATGAAACATACTCCTGGAATTTGGGGGAACATAAGCCAACTCTGGAGCTGGTATGCACAGTTTCCCTCCTGTTTCAAACAATGGGTGGAAAATTGTAACAATAAAGCAGAGGAGGGCATTGAAAGGTGTGTGTAGGGGATTCTTATCTTCTTTGGTACAGTGATGATGTCTTACGTATATCTAGTTTGTATTATTGCAATCGGGTAGTGTTAGGTACTGAAAATAGCAGGGGCTCAGGCCCACAGAACAAAAAAAGCACACATTTTCATATGTTACTTTATATACGCTTTAAGTGTTTGTGTGCATTTAACAGACCCTGTCTCCTGAGGAATATATGAACAGGAAAGAGGAATTTGATTTTTTTTGAGGGGGTGGGGGCAGGCACAAACTGTCAGATGGGGAGGGTGAGGATGGTAGCAGGAAGTGAAGTATTTGAAGGCAAAAAGCCAACAAATCCAGGGTGATCAGATGCAACTGAATTCACCACATCCACTGTACCTTTATTTCAGCAAGTGTCCATGGATAGCAGATTGGTGGGTACATGGCCTCCTAAAGACTTGAGGTTCCAAATGAAAGTTCAGCCCTAGTGGGCCATTGTGCTAGTGGGCTAATATTGCCTCTCATTGCAATGTGCTCTACATGGGGCTGTCTTTAAAGAATCTTTGGAAACTGCAAGGATGTTTTAACATGACTTTGACCATGTCCGTCAAGGGCTGTACTGCTTGCTAGTTTGTTTCAGACCAGAATTCACTGAGTTGATGACATTTCAACATGAGGAAGAGCAATCCTTTAGCTTCTAGACAACAACTAAAGCACCACAAGATAATTTGTTTATCCGAATCTAAGGTTCAAGAGAGAGCTCTGATCTCAGAGCTGGGAATGTTTGCACCAAACCTGCTCTCTACCTCATAGATGGCATGGAAAGAACTGTACTTCCTGCCCCCTGAATTTGGAAAACCAAACTGTGAAGGGGGAAAAAAGAGTGTTTCAGGAGATGCAAGGGATGGGGAGACTGGAGCTGCTAGCATGCAGGCTATCTTGATGACACTCCAGCCTCCTTTTTCCTCTTTCAAGGCATCTTACTCCTCTATTTAAAATGCAGAGTGGGAAATATGTGGAGGAAACAATTGCGTCTGTCCTTCCTCTTGTTCTGTACTGAATACTTGTAACTGAGTACAGGGTCTTATAAACATTAAAGATGCAGATCATGGGATTGCACCTTAAATGGCTTATATCCCAGTCAGGGTGGTTTTGTTTTAGCATGCCGACACTCAGCTCTACCTCTCATTTTCATCAAACCCAGTTTTCTGTTCTGAACCACTTTCTGAACTCCATAATGGCCTGGATGAGTGTCAATATATTGAAGCTCAATCCAAACAAGATGGAAGCACTGTTGGTGAGTGGGTAGAATGCCTGATCAGTCAGGGACCTTCAACTTGTTCTGAATGAGGTTGCACTCCCCTACAGGGTCTGTAGTTTGGGGGGTGCTCCTGGTCCCAAAACTGTTGCTTGAGTCTCAGGTAGAATCAGTGGCCAAAAGTGCCTCCCAAAGCTATGTTTGATTTACCAACTGCTGCCCTACCTGGACAGACAGAACCTTGCCACAGTTATTCACACCCTGGTAACCCCATGGTTGGACTGTTTTAATGCTCTCTATGTGGGGATGCTTTTGAAGACTGTCTGGATACTTCAACTTGTTCAGAATAAGTTGCTGGTAAGAGCTAGTCTGCGTGCCCATCTCACACCAATTTTACACCACCCTTATTGGCTACCAGATGAAGGCTGGGCCCAATTTAAAGTGCTTGTTTTATCATATAAAGCCCTAAATGGCTTTACTTATTATTTATACTTCTATATGCTGCCTACTACCAAAGTCTTGGGCCCAGGGTACCTGAAAGACCACCTTCTCCCTGATGGTTAAGATCTGGTTCAGAGGCCCTTCTTGAAGAGCCATCCCAGAACATGGTCAAGGGGATGTCAAATAGAAGGGCCTTCTTTTGGTGGTTGAGCCCTATTTCTGAAACTGCCCCCTGAGAGTCTCTCGCCTGATGCCTTCATTGCAATGATTTTGATGCCAAGAAAAAACAATTTTAGTTTACAAGCATTTTAATAATTTATTGAATTGTATCGAATTAATTTTATCTTTAGTTTGATTGATTATAAATATCTTTAGGGATGTATCCACTATCCTGGTTTAGCATAATTTTGTTAATGTATTATGTAGCAATCAGATTTTATGTTTTTCAATAGATTAAATTGTTTTAAAAATATGTATTGTATAATTTGTTTTTGTTGTTGGTTGTACACTGCCCAGGGAGTCCTGCACAGAACTACTGGGTGTGGGTTATAAATTAAATAAATAAAATATTTTTTAAAATATTGTTTTACCATAGATTAAAGGATGTATTGTAAGAAAGTATTTAAATTAAAGGGAACTGGCAAACATTCAGAAATGAATCCTGATTCCATAGTGTTGTGCAAAATTAAGTTCAAGCTTTAGAATCTAAAGTTTAGATGCTCCACATGGAAGCAGAGGAGGCAGAAGGATGCTTAGGTGCAAAATGAAATTAAGTTGAAGAAAAATTGAAATAATAGATTTGGAATAAAACATATGGGAACTGAGTAGAGTTGTGCAACCCAGATCTGACCTGCTGCATACAGATCATTACATCTTTTCTCCTTTCACATTGGTATGGGAATGTATCTCTCATAATGCATGGAGAATTACAGAAGGGCCTTCTTTGTTAACTTTAAGAGAGCATGCAATTATTATCATGTCCCCAATGATGAATGCATGGTATATCTACATGGTCAGATTTGTTGAGATTTAAATCAATTTTATGCAGACCTGTGGCTGGAAGAAACAAGAGACAATCATTTGTAAAAGACATGAGTGTGTGAATGGTTTTGCTTAACTCCTGAGCATTTTCCTGGGGAATCCTCCTCTGCCACTGTGACATTCCTGGTGGTTTGGCATGGAAATTTCATGAAGTGTTGGGAATTGAGGCCCAAGATGTTCTGAGGTGGTTGGATTCTTGTGCTGAGGCGACACTGGTAAAGATAACTTGCTGGGTTCTACACAGATTTTTCCAAAAATGGAAATCTTAATTGGAGGTCTGAGGGAGGGGCCATCTTTTTTTCCTATACCTGAATCTCAGATGAAACACAGAGGGAGGAAAATTATATGGCAGGTGGATATGTTTGATGGAATGCTTACTCCTATGTTAATTAGAAATGATCTGGTAGATGATGTGGCCAAGGTAGGAGTTTTAAGTAGGTGTGCTGTGTCCACTTGCTAAGAGAACAAAAAAGTAGATCAAAGTGCTTCAAATGATGAAATGGGAAGTGGCTTGCAGTCATGGCAAATGGGGCTAGGACTAAAAGTTTTGCTGTAGAAAGAGGCTTGAAAAAGAGAATTCAACTGACATGCAAGAGTCACTCAAAGTGAAGTATTGTACTCTGATTTTGCTGAGGTTTGTGCCTTTGAGCAGAATACTCCACAAGTCTTTGGATCTTTGGAGTCTTACTGACTAGTCTTATGGAGTAGTCTTACTGGAGTCTAAAAATGGAGTCTTACTGACTAGTGATTTAAATTGTTATTTAAATTGTAATTTGGATCGATTTGATTTAAATCAAATCCATTCTGGTGCTAACATATACTGCAATTTCCCTTCTGACTTATCAGAGATATGAGACATAAGGGAAAAGGGAAAGTTGAAAAACTGTTGGTCTGTAAATGTCCATAACTGCCTGTAACTGTGGGTCTATAAGAAAGATTCTGAAATAGAAGAGTGTAGTTATTGCTTTTCTACAAGGGTATTCTTAATGGTACTGAGACTGTACAACATTACATTGGTGTGGGGGAACAAAGGCAGTTCCTTTGAGTTAGAGTTTTACATTTAACTTATATGAGGAGGACACATGCTCTGAAGAAATAGCTATGTACTTAAAAAGAAATTCAGTTGTGACTGTAAATGATTGGGCAACAAAAATGCAGAAGTCTGAAGTTTTTGATGTAGATTATGTTACTGTGAAGCTTGCTCGGTCAGACTTAACCAAACCTTCAGAAGTGAGGTAGCCCATGGCAGGAGGTGCAAGTCCTTCACCTAGGAAAGCCATGGAAGATTGTACAGCAAGGGAGAAATAGGAAAAAGGTGTGGGTATAGGTGGATATGCTTATTATGCTTATTTTTATCTTCCTTTTACCCAATGAATTCAAAACAGCTTACATCAGTCTCCTCTTGCTCTCATTCTTATCCCCACAACAACAACCCTGTGAGGTAGGTCGTGCTGAGAGGCTAGAACTTAGATTGCCTGAGTCCCAGTCTTGCACTCTTAATCTTTACAGCATGCTGGTACTCTCTCACACTGAATCATGGCAGCAGAGGGGAGGCAAAAGTGCTTCTCTAGTGAGTAAGCAGTTATTTCAGCTGACCAGGGAAGCTGCTGAAGGAGAAGGACAAGGAGAAGGAGACACTGGCTGAGGGAATTACGTGGACCAATGAGAAAGAAGCTGTCAATGTAGTCAGGAGCAGTGCACCCTAGGGCTGAATTTCAGTCATAGAAGCTGATAGGATAACCTGCCGCCAGCAGGATAGTTTAGTCAGGAGGCTAGAAAACATGCAATAATCTGCCATCCTCACCCAGGTAAGACACTTTGCTGAAACCACAGGGCATCATTATTTAGTATTATATGTGAACACAGTCATTATTTGTACTGATGAAAAAGTGACACATTGCCAAAAGCTTTCCTAGACAGTTCACAAAATCAAAAGACAATTATTGATGTAAAACAATCATTATAAAATCACAGTAATACAATTACCATTGTCCAGAGAGGGGTTGGGGTCCCCATTAGTGGTGTAATCTTCTAATTTTTAGGTGTTTCCCTGACAGTTCTCAGTGATTTACAGGTCTCCCAAGTTTCCCTGAACCTCTAGATGCTCCAGAAAGGAAAGAACTACATCCTGTCCTCTTTTCACCAGCATTCCCTTTTGACTATTGTCAAAATAAAGGGTTCTTTTTAAAAAACCTGCTTTGAAAATCTAAGTATTTTTGGGCAGAAAACTATGCATCAATGAAGTCACAATATTCTATAGTTTGTAAAGTCCAGAGCTTTAAGAATCTGGATAGGAGAACTAAGGAAAGTGTCCTTTCTGATCCTTATTGATCATTCCTCTGCTGATTCTCTTAAGCCAAAGGTAGTGAAAACATGGGTTGCCTGGCACCCTACAAAATATTTTCCAATGTCCCATATTCAACTTTGCTGCAAGAGGAGCAATTACAGCAATTTTATAAGGAAACAGCATGACAAGATGGTTGCGTTGCTTGTAAGATGCACATTTCAGGAAGCCTTGCAAAAAGGCCACAATTTTACTGCCACCATGGCAAATTGAGTGATACTGGTGTGTGGCTGGTGTGTTCCAGGAGGACAGTGGAGCCCCTGCCAACTCTAGGAAGTTACCCATTCTAAACAGAGAAGGGGAAGAGCCCTTAACAACTTGCTACTATGCATATTTATACAGAAGATCTCATTATGTTCATTGGGTTTCCAAGTAACTGTGAGAGAGTTCAAGGCCAGCTATTTACTTCATCCTGAACCTCAGCAGTATAGTTCTAGATCAAGTGTATTGTAATGCTGAGCTGTTGGGATCTAGGTGAAGTTGCATAGAAGTTGTATTCCAGGCTAAGCTTTCAGCTGTGCTGAGCTTATGAAAAGATCCCCTGCACCCCTACTATACACACAGTTCCTTCTTGATCTTCAGCTTGTCTGTGGCTGTCAGCTAAAAGGAATCTCCACATTCAGACAAAGTATGCCTGCAAATGCCAGGTGTTGACAACAAACAAGGGAAGTCTATTGCTTTCACTATTTGCAAGCTTTCTGAAAATATAGCCACTGTTGGAAACAAAATGCTGCTTTGATCTGATAAAAAATTTGCATGTATACTTATCAAATTCTCATTGGTTCTTAAATAACTTGCTCCTCACAGTAGCTGAGCTACATGTTTGCATAGGTTAGTCATGTCCTGATTCAATAGAAAAATTATCTGGAGCAACGGAAATGAAAACAATTTGATTTTAAAAATCAAATTTTCACAGGCTGAGAAACAAAATTATAAAAGAGAGTTACGCTTGTAGCCTTTTTAAACACTTATGCATGGCAAGCATGTGTTCTGTAGGCTTCCGGTTTTTATTCCCACTGTTTGCTGTATTATTTTGATGTCCTGGGAAGAAAAGTAGATAACCACACCTCTTTTGCTAGTCATAACCATGGAGATCTCCACTGTTGCTCTTTCCAGTTTTGCTTACCCTGTCTCTTCCAACAAAACCCCAGCTAGCAAGAAGCTTGCACTAACTGGCCATTAAGATACGGTAAATACTTGGGAAGACATTTCATTTGGGCATGATCAACCATTGGTCATGCCTATTTTAGCTTCAAATTGTTAAATGACCAGGTATGTAATGTGAGCATCTTGTTCTAGATTTAATAAATCTCTGAATCATTGAATTAATGATATAAATATTCAAAATATTAACAAAACAAAATAGCTTCTCCCTCCAGCTCTCTCTCTCTGGTATGCAAAATAATTAGACTGTTTGGAAAATCTGAGTTTCAAGCAACTTAAAAATACATTTGTTTTAAAATTGTTTGAGTACTATGGAAACAATCATTAGACCTGAGGTGTTTGAAAATATGTATTTATATAGCATTGCCTGTGGTTAAAAGACTTGGTGGGAGCTGAATCTGATTGTCTATTATTCTTGTTGTGATATTTATCATATTATTCCACTATATTTAGCAGGACTGTTCTTCATTCTCTTCCAAAATAGGCCATATAGATACATAGTATTGTTTCTAGGTTGCTACTACTTGGCAGTATGATGAAATAATTAGCTACTCTATTTGGTGAACATTGTATAGCTTGTGTAAGTACATGCTAATTATTATTGTACTCTTTGGGTGTTCAAAGATAGGCTGGACATGCACATGGTGGACATGTCGTGAGCGGAGCCGGCTGGAGCCGGGGGTCAGACTAGATGGCCCGGAAGACCCCTTCTGACTTGCTCTGTTTCTATGTTTCTATTGTGACCTTTATACATGAAAACTCAGGGGAAGAATAAGATAACTGTGAAAGCAATACTCTTTCACATGTATTAAAATTGTGTATTACTAATGTTTCTCATGTATTAAAGAATGTAACCCGTTAATGAAAAGGCATACACAGTGTAAATGCATAGGTTTTGGGACTTTGATTTTTCCTACATAGATCAGTACAATAATGTAATTACAGTAATGTAATAATTAGAATTTTGACATGTTAAATTCCTAATTAGTGCATGTTTCAACTTCACCTACAGAAAACATAATCTATTATGCTATTATAGTGTGAGAGCCAGAGTGGTGTAGTGGTTAAGAGTGTGGGACGGGGACTCAAATGGGTCAACTGGGTAATTTTGGTCCAGTCACAGACTGTCAGCCCAACCTACGTCATAGGGTGGTTGTTGTTGTGAGGATAAGGTTGAGAGCAGGAGAAAGAGAATCATGTAAGCCACTTTGGAGTTCTTTTTTTAAAATTAAAAAGGTGGGATATAAATCTAATAAATAATAAAAAGTACAGAAATATCATAAATAATATATTTTCAGAATCAGTTTCTCTAAGCTATGTATAATATATGAGAATAGAAATGTAGTGAGAGGTATGGCAGTAAATACTATATAAGTTTAACTTTATCATTTTTTATGTTGACTGGGGGATTTTTTTCTTGAAAAATATTGGGTGCCTGTGCCCCTTTTCATCAAAGAGCCATGTTGTACTGGTCAAAAGTAATATTTTATTGGAACAGATAGCAATTCAAATATATGTTGTTTCAGCACATCATACATTATGTGTGTGTATGCCTCCCTTCAATTAACAATGGAAGTAGCTAATTACTGAGGAAAAAGTAATACCATCTAGTGATTCACTTGTACCTGAAACCTGATCAGGATCTATCATTCCCTGCTTATGTTTTTGACTTTATAATACAGGTCAAAATTCATGGCTTCATATTCAACATCAAGGAAATGTGACTTTGTGGGAGATAATCCTGGGGCTTCAAGGGGAAGAGGGAATTCAGTAAAACCATTGTCTCACCCTTTTCCTCTAGCACAAAACCTCAACTGCATCCTGGTTTCCTCCATGAATGGAAGGAACCCTTCCATTTTCAGGGATACAAGTCTGGTTCTACTTTTTGATCTCTGTGATTCACACATAAGGCTATGTTTCTGTGCAGAACAGTCATTTAGAACATTTCAGAGCTAAATGGTTTTAGATGGGAGTCCTATCCACCTCATCTGTGCACACTCTGGGTGTGGCTTCTGCCTATCTCAGTTCCTTTTTGTCCACCACAGCAACCATTACCGCTCGGAATATTCTTTCACAGCATGATAGACAACAACAAAAACTAAACTAAAACTTGCAGGAATTTCGCTGTCCTCTCTGAAACAGAATTATCCTTCCTTCCTTTTCATATATTCCTTGAGTTTTTATTCAAAAAGTATAACTGCTTTGGCTGAAAGTTAATATTTACTGATTAACACTTCAGATGCCAACGAAGCAGGCCCAAAGAAACAGAAAAGCATGCTCTGTGCCCTGTTAGCCACAGACATGGCCACACTGAACCAGGCTCAGCATACTACCTCAGTTTCTATTTGCAAAAAGCCAGCTGTGGTTCTTTCTGTTTTTTACAGTGTCTACTATGGAAAGTGCTTCAGGGCAAATGTTTGTGGTACTAGGACTAAGACAACTTCAGATGTCTGCATCTACCAATAAAGCAAAACTGTTTGGTGCTGTCATAAACATCAAACAGACCAAATCCCAAAATACGCACTCTCAGCATCAGGACAGAAAGATAAAATCCAAAAACAATTCAGAAGAGAGTCCATCATAAAATCTGAATCTTTCAGTTCCAAATCAGCCACCCTTGGTACAGACAGCACTTCAGAATAGTGCAAGATTGCCAAAGCCAATCATAGAGAAACCACAATTCTCATGAGACCGTAGTGCCCTAGTTGAAATCTAGTACCTGTTCTTGGTATCATAGGATGAATCCAGTGAATATTTCTCATGAAAACCATACTTGACCTCTCTCAGGAATGTTCTCCAAGTATAGATTTCCTTGATACAACAGACCTCAGTGGTTTCCTTAGGATGTTTTCTTCATGATCACTATGATGTGCTTTGGCAAAGCCACTTTTATAGGTCTTCTTTCTATTATTATGAAGAGCATTCACTGGCAAGATGACATTGTTATGAATATGGGGATAGAGATAAACTGAGTCACCATTTCCATCATCAAACATGAGACAAAATTGTCTCTTTCAATTCAGAGGGGAGAAAATTAGACCTGATGGAACACAGGATTTACTCCACTGAAGCCCTCGGACTCTCTGTAGTGAACTGTGAGGCATGCATGGCAGCCTATCAACATTGTTATGAGAAAAAGCAGCTACCCTCCTCAGCCATCACATGGAAGACACCAAGTACCTATCAATATTCCAGACTGAAGCCAAAAGACTAGCAGGGCAACAAATTAACACAGCCTGTCACATGGCCACTGCAGCTCCAATTTCACTTAAATTTCACTGCCGTTCCAAGCTTTATATGTAGGACTCCACCGGGAAGCTAGATCTGGAATGGAGAACTTCCCATTGAAGGATTTTGATACTTTTGACTGTCTATACAATGAAGACATCTACTTGGAATCTTCCTCTTCAGCAGCCTCTGACCATGTCTGTTCTGGCAATATCAATACTTAATTCAGCACCAATCAGCTCAGGCTCTCCAAGTTTCCAAACAAGGCTTGAACAGGAGGACTTTTCAGAACCATAACCACCAACCTACTCATACTAAAAAACCAATCAATCTAAATTTATTTGCTTTCTACAGAGGTATCTCACTTCTGGTTCACCTTCACCAGAACAGGCTTGGTAGTTTTTCTTCCAGCCTGGATGTCCATCACCACTGCTAAGTGGGTACTCTGTATCATCTCATGAAATTATTCCATTTATTCCACAGACATTATTCCACAGACATGGGAATCTTCTACTCTATTTACCCTGCTTGGGTTCTAAGAGAAGAAATCGCTATTCTCTTGAACATGGGCACGATGGAAATGCTCCCTTTTATGGCTACCAATTTGTTTCATATTTACTTTACAGTACCAAAAAAGGACTGTGCTCTTCAACATATACTTGACTTTTGGGACATCAGTTGTAAAATCTGTCTGAAGAAATTCAGGATGACTGTGTGCTCTCTCATTCTCCTCTTGCATTGGGGAGACTGGTTTGTTATGGTGGATCCGAGATATCCTGTTACTTGTACTTTTCTTAGATTTGCCTTGGACAAAAAGCTTTTCCATTTCTGCCTTGCCATGGCTCTGAGATTGTTTATAAAGTATAGCACATCTGAAATGTCATGGTTTTGTCATTTTTCCACTCGCTGTTTGGAGTCCCTTCTCATTACTACCAGCATCAACATTGTTCTTTTCCTTCTGGGATCTCTTGTCCTGCAGGTCAACAAAGAAAAATCCTGATATCGTATCTCAAACCTAACAATTCACAGGGGTACTTCCCACGACAGAGTGAACGCTTTACCACCAGTCACCAAACACCTCTCAGGAATGTCCAGCATTCTTACAGACTCACACAGATGGGGAACTACTCCACACAAGTAGTAGCTCTCTCCAACAGTCACATTTGAACAGATGTGGGGTATCTGAACTTGCTATGTCTTTGCTACAGCAGTAAACTGAAAATACATTTTTTTCCTGCAGGTCAACTGATCAGAGCTCAGAATCAGAGACATTTTCCTCTGTCACTGGAGAGGCATTTTAATTTATTTGTTCTACTCTTTCCCTTTAGTGACATGAGTGGTGAACTAGGTATTGGATGATAGGGATCAGTTTAATTTTGAAAATCCTCTGGTGGCCAAGACAAATGTGGTTTTGATATTTCTTGTATCCAGCCACATTTTTTCCATCTCCCTCATCTCCTCAAAATGAGAAACTGGGAGATTAGGTACCCAGATGTGAACACTGCATTTCACTGCCTGGAAATTGGACAACCTAATCAAATTTTCAAAAAGCTCCTGGAAGTAGCAACTGCTTCAAATAAAGCTTCTACCTAGGCCTCATGCATTGTCAAGTGGAAAGCTTTTCTTACTCCAACAAAGCAGGATTCAAAAGTATGTACAGAGGAGGTGGGTAGGAGCTATGCCTTAAAACTCTGTTTAGCTTTTGCATGACTTTTCTCAAACTTTTGCATTAAACCCATATGTGTGAGTTCACAACTCAAAGAACCACAGTTACAGGTAAGCAACCTGATCGCCCAGGCTCTATACATTCATCATATAATTATCTGCTTTTGGATAACGAAGCCAAACCAACAATATATAAAGAGTTACTGCAAGGCATATAGTCTTTGTCACAACTTTAGTCCATCTCATTCAAATTTTAAATCTGTGCAGGTATGGTGTAGTCTTTAAAACAAATTATTCTGAATGGCAGTTTAAGATGCTGTCACTTGGGGTTTATCTGCTATAGACAATAAAAGGTTGGAAAGAGATCAGGGTCTAACAATGAGATGTGGAAAGTAACTCAGTAGCTGATACTACTTTCAGTTATGGTTTAAATGGTGCATACTTAATGCTAATATTATTTGGAAGACTTGAAAAAAATGAAAAAGAAGAAGCAGGTATCTCTGGGAGCTGCTACATTAAAATTTGAATTTTGTCTCTGCCCCTCTGAGGCCTACCCTTATAAAAGAGTGACCAAGATCTAATGGTGAGTTAAGCCGAAAATGTTTAATTGGATAATTGTTAGTAGAGCAAACATAAGTTGAGAATTTTGTACTTTAGGCCCACTTGATCCTTAATATTAAGCATAAACAAAAATAAGTTTATTCCTAACTTATTTCTTAGTAGTAGTACTACCTGTAATGGTAATTAAATTTGGATGAAAAAGATAATATATTAAACATATATTATACTTTTTCCCTAAGAAAAGACAATATATAATGACATTTTTGGTTGGGACACATCCAATCTTCCAAAGGAATGTAGCTTTTTAACTTTTATATACTACCAATTTCTATTAATTTTTGTACTTTAAAAATCAGTGGGTAAAATGAACATGAAACAGAAAAAAATCCAATAGGATTAGGCTCAGGGTATACACTTTTTTTCAGTGTATGTGCTTTTTAAAGACTTGCAGGGTGGAATGGCTTTCATTGGTGGTGGAGTGGGCAAAGATCACCAAGAGCAGCAAAACGTTTTTGCCACTTTTGTCAGGTGGCTTACTCTCAGCTTTCCAGAACCCACAAATTGGTTTTAGGAGGTATCCCAGGTTCCGATAATACAACAGTCTGTTGTAGGTTCAGCAACCTCCTTATAGTGAAGTTGAACTGGAACTTAGGCGATCTGAGTTCTAATTTCCACTCAGCTATGAAGCACTCTGGGTGACCAGGCCCGTGACTGACTTGTACCCTAACTTACCTCTCAGGATTGTTATGGAGAGGATGATTGCATAAGCTGCCTTGGGTTCCTTGCAGGAAAAGTCAGATTAAAAATGTAATAGATAATTAAGTAAGCTCATGCCAACGTGCTATGGATTAATTAATCTGGCCTTGCATCTAGTAGAAGATTTCAGTTGGCTCCCCAATGGCAGTGGCTTAATTGTAAACATTTCCAAACTTCTTGCAGTTATTGGCTTATTATGTTTTTAGTGACGTCTGTTCCAAGTTCCCCTTATTTAGCCACCTCCATCCTAAATGCCAAACCTCCTCCTACCCATAACTATTCTATTTGGTGCCTCCGCAACTTTCTTACAAATTTAATGAGGAATAAGCACCACTGAACATAATAGGACTTGAATTAATTCCACATAATCACACATAGGATTGTGCTGTATATGTGTTTATTAGATTTCATTTTTACGCCAATCTGTTTTTAAATGAGAAGCTTTTTATAGCAATTCTTTTTCAAAATCTTACTTTATTTTTTTAAAATCTACTTTTATCCATCCATTTTGATGCTGTGTATACCATGGCTAGGTAAGCTCAGTGTTTGCTGTGTTATTAGTGCTCTACAAAGTGCAAATACTATATAATAATATTGAAAATATATTACAGAGAAACTGATCAAAATATATTCAACATTATTAAATTCAGGATACTGAACTGATTTGACCCGCATGTTGTTATAGTGATTTGAACATGGGTTCTCAAACTACAGCCCATGGGCTGAATCTGGCCCGCCATGCCCATTTATCCGCCTGGCCTTTTGATTATGTGAGCCCGGGGGCGGCCAGGCTGGGGATGCCCAGTCCCGTGCCTGCCGCTGCCACCTCACCACACCTGTGCCCATACCTGCCACATGCACCACCTTGCCACACCCACACCCACCGCCTCCGCCTTTCAACTGGCCCCTGCTGAAAAAGTTTGAGGAGCCCTGGATTTGAATTTGAACTTTTTAATGTAACTATATTTTGTTGCAACTGTGCCATCTTACAAAGCAGTATGGCCTTTATTTACCAAACTGTAGTTTAAACATAATGATGCCTTTGCTTTAGTTATATAGCCTATATACATACACCATGACTGTGCCATGTTTTTTCTTGTAGTGACTGAATCACTGTCATAGACAGGGGGCTGATGGTTTGCATTGTTGTCATATAGATTGGCACCCTTGGATTGATTGCTCTAATGGTTTAGTATTAAGAATGCATTTTGCAAGAGGCACTGAATCAGACCATCTTTCTGCTTCACATGTATTTGTTTTCTGACAGTGAAGCTATACATTTTGCAAATATTTCTATGTCCCAACAAACTGAGAATATTTAACATATTTCTGGTTGTTATGTCAGAGCAGAACCACAGTATAATAAAGAAATAAAATGATTACTGTGTAAGATGGAAGGTATTTTTGTACACCTAAAATTATAGACTTCAGTATGAAAAATCCTTTAAATTAGAACTTTCCTTTAAACAGTTAAAACAAGGTATATGAAAAGTTGTATAGGCAGTACATATAATTGTGTATTAAAAATCTGATTTATTCCTTAGGATGGATTAGATGCATTGGTGTATGATTTGGATTTTCCTGCTTTAAGAAAAAATAAAAACATAGACACCTTCTTAAATAAATGTAAGTATATATGTCGGTGGATTTCTGATGTTGATGATGATGTTCCAGTCTATACCATGTTACTTCTTCCTTATTCGATCCTGCAAGGCACATACTTGTCTTTAAACTAGTATTTTGTTGGATTTTTAAAAGAGTTGTATACATATGTGACAAATTCAGTATTTGTAGACATTTGCATTAACGGTAGGTAGAGCATTCCATCTAACAAATCTCACAGTCATATCAGGCAATAAAAAAACAATCAAGTCGTGAACAGGGATGCATATGGGGTGTTGAGTTCATGAGAAAGAACAGCATTGTAGTCTGTGTAGTGCTTAGTTTTCTAGGGAGTTGATTTTATATTTCCTTTCTACATCTTGTTGGTGTGATCATTATCTCCTAATGGCTTTTCCTACAGAGGGAATGCAGTCTTAGAGATGAATTAGGTGAATTAATTACGCTCTGTCTCATAACCTTTATAGATATGAATAATTAATTATGAGTAATATTTTCATTTTCATAGATCCCAATTACAGAACTATATAAGATGATAAATTGTTACGGGCACTGCCACAAAATGACTGTCTTGGTGGACAACTAAGCAAATAACCTTGTTTATTTTATTTATTTATTTATTTATTTGAAACGTTTCTATGCCGCCCCTATCGCAACAAAGCCTCGGGGCGGCTCACAAAGAATACATAAAAACATACATAAATAATAATAATAATAATAATATAACAATTTTAAAAAACCATTTAAAAACCCCTGATGCATTCTCGGCTAAAAATTTTAAAATCCTAATTAATTCAATAATTTAACAATTAAAATAAGTTTTAAATAAAAAGGTCTTAGCCTGGCGCCGAAAAACAAATAACAATGGCGCCAGGCGGGCCTCTCTGGGGAGCGCATTCCATAGGTGAGGCGCCACCGCAGAGAAAGCCCTCCTCTGGGTACTCACCCTCCTAATATCATTCACAGAGGGTTCCCGGAGAAGGGCATTCGTTGTTACAGCCTCCAAACAAAATCCAAGCAGGCAAATAGCCAAACTACACCACTAAAAAGAGAGGCATATAAAACAATTACACATCCCCTAAAACAATCAAGTATGCATACATGCACATTTTCCAAATAAGCATAAACAAAATAATAAGGCTCACAGAGCACTCCAATTTCTACCAGCTTCTCCCTAGCCTCCAACTTATCAGGCAGGAACAACCCCCTAAACAATCAAACAAACAAGTTTAACTAGCTGATTATCATGTGTGATTCCCCAGCCTCTTTTCACCCTCAGAGGAGTATTGGAGCCCATGTAGAAGCATGCACTGGAGAAAAGAGAGTGAGTGGGCCAGTTGGCTTTCCTGAATCCCCTTTGTAGGAGGTAAAGTTTGCAGTTAGAGGTAATTGCAAGAAGAAAAAACCTTTAGAGATGTAAGAATTCTTGTAGACTTTCTCTACCTGAGCAGTTACAGAAAACCTGAGGCAGATAATTAGACTAAATTGATATTTGGAGTGGAAGAAAACCACTATTAAGAAAGCCACTTTGCCTCTCTTTAAGTTGTCTATTCCTTGAGCTAATAGTCTCAGTGTAGTTCATTAGGCATAGCCATCCTGAGACTTTTGTACAGGACAGGATAGAAATGCGTTAAATAAAATAAATAAATGAATAAAAATTATACAGCCAGGTCTGGCTTTTTTACTTCCTCTTCAGACCTCAGTTTGTATTCTTTGAAAATAGATAAACTACTTGGTGTCATCTTTTTTATGTTCGTAAATGGTACAATATCACCAATTCCCAAGGAGAATTAGATTGATAATTTACAGTAATAAGAGCTGTGGGAGGGAGCTTGCATTTATATTTCTTTCTAAAGGTCCAATTATTTCAGAATTCTAGTATACAAATATTATGCCTTTGAATTTTCATTAGAAAAAGCTATTTAATAGTTGCATTTTACAACTACAGAAATTGAGATGTGATGCTTTTTCTATAATCTCATGCCAGTGTTGACCCATGTAGATTAAAATAGCACGTTACCAAATTTGGAGTTAGAATATCCGACAACTGGGAATTTAGATTACTGTAGTTTATTGGCAGATAGTTTTATTTAAAAAATGCAGGCTGACATGCTTATATTTTCATGGTAAGCTATGCTTTTTTAAAAAAATGAAAAGAGCAGAAAGGCTAAACATTGAACTGTAACTGCTTCAATTAGTAATAGTACTTTTGCAGAGTATTAGATTTGAGTATAAAGTGATGACCAGAAACCTTCTGTTATAATGAGTTGTTTCAAATATTTTAAGTATCAAACTAAAATTAAACTGCTCCTGATTTGTTCTTGCCATGAAGTTGTATTATGTGTTTGACATTTGTATGTTGCCATGGGAATAAAACTAACCATTCAAAGATTCAAGGGAGATATTTGCAGCTCAGAAAAAGAGCTGGGAAAGGAACAGACTGTTGTATTTAAATAATTTGAGTTTTTAACAAGCAACAGATGTTGTGAGAAATTACCAGCAAATGGAATATAAATAGTGTGACATGTTTGTTGAGTACATCTTTCTTAGAAAATATATTTCTAGACCAGTATACATGTGCTTATTATGTCATGTACTTCAGTTTTTCTCTTTGTATTTTCCTCACAGATAAAGACACAATAAACAAAATAAGAGATCTCCGTATGAAAGCTGAAGATTATGAAGTGGTGAAAGTGATTGGCAGAGGAGCATTTGGGGAAGTTCAATTGGTAGGCTGCTATTTTCTATAGGAATAAGATTAGCTGTTATTATAACTATTGTAAAATGGGTTAGATTGAGAGTTACATGTGCATAAAAGGGCTGATCAACGCATATTTCCCCTTCCATCTCTCTGGCCTTTAGCATGCTACAAAAGGGTGCATTTGCACATCTCATTCAACCACTTTGTGAGGAAGCTACATTGGGCTGGTTGTTCACAGGATAATCCAAAATACACCCAGTAGACATTCAGGGTGATCATGCGTTGTTTGCTTCCCCCCCTTCCCCTACATTCCTTCAGAACATTTCACAGTGACTTTGTAGCACAACCCATCTTATCTCCCCCTCTGCACCTTGATTGCTACTCCGTTTTGCTCTCTGTCTTCTTTTATATAGAAGCTCAGTTGGCTTTTTTGTCCCTGAAAACTGTGTCACTGTTTTCATACTAAAATTATTATTGCTGCTATTATGATGGTCAACCTTTCTGTTGTCCTATTTGTGTGGCCTCTTCTGCTTAATTTCTTTGTTTCAACTGTAAGTAGGGCTGTGAAGTAGTTAATGGCAGGACAAGGCAAGACTATATTTAGATTGATTTGAACAGAGTTGTCAGGGACCACTTGAAGTTGTCAGTTGAAAACTACCAATAATGTATGCCAGAATGATGGGGGAACACCGTTTTTTCCCTTAGCAATGTAATCCTCACTGTTTTAAATGTTGAACTTACAGGTTTTGCTATTGTCCATCTTTTCAACACTTTCTCTAGGCTCCAGCTACTCCAGAAAAGGGAGGTACTCCTCACTACCATCACCACTTTTTCATTTGTTTTTCAGATAAACTACTTCTGTAGCTCTTACAGTTCCTTGATAGTTCTAAAACTGCACTCAGAAATGTATGCAAATTTAATGGCTCAAAAATAAATGGAGGGGAAATACTCTCAAATCTAAAGATTGGGAAATAATGGAGGAGAATTCTGTGCATCTGCATTATATAGACCATCACTCTAGATGCATACATCTCCTGTCCATTTACTTCCCAGCTCCTATATTTCTGCAGCTTTTCTCTGCATTTTCTTCTTAGATTTTAAATTTGCCCATTTTCCTCTTTGATTTACTTCCCAGTCCAAAACCCTGCAAATATTCACAACAGGTAAAAAAACAGATAGTTGTAGAACAGGGCAGGGGTACTAGCAGGACCAGCTTTGACATCTCTGCTTCATTCCATGTAGATGCCCTGTCAAAGACAAATAGAAATAGTGCTATGGCACAACTAAAGCAAAGCTGAAAGTAATTCTAGTGGCTGATATTCAGAGAGATAAAAAGAAAGTCTGATGCTGCACAAAACATACCATTGCAACATAGAACATGAGAGGTATGGATCAAAGCAAACTGGAAACCGTAAAGAAGGAAATGGAGTAAACATTGAGATACATGCTGTGAGCAAACTAAAGTGAACTGGAATGGGACATCTTTAGTCAGACAAACACAAATTGTTTTACTCTGGAAATGACAAACGCAGAAAAATTGAGTGATATTAAGGAATGATGTAGCACATACAGCAATAATGCATAATCTGACCAAGTAATAAAATTTGTGGAAAGCTTTTCAACATAACCATCATTCAGGTCTGTTCCAACAACAGATGCTGAAGAAGGAATCAAAAAATTTTATGCAGGTATTCAAGAGGAAATTGATAATAGAATAAAACAATGCAGTAAAACCATAATGATGATCTTAGGTGATTGAAACACAAAAGTAGGAAACAAAGCAGAATCAAATGTTGTAGGAAATTTTAGCCTAGAGGCAGGAAAATGACTGAGAACTCTGTGAAGCTAACAATCTGTGTATTGTAAATACATACTTTAACCAGATGACCATATACATGTATATTACCAGATGCCCAATACAGAAATCAAATAGAATATATAATTGGAAGCAGAAGATGGAGAACTTGCATTCTTCCTGCAGAAAGATGACCAGGAGCAGATTGTGTTGCTGACCATATTGGATGGTCAAAATAATATAAAAAAATCAGAGTCAAGCTAAAAAAAAGGTCATTAACACAAACATAGTTGCAAATTGTGACATGAATAACATTCCTAAGGAATTTAAAGTCCACACTCCATTACTCAACTTAATTGACTTACTCATTTATCAAATTAATAGAAGAACTGCAGACTGAAAATAGAGGCATTATTAGGGAAGAAAGCCAAAAGACAGTTCCTGTATCAATAATAAAGAAAAGGTAAGATGGATGACAGAAGATACACTAGCTGTAGCTAAGGACAGGTGAGAAGCAAAAAGGTTAGAATCCTGAATGCATTTTTTCAGCAACTATCACATAGAGATAAAAAGAGCTATTATAATGACCTGTGCAAAGAAATAGAGCAACAAAGGAGGAAAAAATGAGATCTCTTCCAGGAGGAAAAATGAGATCTCTTCCAGAAGATCCAAGAAATCAAATGGAAATTCAAACTGAAATTATGAATGGTTAAAGACAAGGGGTCTCACTATCTGACCAGGAGAAAATAAAGAGAAAGTGGAAACAGTTTTCTGAAAAACTGTACAGAGGAGATTAAAGGATGACACACTCCTTCCAAGAGGAATCCTATGAGGAACGTCTTGCAGTATTAGAAAAGTGGAAGCTATTCAGAAAGTACTTGAAAGGAACAAAGTAGATGGGATATCTATAGAAGTATTCAAATCTGCAGAGAATGGATCCGTCCAAATCCTAGCAAGTATATGCCAGCAAATATGGAAAACAAAACAATGGCTTGCAGCCTGGAAATGTTCAATATATATCCCAATGCCCAAGAAAATTGATGCAAAACAGTGCAGTAACTATAGGACTAGTGCATTGATTTTCCATATAAGCAAAACAATGCTTCAGGATGTTGCAGCAAAGAATATTGCCTTGCCTGCAATGAGAAATGCCTGGTGTTCAAGCTGGATTCCAAAAAGGAAGAGGTACGTATTTGAGATCATATCACAAATATATGTTAGCTTCTGGAGTGCGCCAAAGAATTTCAGAAAAAAAAAAAAAAGATCCTGGCATGCTTTATACAGTACAGCAAAGACTTTTATTGTGTGGATCACAAGAAGGAGCTTTTGGGTAGATGGGAGGGCTAGAAATATAATTAATTAATTAATTGAGGCTAGTCCTTAAAGAAATAGGTGTGCCCAAATAATAAATAAATAAAGACTAGACCTTAAAGAAATAGGTGTGCCCTGATGTGTTACCTGTATTGAGGACAAGAAGCTACATTGAGGATATGGAGAAACAGAGTGGTTTCCTATAGGCAAAGGCATAAGGCAAGGGTGTGTTTTATTTCCCTATCTTTTCAATCTGAACACAGAACTTACAGGAGAATAAGCTAGTTTAGAATCAGAGGAAAGAGTGAAGATCGGCAGAAGGCATATAAGTTATTTAAGATGATATATTACTGGCAGAAAGGAGCAATGACTTGTAATTTCTCTTGATGAAAGTGCAAAAGTAGAACTGAAGCTAAATTTTAAGGGAGAAAAACAATGACGGCAGAAAATTAAAAAACTTTACAGTTAACAGTTAAGAAATTGAGATGATGAAAGCTTTGCATATTCAACTAGAGAGTGTAGGCAAGAAGACTGAGCCCTGAAAGGACAGCAGTGAAGGAACTAGAGAAGATTAGTGTAAGGATGTTTTGCTAGAGGCTGAGGCCACGATCTTCCACACTATTACATTCCCAGTCACTGTGTATGGGTGTATTGTGAAGAAAGCTGACCTGAAGAAAATTGATATGTTTGAAATATGGTACTAGAGGTGAAATTTGTGAATAGCCTGGACTGACACACAAACAAGTGGTTCCATGAACACCCTGAT
This sequence comes from Varanus komodoensis, assembly GCF_004798865.1. Lineage (NCBI taxonomy): Eukaryota > Metazoa > Chordata > Lepidosauria > Squamata > Varanidae > Varanus > Varanus komodoensis. The sequence goes on from NW_025335438.1 coordinate 26,390,068, forward strand.
TTGACAAACAAGTGGATCCTAGATCAAATCAAACTATAACTTTCCCTGGAAGCAAAAAGAAATACAAAACTGAGGCTGTTTTACTTTGGGCACATCATGAGAAGGCAAAATTTGCTGGAGAAGACAATCGTGCTAGAGAAAGAAGGCAGAAGAAGAAAAGGAGGACCAAAAATGAATTGGCTTGACTTCATAAAGGAAGATGCAGCCTTGAATTTAGAAGAGCTGACCAGGGATTGTAGAGAGCTTTCATTCACAGGGTTGCCATAAGTTGGGTCCAACTTGAGGGCACAAAACAACAAAGAAGGGCAGTCACTGGCAAGATCATGAAGCATGAATTACATGGGCCGTTTTTACTTTGCTCTAGTCTGTCACTGAAATGCACAATAAATTGGTCTTCAGTCTTTGGACAGTATGATAATCTATCATGGACAAGAACAAGAAGCCATGGGCTCATGGTATGGCTTGTTCCTGAAAAATAAGCTGCACTGAGGAAATATTCCAGGTTTGGACATCCAGACAACCCAGTATGGCTACCTGCCCATGGTGGATTATAATGTTAAGCATACTAGGTCACAAAGTCATAGACAATCAGATAGAAGTTTTGCTGATTTCCCTCTGTTTTTCATGGTATCTGTGACAACTCCTGTGGGGAGGAACATGTGGGAAAGTCCATTTCCACAAGTGCTGTTACAGAATCATAAAATTGTAGAGTTGGAAGGAGCCAGAAGGCCATAAGGTTCAACACCCTACTCAGTGCAGGATTCCAAGTTAAACCATTCCTCTGAGATGGCTGCTCAGTTGCGTCTAGAGTGCTTCTAATGTGGGAGAGCCCACAACCTCCTAAGTAATTGGTTCCATTCTCATACTGCTCTGACAGTCAGGAAGCTTTTCTTGATGTTCAGTTGGAAACTGGCTTCCTGTAACCTGAGCCCATTATTCTGTGTTCTGCAGTCCAGAATGATTGAGAAGAGATCCAACCTGGCCTTCCTCTTTGTGACACTAATTAAAGTACTTAAATAATGCTATCATATCTCCCCTCAGTCTTCTTTTCTAGAGGCTAAACATGCCCAGTTCTTTCAATCTTTCTTCACAGGACTTTTTTACAGTCCCCAGATCACCCTCTGAACCCTTTCCAGCTTGTCTGCATCTTTCTTAAATCACAGAACTTAAACCCAGAACTAGATGCAGTACTCCAGACGAGGCCTACTCATGCTGAGTAAAGGGAAACTAGCACTTCACAGGATTTGGTTCTATTAATGCAGCCCAAAATAGCATTTGCCCTTTTTGCAGCCATATCATATTGTTGACTCATATTCAACTTATGACCTAAAACAATTCTGGGATACTTTTCACTTGCAGTACTGTTCAACCAAGTACTCCCCATCTTATAATGATGTATTTGTTTCTTTTTCCTAGGTGCTTGCAGTTGTCATTCAATAGACATTTGTTCCTATGAATTTCATTCTGTTTTCAGCCCAGCACTCCAGCCTATCAAGATCGCCTCCTATACTAGGAGGAGTCAACATCCGTTACTCAAAGATTCATGTTTACTTATCTCATTCGTTCTTAAGAACCATGGCTGAGAAAAAGAGAAAATTAAAAACCTATCATTAAGGACAAAAATGTTTTAATACCGTATAATTATTTTACTATTCCACATGCTATAAACTTTCAAGTGGTTTTTTCCTGCTCTTGTTTTAAAGAAGGGAAGATCCCTACTTACATTGTTCTGATTTTCATTGTTAACCAAACCTGTAATTTCATATGCAGAGACTTAGTTGTGAAATAGAGACAAATACAGATGTGCTATAGAAAATAGGCAAATAAATTACTGTTGCTCAGTCATATGAAGAAATATACTGTACCTTCTCATTTATGCTAATTTTTAAATTTTTGTTTTTAAAGGTAAGACACAAATCATCACGAAAGGTCTATGCTATGAAACTTTTGAGCAAGTTTGAAATGATAAAAAGATCAGATTCTGCATTCTTTTGGGAAGAAAGAGACATCATGGCATTTGCAAATAGCCCTTGGGTTGTGCAGGTATATTGAATGATTTATTTTGATTGACTGCTAGCAGGTTGGTAAAAACTGTGCTTGAATGAGTTTATAATTTGGTAAGTTCTATTTATCCATTTTAATAATATCTATTTATCAGCAACAGTAATACAAACTGAGTGGTTTACTTACAGATTTAAGCAATATTAAACCATTTCCAAGTATGTTTGCATTTTCTTGAGTACTTAATCAAAGTTTACTAAGTCTTTTCTTAAGTAATCAAAGTCTACTAAAAATGAAAAGCAATAATTTTTAAAATATTTTGCCTCAATACGGAAATGTGCAGGCTTTCATGATTTTAAGATTTCTTAATCAGACAAGATGTTACAAAAAGGTTGAAATGAGAAGGTGGAGAGTAGAGTGTAAGAAAGCAGGCATGATCACAAATTTTGCATGATCAGTCTTAAAGTGAAATATATATTTGACTATATACAGACATTCAAATTTGACTCTACTAGGTATTTGGTGATGGTCTGAGGTTGCACCTGGGTCTTCCTCTATTGCAGACAGAATGAACAAACAACAGTTCCTCCCGTATTTTTGAAAGTATAAAATCCCTCTGTCTCCATCGTTACGTAGAGCACACAGGGTCCTTGGCATGTAGAAAACAGAAGTAGAGAGAAACTTAACAGTTTTTATTTTATGAAAGTTGGAAATAATTTTATATGGTGTGCTATATAAGAGAAAAGTAAATAGCCACATTAAGTAACTTTAACTAGTAATTGGAGGAAGTTAACCCTCAGAGAAATTCATTCATAAACCTTCTAAATTCTACTTTACAACAAATTAAATGATCACTGGTATAGTTAATATTTTTGCTTGGGGACTTGTAATTTATTTTATATATAAATTACATAGACTGAGAAAATTTATTTTTATTTTTATTTATTTTATTTATTTTTTGATTTATATCCTGCCTTTTTCCTACAAAGGGCTCAAGGCAGCTTACATCCTCCTCCTCCTCCATCTTATCCCCACAACAACAACCCTGTGAGGTAGGTTGGGCTGAGAGTCTGTGACTGGCCCAAAGTCACCCAGTTGGCTCAGTGGCTGAGCGGAGACTAGAACCCAGATCGCCTGAGTCCCAGTCCCATGCTCTTAACCACTATGCCACACTGGCTCTCATCAGGAAAGAGATAATGGGAGAAAATAAACTGAATGATACTTACTGCAAACTATTATGAGTTAAGCACCCACTTCTGGAGACAAAGCAGGAAGAACATTTCTTGCCCTACACAAGTTGATCTGACTTGGTTTATATATCAATAGCTGGTGGGAAGAAGCTATGTAAACTTCAGAAACAACTCTGCTGCTGGAAGTTCTGCCCTTAGATTTTCATGCTTAGTCAGTCAAGGCTGGTGGTGCTGGCAACCAGGCAGAAATTTGCTTTGCAAAGAGAAATCTGGGATACAAGATGTTCCATAAAATGAGCTCATTGCATATAGCAGGGGTGGGGAATGTGGGCCCCTTCAGAAGTTGTACATCAGCCAGTTAGAAATTGATAGAAGTTGAAAAACCTTGTTAGGGGTAAGTACCGTCAGCTCCAGGAGCAAAAGACAAAATGATTCTACTTCGAAGGCCTGGGCATGGGGCTGGAGTGAGATACTGAGAAAATAATACTTGTTTTGGACTTCTTTTAAGCAAGCAATGTAATTTAGTTAAGTTTAGTAGCACAGTTTCTCACCAAAACAAAGTACTGCTCTTTCCATGGAACCCATATACCAAGAGGTGTGTGTATATGTTGATGTGCCCCTCCCTAAAGGGCTATTCTCATATAATGACAGTCAGTTTTGAGTGAAAGTGACTGACTTTTATGAGTGAAAGCCAGTCATTTTCAGTCAGGGTTGTGTTGTGAAAATAAAAGGAGCTATATAAAAGGAGATTTTATAGTCCACATACTTTCTTTGAACACTAGGCATTTCTCCTGTAATGGTATTTGTGTTCAATTGTGTGATTAAAATACAGCATTTAATGAGTTCATTTCAGATTATTGTATTTTTTGCTTGATTCATTTATACAAGTCCGTAGAGCAATGGACTTGTAAGAGAGAGACTTGCAGCAGCACCATCTCATAATATTGTTAACTGTTAAATCTTAATAATCATTATGATTAAGTGAATATGCTTTATGTTTAACAAAACAAAGCAATAATATTAATTACATATTATTTAAACCTGAAGTAATTTTAGTATGCCTTCTTCCATAGTTATTTTATGCTTTCCAAGATGACCGTTATCTTTATATGGTAATGGAATACATGCCTGGTGGAGACCTTGTGAATTTAATGAGCAACTATGATGTTCCTGAGAAATGGGCAAGATTTTATACAGCAGAAGTTGTTCTTGCATTAGATGCAATTCACTCCATGGGCTTTATTCACAGGTATATATTAAAGTTTTCTTAGTAACTGAGACTCTCAATATTCTTATCAGAAAGTATGAAAACTTCATCAATAGTAATGTAGAAACATAACTGCTTTCTGACTCATTATCTTCCCCAGAACACTGTACAAAAGGGTTGAACTAGAAAGTAAAGTTTTATTTGAGAACTGTCCCTAAATTTTTAAACTAACTTAAAGACCACATGACCCATTTGGTCATGCAAGATCCTAGGTGCTTGTGATGAAACTGTTATGAAGCAGCTCACACATGATCAGATAGTGGCTTGAATCCTAAGTAGCATGAGTGGAAGGGAGCATATGAATGGGGACTTCATTGATCTTCCTTCTAACCTTTCTGAAGGGTGAGGGGACTTTACTGAACAGCATAGGATGGGGTAAAAGATGACACTGTATTTGGGACATTTTTTCCCGCATATATAGCAATCCACCAAACCAATCCCACGCTGTTCCAGAACATCCACTGACCCTTGCGATGGACTTTTGAAGGGTCTAGAGAAGGAATGGTAGTGTCTCCTACCATGACTTTCTACTTGCATTACTTAGGATCCAAGGCATTGTTATTAAGCACCTATTTTCTTAAACTCAGTTCCAACAATCCTGCCATAAATCTGTGCTTGTGGTAAATTAGTTACATGACCCTTTCACCACAAATTGAGGACTACAAACAGTGTTGCAACCAAATCCTTGTTACATAAATATAATTATGTGTATTGACCCATTGTATCTATTTTGGGTAGAGAAAATGTAATGGATTAACTAAAGGTGGACAATGATTATATTTCAATAGTTTTAGCATTCCTGGTAAGAAAGATGGCAGTTCATAATTAAAGCAGAGAAACCTGTTCATTCCAGTAATCCATAAATTAAACAACCCAGGCTCTGGTGCCCTGGCATATGAACTGGCTCATGGGCATTTTAAGCTTAATTAGAAGAATGTAGCTGAACAGATTTAGTGTTTTGAAAACAGAGCAGATTGTAGAACTTATTTAAAATCCTGATCATTTAACTGATTCCATTGGTTATACAAAGTAATATGGCACCTTGTAAACAGGGTAAAGCTAAAATCCACTATCTCAATACATACAAGTCAGAAAGCAATAGCAGTAGAAGAATAACTCTGTAGCTTGCTGTGTATGCACATAAAAAATGAAATAGAGGCTGATGTTTCACATTGGGTAGCTATAATGCTGGTTTGGCAAATAATAAGTTGGTCTAAGAAAATATGGCTGGACATGTTGAGAGTTATAAGATAGTTTATATCTAAACATAGGAATTGATTGACCTGCTGCCTGAGACAGATGGAAATCAATGGATTTTTGAATTCTAGATTAATTCTAGTCTGAGTTTCAACTTTATTATGTGACTAAATCAGCCTTGGTCACGCTGATGAATGAACTTACTAAAAGATGGACAGGGAGAGTTCAATTCAGTTTCTTTTTGGCTTTCAGCACCATTAACCATGATATTTTTACGAACCAACTCCGTGGACTAAACATAGGAGGCAATGTATTACAGTGGTTCTACTCTTACCTGAGGCGTTGATTTCAGAGAAACACTGAGTGACTATTCCTTGTCTCCTGAACAGTTGATCTGTGGTGTTCCAGAGGGTACCATTTGACCCCAGTGATGTTTAACATCTGTGTGAAGCCACAGGAGTTATTAGGGATTTTGGAGTCAAATGCCTTCAGTATTATGATGATAACACAACTCTTCTTCCTTTGTAATCTGAGTCAAGTGAGACTATGCAGTGGCTAGACTCAGTGATAGGCTGAATGAGAGTCAATAAATTGAAGCTTAATCCTTCCTTCAAGATGGAATCCTGTACTCAGTGGTTCTTAGGTCAGGGAGATTTCCTGTTCCTGGTGAGGTTGTACTCCTTTGGAAAGATCAGGTTTGCAGCCTGGCGGAATTCCTAGATCTATCATTGAAGTCCAAATAACTGCCATGGCTCAGAGTGCCTTTTACCATATTTGCCTGGATCACCTGATGATTCCCCACAAGTCTTGTCCACCCAGAGAGGATCTTTTTCTTAGGAACTCTCTGCCTCTGTAGTTCAGACAGGAATCAACACTTTGTTTAGAGCCCATCCTAAAAGCATTTTTATTTCAGAAAGTCTTTTTTTTGTCTGACTAGCCACAGTTTTTATTGATCCTTTTTAAACATACTGTTCTATTATTTTCATCTTTATTTATCTTTTTTGTTGTTCACAACTCCAGAATGCATTTTTGGTGTTTAAGTATTCTAAGTAAATAAATAATTGCACCTTTAGTTTGATAAAAAATTATTCTTCTAAAATTCAATTCATTCTTTTCAGAGATGTCAAGCCAGATAATATGCTGCTAGATAAATCTGGTCATTTAAAACTAGCAGATTTTGGTACCTGTATGAAGATGAATAAGGTTGGTATTTTTTTTACTCTAGTATTATCCTTTGTACTTCTGGGAAGAAAACAGAGCAGCCAGGTTGCTGACGGGGACTGGGCGTTATTCTCATATAACCCCAGTCCTCTATCAGCTTCACTGGCTTCCCATCGAAGTCCGGGCTCAATTCAAGGTGCTGGTTATTACCTATAAAGCCCTTAACGGCTTCGGACCTGGATACCTAAAGGAACGCCTTCTTCCATATTTGCCCTCCCGCCCCCTGAGATCGGCAGCAGAAGCCCTTCTCTGGGAACCCTCCGTGAAAGACTTTAGGAGGCAAAGTACCCAGAGGAGGGCTTTCTCTGCAGTGGCACCACGCCTATGGAATGCACTCCCCAGAGAGGTCTGCCTGGCTCCGTCATTATTTGTTTTTCGGTGCCAGGTTAAGACCTTTATTTCAGCAATATTTTAATAAGTTTTAATATTGTGTCCTATATGTTTTTAACTGCAGCCAGTGTGGGTCAATGATTTATTCATGTTATATTTTATTTTATTGTATTTCATTTATGTAAGCCGTCCTGAGGCTTTCGTGACAGGACGGCATATAAATATTTTAAATAAATCCTTTCTCTGTTCTATGCTTTGTTTATTTGTTTTCCTTGTGAGCCGCTCTGAGGCTTCAGCGATGGGTGCAGCATAGAAATGTTATAAATAAAATAATAATAATAAAGATGTTCTTTGGATAACAGCAGTTGTTGGAATTTAGCTTTCTTTTTGATTATTCCAAACTAAATTATGAAGATATTTTGCTTCAAAGGCCAGAATCCAGTGAAGACCATACACTCCTCTTGATTCTTCTGCCCCCCGCCCCCAGTGCTTCTGTTGTGTGGGCAATGGGTCTCACTGATTCTGCTGCACAAGTGTAAAAGAGATTTAGCATTTCTCAGAAAGCTCTGAAATGTGCAGAAATGCTTGTTTCCCAATGGGAGCAGGTCAGAGGAGCTCCCTGCCAAATGCTCCACTAACCTGGCCCTTTCCAGAAACAAATATCTTCACAGTTCTTGATGCCCCAAATGTTCTAGATTTTCCTTCCATATATGGTTGGTCTATTGTAGATTGTAATTGGCAGGGTGTAAAGGAGTCAGTGGAGGTGCGAGTGTTCCTTTGTTTCTACCCTACTAGGATATCAGGATTCTACCAGGATAGTTCCCAGGAGTGACTCTTTTAAATAACTGTCCCTTTTCTTTATAGGAAGGTATGGTACGATGTGATACAGCAGTTGGAACGCCAGACTATATATCCCCAGAAGTCTTAAAATCTCAAGGGGGTGATGGTTACTATGGACGTGAATGTGACTGGTGGTCAGTTGGTGTCTTTTTGTATGAAATGCTTGTTGGTGAGCATCAGAATAATCCTCCTTTTGTAAATGATACTAATGTAGATTCTGCTAAATAAAAATATCTTATTTATAAATAATGAAATAGGAGTTGATTTGTTTTGTACATAATTGTATTACTTTAAGCATTGTACAAAGCAATAGGATAAATTATTTAAGCTGTAAACTTTATCCAGGATTTTGGAATTATTTATCAGGAGAATGCATCCTTTTTAAATTTGTTCCACTGCTATAATGATGATGAAATAATGTTATGAACATGAAATAATAATGTTTCATTAATATTTTAATGATTTATTATATAAACTAACCTCTGTAACCCTGCTCTAATAAGGTTTACTTGGAATGAAATACTACTACATTCACTGGTTTCATTGATGAATATGCTAAACTGATTATTTGATTTGGTTTTTTTCTTAGTGATAGTTCTGTAAAGGTTAGGATCACCAGTATACCTTCCCCCATAGCACTGGAAGGTTTTTAGTGTCTCTGGATGTCACTTCTTTGTTTAGAATTGTAACAACATGCTCATTAGATGAACATGATCCACTCTTGAATTCCTAGTATTCCAAAGAAGGTTTCTTTCTGCTTTACTGTTTTAATAAATATATGATAATACGAATGTCTCAGCCGCTTAAAATCATAGCATGAGTATCAGCATTTGTCATTTCAATTCTTTCAGGTTCTAGTTAACACAAACTGCATCCTTCTACAGTTCATACTTTTTCTGCTTCTTTTCTGGCATTGAATTAACTTTAGATAGCAGTTGTGTCACATTTTTTTTCTCTTTTGTTCTCAATTTTAGGAGATACACCTTTTTATGCAGATTCTTTAGTTGGAACATACAGTAAAATTATGAATCATAAAAATTCTCTTAGCTTCCCAGATGATAATGATATTTCTAAAGATGCAAAGAATCTTATTTGTGGCTTCTTAACTGACAGGTAAAACAAAATGTACATGTTCTAAATCTAAACATGGTGTTTTGTATTATGGATTTTTTGAATACTACGTTTCATTGACTAGTGATAACCAGAGTGTATGTATTTTTACCTGTTTTAATAAATTCTTTATCCCTATTAGGTCATGCCTTACGTTGCTAATAAAATATGGTGATGTTGATATAGTAATACCCTATATCAGAAAACTTCTAAGGAAGCCTCAAGTCAATTAGTATCTTGAAATTAGGTTCCTAATAAAGTTCTTTGTTAACTAGTAATCATATGTTAATGACTGGTTGCATAAACACCCAGAATAGTGTTTTTAAATGATTAAATAGGATACCTTACCTACTTATTTAACCATCAAAATAGAATGTGTAATTTCATCCCAAAGTTTAAGAAATTGTTTCCAACTTCTGTATTTTAAAACATGCATTTATGAATCTGTTATCTCATTTCTCTGTGTGAATACCCATACTTCTTTTTCCAAAATGTAGGGTAATTATTGCCTGAACTACACAGGTTTCTAATCTGAATTAAGTATTTTTTTCCAAACTTTATCACTAACATTTTATTCACTAAATAGGCATATTTTGTTGCTGTAAAGAATTGGAACAAATGTAGAAAATAGAAACTAAATGATCAGGAGAGCAACTTTCCCATGAGGAAAGGTTCTAATTTAACTGGGAACAATTTAACTTAGAAAAATCATTAAGTAAGGGGAAAGATGGAAGGTGTACAAAATTAAGCATGGAGAAAGTCAAAAGGGAGTCTTTTTGTGTCATAATATTACAATCTGAGGTTATCCAGGAAGCTGATTGATGGGAGATTCTGAACCACTGGTCTGGAGGCAGACCAGGCCCTTGCACCAACATTTCTCAACTGTTGCCATAAATAGAATGCATATTTATTTCATCTGTGAAATAATTTCATGTTTCCTGAAATTGAAATTTCATAGGCTTAGAAACAAATATACCACTTTTTCTCCTGGAGTAGCTGTTTCTGATAGATCAAAAAGCTTTGAGCAAAGTGAACTGTAGTTGTGCAAGAGCTTCCATAACTGTTTGCACAATATTTATTTCTATTTTTTCTCTTTATTCTTTATCTTGGAACTGTTTATAGTTAAAACACTTACATGGTGTGGATTTTGCAAACTAATGATTGAAGTATATACAGTTATCCTTTGCAAAGTAAGATCCAATAGCTGGGGTATTCATCTTCTCCAAGTACTTTCCATTCAGGGGCTGTTTGCACTCTAAATTTCTGTTGCAGTGTGAAACTGTATTAATACCATGGCAGGATATATTGATGCAGTATCATTTGTATACTGTGACAGCAGATATTTAGTTCCATGAATTTTTAGCAATTTTACAACAGCTCATGAAAAATGGTAATAAAAATAACTTTTTCCACTCATGGTGTTTAGATCTGATCCATAGTCAATAGTAGTTCATTTTGGAGGATGAAGATATGTGTGTAGAGGGCAGTGCCACAAAATTTTCTTCACTTTGTAGAAGCTTCCAAAAATACTTTTTTTCATGTTCTGAAATGAACAACTAAATGAATTTGGCTACATGTAATGATAGCTCAATGACCTTTTAAAAATTAGAATGAATGAATCTTTTAGAAGGGGTTAAAGGCATAAAGTGGATTAATGGTGGTGGTGGTAGAGTATATTATTTTTTCTCTTTTCTCTGGTGTTCCAAGTGCCTGTTTGTTAGGGCAAACTTGCACTTGGTGTATAGGGGAAGAAAATTTGCTCTCCCACCCCAGACTTGAAGGATTGAATTAGTTGATGGTAGAAGTGTTATGCACTTTTTCTTTCCTGTCGTTTCATTATTTCAAGAATACCCTGTTTCTGAGTTTCCAATTTAAAAGGGCCAATTGGTCTAGGCTGATACAGGTTTGACTGCCATGTATAGATTGACCTCAAGATTTTGCATTTATACCTTTCAGAAATACTTTATTTTTACAGGGAAGCTAGATTAGGCCGAAATGGTGTGGAAGAAATCAAACGACATCCATTCTTCAAAAATGACCAGTGGTCTTGGGAAAATCTTAGAGATAGTAAGTATCTTTCTACATTATAGCATCTTTTAATTATTTTTGCAAGTATTTACTTGTAAAGTATTTGATACATCAAATATTATTGTAGACATTAGAAAGTGCTGGCTTTCTGTATACAAGAAGCAACTTCTTTAAAGGAATTGGGTTGCCTTATGGATTTATACTGGTTAGAATATGAAAAAATAAAGTGCACTGGAATGCCAGTGAGATCTTTTACATTTTTTTCCTGAACGGTAGACATGTATGCCATGTCACAAGCTGTGTGTGAACGCATCTTCAGTTTTCCATGTATGGAACACAGTTGTTGGAGAAACACAAGTCCAAAGCTGCTGTGGGAAAGAATTAGTTCTGTAATTCTCGCGAAATGTATACAGGATAGAAAATACACACACACACACACACACACAGAATCTTCACAACACAGTGAAAGTTACTAAAAAACATTAACCTTAGTTCCTTCTAATTATAATAAATATTGGGCAGTATCCAGTGCTACCTGCACATTAGCAGAACACATTGCTAGTGCAATAGGAACCTAGAAAATCTTTAAGCAAACAAGAAGAAGCAGAAACACTTGTTTTCAGAACAGGGCAGATCAGCAGAGCTTACAAAATAAGCTGTGTTGATTTTTCCTTTTTGGAAAGGTGCACTTGCTCTTACTTCCAATGTTGCTTTAGGAAATACTTCCTTCTTGTGGTGGATCCCACTGACACCATGAGGACCGTGGGTCTGCAACAGCAGTATATCATATGTCCCATTGTTATTTGATATAGATTAGACTTTAATGTAAGATTCATGATAACAAGTTTTTAGCAACACTTTAGTTTTTCAGTAATTAGCATGATCTGTCATTCTAGATTTTACTATATTGTTTAATTTGTGTGTTTTCTATCCTCTTACTTGGTATGCTGCTAATAATAATAATTCCAAAATCCTTTTTAGCCACTTGGTTGGAGATGACGTAGGGCTGTATATTACAGGATTTATGTAGTCTTGCAAAGGTAACTGTAGCTTTTTAACTGAAGTTATTAGGTACATGATTAGTATTTGTATATTCAGGTGGTTGATATATTTGACAAAATATGAAACGTAATTTTGGTTATGGTTTTCATTTAAATTCAATATTTAATTTTTAGTATTAATAACAATTCTCCAGATCCTTCTTGCTTTTCACACAGTTACCACATTTGGATAGAATGTCCTTTGTTAGACAGACAATGCCAGCAGTTTCCTTTTGTATGATTATACATTTTTTAAAATATGTCAGCGTCAGATACTATTGATAAGATATATATAAAGGGGTACAAACTGTATTTGCTTTTAGAAAAGCTAAATTGTCCTTTTGGAATATTCTCTTTATAACTATCACAGCATGAAAGTTTAAAAGTTTTGGTAGGGGCCTCTTATTTATTGTATAAACTATATAGTAGAGCAAAAAGAGTTAACTGTTGTTCTGTGACCTTGCAACATATCAATCCATTCTTTTGCTTCCTATATAACAGGAGCAAGGTTCTAAACGTAATAAATGTTTACATATTTGTAAACATTTTAATAAACATTTTAGTAATCCTTGTTTATTTTATTGATAGCTGTAGCACCTGTTGTGCCTGATTTAAGTAGTGATATTGACACTAGTAACTTTGATGATTTGGAGGAAGATAAAGGAGAAGAGGAAACATTCCCTATACCAAAAGCATTTGTTGGCAACCAGCTACCTTTTGTAGGCTTTACATACTACAGTAACCATCAGTAAGTATATAAATATACTAGCAGATGTACCAACCTGTAAAGAAGAGTGGTGAGAGAAATATGGTGAGATATTTGAAAGAGTGAAAAAGATATTTGAAAAAGAATGGTGAGATAAAGATTTAAGAGGAGTATGGCTTAGCTTTGATTTAAAGCAGATGATATATTAAGAAACTACCTTGTAATGCTGTTCTTAAAATTTGGATCATATTGTAGTAATTTTCAGCTTACAGCATGGGCAGCCACTTTACACATCTCTATATGTGTTGAATTTTGATTCCTTATGGTCTGAATGCAAGCCCACTGTCTTATAGTGGACAATATCCAAAACTGTCCCAGCAGCCCATCCAGAAAGCACCCCTAAAGTAACTGGAAATGAATGAAAATGCTCATTTTTTGAAAAGGTAAGTCAACAGTTTGCAGATGGGTGCTCTTCTCACCTGTTCAATTCTAGAAAGTTGCATTTCTGCTAATTCTGGGTTGCTTTAGGAAGCACTAATATTGTTTCCCATTGACCCAACAGAAACAGTGGGAGTGTAGGTTCAGTATTAAATACTGTAAGTAAAGCATAAAATCAGACTATTTGTGTGAGTAGCGCCTATGTGCACTTTCCTGGTAATAAGTTCCACTGAATTCATTTGAGATTACTTATAAGTTGACCTATATAGGCATTACACTTAGGGTTGAATTATTTTGTCTAGTTTGTTAATTAAACTGCCTTGTCTTTTTATTAGCTTTGGGCACTATTAGAATAATAATAACAAGGAAAGCTCAGGAAAATGGACAATCCACTGAAGTATTTGCAAAATTAATTTACATGTCATTTGTTGATACTTAGTAGGATCCTGAAAATTTTCAGAATTCATTTTAAAAAGTTTTGACACTGGGAAGCTTTCAAAATGTAACAAATGCATCCTCCAGGTTCAGAAACAAATAGTCATTTCACCATTATGTAGCTAATTGTATGATTTTGAAGAATTGTTCAACTGTAGTGTTTGGATTAGCAAATTACTGAACTGACATGAGGAACTTTTTAAAACGTATAATTAGTATTAGTATTAGTTAGTTTTTTATTTATTTATTTATTTATTTATTTATTAAAACATTTTTATGCCGCCCCATTCGCCGAAGCCTCGGGGCGGCTTACAACATCGATAAAACAATAAGTTAAAATCCATATAAAATAATCTTAATTAAAACACACATTATAAAATAAGCCGCCCTGGCCAGATAAAATTCAATTGTATTTAGCATTTAAAATGTTGCTTAAATAAAAAGGTCTTAGCCTGGCGCCGAAAAACAAATAACGACGGCGCCAGGCGGACCTCTGTGGGGAGCGCATTCCATAACTTAGGCGCCACCGCTGAGAAAGCCCTTCTCCGAGTAGCCACCCTCCTAATTTCTCTCCCGGAGGGCTCCCGGAGAAGGGCCTCTCCCGCCGATCTCAGGGGGCGACTGGGCAAATATGGATGTAAGCGCTTCAGGTAACCAGGACCCAAGCCGTTTAGGGCTTTATAGGTCATTACCAACACCTTGAATTGGGCCCGGACTTCAATGGGGAGCCAGTGAAGCTGACGGAGAACTGGAGTCATGTGAACATAACGTCCAGTCCCCGTCAGCAGCCTGGCAGCTCTATTCTGAACCAATTGAAGTATCCGGACTGTCTTCAAGGGTAGCCCCACGTAGAGCGCGTTACAGAAGTCAAGACGGGAAGTCACCAGCGCATGAGTCACTGTTGCAAGGCAGTCGTACTCCAGGTAGGGGCGCAGTTGATGAATCAGCCGAAGCTGGAGGAAAGCGCTCCTCGCCGCTGTTGTCACCTGAGCTTCAAGTGAAAGCTCCGGGTCGAGGAGCACTCCCAAGCTGCGGACCTTGTCCCTAGGAGGGAGTGCAACCCCATTCAGGACAAGGTTCAGGTCACCTTCTCCGAAGCCCGAACCGCCAACCAACAGGACCTCCATCTTGTCTGGATTGAGCTTCAGTTTATTGGCCCTCATCCAGCCCATTACCTCGGCCAGGGACCGGTTCAGTACAGCCACTGCCTCACCTGGATTGGTGGAAAACGAGAGGTAGAGCTGGGTATCATCAGCATACTGATGGGTCTGCAGCCCACACCTCCTGATGACCTCTCCCAGCGGTTTCATGTATATGTTGAACAGCAAAGGGGACAAAATGGACCCCTGTGGTACTCCATGGCATAGCTGCCATGGCGCAGAGCCATAGTCCCCCAGCACCACCTTCTGGAACCAGCCATTGAGATAGGAGTGGAACCACTGCAAAGCAGTGCCTCCGACCCCCAATCCCGCTAGCCTATCCAGAAGGATACCATGGTCGATGGTATCGAAAGCCGCTGAGAGGTCCAGGAGAACCAACAGGGACGCACTCCCCCTGTCCTTCTCCCTGCACAGGTCATCGTACAGGGCGACCAAGGCAGATTCAGTACCGTACCCGGGTCTGAAGCCGGACTGAAATGGGTCCAGATAATCAGTTTCATCCAAGAGTGCTTGGAGTTGTCCCGCCACCACTCACTCTAACACCTTGCCCAGAAACGGGATGTTGGCCACTGGTCTATAGTTAGCGGCCATCCCTGGATCCAGTGACGCCTTCTTCAGGACCGGTCGGACTACCACCTCCTTTAAAGGGGCAGGCACCCGACCCTCCCTCAGAGAAGCGTTAACCACTTCCAAGATCCAGGTTCCAATCCCGTGCTTGGAATCCTTTATTAACCAAGACGGGCAAGGGTCCAAAAGGCAAGTGGTAGGACGTACTCGTCCAAGCACCTTGTCCACATCATCGGGCCGCAATAACTGAAATACATCCAATAATTCTGGACCAGACGGCAGCGTTGGTGTCTCCCTTAAAACCTCTGAATCAATAGTGGAATCCAGCTCGTGACGAATCTGAGCGATTTTCTCCCTAAAATGCTCGGCAAAGTCGTCACAGCGGGCCTTTGAGGGTGAAATCAGCTCTTCCTTTGGCCCTGGGTGAACCAGGCCTTGCACCACTCGAAAGAGCTCCGCCGGACGGCATTGTGAGGAGGCAATGGAAGCGGAGAAGTGTCTCTTTTTCGCCGCCCTCACCGCCACAGCATAGGCCCAATAGTGGGCTCTTAAGTGTGTTCGGTCAGATTCATCCCTTGATTTCCTCCACCTACGCTCTAGCCGTCTCCCAACCTGCTTCATTGCCCTCAATTCTGGAGTGTACCAAGGGGAAGAGCGGGCTCTGCCCGGTGGGAGAGGACGCTTAGAAGTGATCGTGTCTATAGCCCTGGTCATCTCCCCATTCCACAGTTCAACCAGAGCCTCGACAGGAGCACCCGTCTTGTCAGCCGGAAACTCCCCCAGAGCCTTCAGGAATCCTTCCGGATCCATCCGGCTCCGGGGGCGGACCCACACAATCGGGTCTGCACCCTTACAGAGGGAGATGTCGCTCTCGAGCACAAACCTCACTAGGAAGTGATCTGACCATGACAGGGGAGTCAAGCATAAATTCCTCACCCTCAGACCACCCTCTTCCTGCCCCGTCGAGAAAACCAGGTCCAGAGTGTGTCCACGTTCATGGGTCGGGCCGGTGACATGTTGAGACAGCCCCATGGCCATCATGGAAGCCATGAAGTCCTGAGCCGCCCCGGTCAGACTAGCCTCGGCATGGATATTGAAGTCCCCCAGGATGCTGGTCCTGGGGGTCCTCAACACCAGGTCTGAGACAGTTTCCGTCAGCTCAGGCAGGGAGACTGTTGGGCAGAAGGGTGCACGGTACACCAACAGAATCCCCAATCTGTCTCGGTCGCCCAACACCAAGTAGAGACACTCCAGCCCTGGTCTCGAAGGGACAGGAAGTCCCGTGAGAGTGATGGAGGCTCGGTAAACCAAAGCGACCCCCCCTCCCCTCCCCTCCGGCCGTGAACAGTGCTGGACCATATACCCGGGCGGGCACAATTGGGAGAGGGCAACATCCCCCCCCCTCCCGCCCAGGTCTCCGTTATACAGGCCAGGTCGGCCCCCTCATCCACAATCAAGTCATGGATGAGGGCAGATTTGTTATTGGCTGACCTGGCATTAAACAACAGCACCGTCAGGCCCGACGGGCGACTGACGAGACTCCCTGGCACCTTCTGGCTGGGAGCGAAACCAGAAGTAGGGACAGGTGTCAGCCATCTGTCCCTCCTTCTTCTATGCGGACACGTTAAGCCCCCACCGCTATTACGTCCATTGCCCATCACCACACCAATGGCGGCGCCAGTGCGCTCCCCAGGAAACTCAGGCGGCAACATGGCCAGGGACGACTCCATAAAAACAAGTTAAAACACTTTAAAATTATAAAACATTTAAAATTGGCCGTTCAACAGAAGGGACTGCCACAACAAAAGAGCAAGTCCCCTGGCCAGCCTAGCCCCCCCCGAACGGCCCCCCCAAACGGCGGCGACCGCCCTTTGGCCGACGCCCTTCAGCCGCCGGCCCCGGCCGCTGCCGGTGCTTTGTAGCCGCCGGCCGCCCGATGCCCCACCCCGTCCGGGCACACCTGCCACGCGTGCAGGGGCGTGGCAGGGCAGTCAGGTAGGGGCGGAGTCGGCGGCGCGGCACGGTCTTTGCACGGTCTTCGGGCGCGTGCGCGGCGCGGTCTTTGGGCGCGTGCGCGGCGCGGTCTTTGGGCGCGGCGCGGTCTTCGGGCGCGGTCTCCTGCCAGGTGTTGTTCCTCCCTTTTTTTAGCATTCTAAAATGTATGTTCCTAAGCAAAACTGTATGTGAAGTTTGAGGGCAAACTGTCTAATAGGGGCATTTGTTTTGCTTTTTTCTGTGATACTTACTTTCATGCTGTTCATTTCAGTAGTTAGAGGCAACGTCTCAAAATATGAATTTTGCCCATAGCGAGTTCAGAAGTCTTAGCTTTGTATCTAATGCAGACATTCAAGATTTATGTGTACATGGTCCAGAAACGTGTAGCCAAAGTGATCAGAGACCTGGAGTACCTTGTATATAAGAAAAGCTAAAATACAGCTTTTTAGTTCTGTGGGAAAAATGGTGACTAAAGGAAGTAATGATACAGGCTTATAATACATGGTGTGCAGAAAGCAGGTAAATAGTATTTTCCTACTTTCTTCATAAATCCAGTCCATTTAAACTGTGGGCAAAATAAAGTTCTTCTTTCCATAAGACATAATAATTTAGGGTGCACGTTTAGACAGAAAAATGTCCTACAACTTGCATGCCTCAGCTAGCTATGCACAGGGTTGTACCCTTGCAGAGCTAATCGTCATGTGATGTGGTGATGGCTGCTAGCTTAAAAGGCTCTTAAAGGTGATTAGACCTATCCATGCACAAAATAATATATAAACACAGCTATTACAGAACCCAGTATGACACTAAATGCCAGTTAAGTAGTGAATGATAATGGAAATGGCCATTAAAGCCATTCTTGTGGATGCATCTAGCTGCCCACTGCTGGAAAAGAGTAAGGCCATAATCCTATGACTACATGACCTTGTGTGGAAGACCATAGGATTATTGCAGTTCCATCTCTGAGGTATGAATGCAGAGCCTCTGCCCATTGCCCTTCAGCTAGTGTGGAAGGAACTGTATTAGCTGCCTCTCAAGAGTCAGAAATCAGCCTTGGAGAGGCCCAAAAGGGCATTCCAGCAGGGCAGGAGGATGAGGTTGATGACTTACTAAAACAGCCATCAAGATAAACAGAAGGCACAAGGCTCAGGAGATAATTGCTATTTAACCTCACAGTCTGCTTTAGATGTATGTAAACTTCCAAGTTTGGAGGCCTATGCACATCAATAATGAGAGATATTAGACCGTATTCTAAGGAACCTTTAGTTAAATAGGACTTACATCTAAGTAAGTGTATATAAAATTATGGTCAAAGTAGAGCTTTTGTCTGATCTACCAAGTCCACTCTTAGTTCTTTTCCTGTGTTAGGATTTTCTCCTTTATAAATCCAGCTGTAAACAGCACTGAACAAATACTTAAGTCTTCTGGAAATGTCTGTAGATAGGTAGCATGTTTTTCTGTGTCTAGAATCAGCTGTGCTGCATGTTCTTTTAACTTTGAAAACACAGAGCTATCATTTTTATATATAGGAGTATGCATTTAACTTTTCATGCTTTTGAGAATGCTTGGGCTTCTGTTCATTTACATCTTTAAACATTTCCAAATTGTGTTTACAGGTATTTATCCAGCTGTACAGCAAATTCTAATGACAACAGGGCAAGCACCAATGTAGATAAAAGTTTGGTATGTTTCATTAAAAAAAATTGTAATTAGGTTTTGTTTTCAAAACACCCCAGCTAGCTGGTAAAAGGGTTTTTTTGGGTGGGGGGGGGGGTTGATAAATCTTTTGCATTTCAATGAATTAATTTTAAATAACTATAATATCTATATAGATGTATTTTCAAAGTATTGAAGAATGTGTAAGATAAGAATTTTAAAAAAATAAAGTTCCACTAACTGAAGCATTAAACTATTATTTTTCCATTTCACCTTACCTGTTACAGCAACATAGCTGAAACAAAATTATCTCAAAAATTAAGTGAATGTATCCTTAACATGTTGTACCACTGATTAAAATGGTTGGTTGCCTATGCTGACCAACCAATTTAACTATTACATAATATGTCATTTGACATTTTCCTTCCCAGTAAGAGTATCTGCAAAGGTAGTGAAAACTGTTTGAAACAATTTTATTTTACTGTTGTAAAACAAATTAAATTTATGTCATTATTTGAGGCTCCTGTAAAACATTGCTTTTCAACTTACTCTATTTTTTATATTTGAAGCTGGAATCCTTGCAAAAAACTATCTATCAGCTTGAAGAACAGCTACATAATGAAATGCAACTGAAAGATGAAATGGAACAAAAATTCAGGTGACACATTTCATGTGTTCTGAATGTTGGAAACCTCACTTGTATAACTTGTATCTTCTTCATGGTCTCTGTGGGTCATATACATGGGTTCTGCACCTGCGTAGAGCCTGTCGTTGGGATGTTTCTACAGCTAAGTATTGATTTGGGCATGAGCCGCACCTCTTCCTGTTCCTTGCATCTGTGGGAGGAGCTGCCACCCATTCCCTCGGTTCCTTTTCAGCCACTTCCATGCCTAGATTGGGAAATGTTTCTATCCTCAACTTAATTTTCTTTTACGCATTTATGACCTTTTTTCTCTCTACTGCTTTCTCTTCCTTGACTTCCTGCACAGCCACCTCTTCACTCATGTCCTCATGAACTTTGTTTTTACTCTTTACTTGTAAAGCCCATTAAAAGAACCTTCTTCGTCATGGCCTCTGTGCATCATACATATGTGTGCTGTGCCTGCGCAGTGCCTAAGGCCGGAAAGATTAGAAAGCTAACGGTTTTTGGTGGGAAAATTCCGCTCCCCTCCCCCCCAGTACTATATATAGAGCAGAGTGTCCGCCATTTTCTCCAGTCTTTTGCGACCGCCATTCGCTGTGCCTCGTGCCTGTTCATCTCTCACTTTGACTCTGTATTTGCTCTTTTATTCAAATCGTTCTTGTTACTCTTCATTGCTATTCCTCCAAGTTATTGTTCCCTTGTTATATCTTTTCTCTTTTTTTCTCATCTCTTAAAAAAAACCCAAAACCCAAAATATTATCTTACCCTCTTTACTATCCTTTATTTCTTCTTCGATGGCGCAGTGAGCGGCTTTTCGCATATGTGCGGAATGTGGGTCCAAGATGTCCCTCATGACTTGTGCCTCCTTTGCCTCAGCGAGGGGCACAGAACAGATAAGTGCCGCCATTGCCTCGCCTTCACCAAGCAGACCCAGAAAAACAGGGAGAATTGCTTACAGAAACTCCTCTGGGATCAGGAATTAATGCAGTCGGACCAGCTTGCTGCAAAATCTGGGACTTACCACCCCCCAGGACAAGGAGGGAAGAAAAATTGATACCTTGGCATGCCAGGTCTATGTGGCCGCTGGACTTGGCCTTCATATGTCCAGTTATGAAGCCACCCTTGCCAGGTATCAGTTTTTCATCATGCAAAAACTGAACAATGTCGCCGCTTCCCTGCCAGATCAACAACGAGATTTGGCCAGGACCATCATTAAGGAGGGCATGCAGGTGGCAATTCAGCAGTTGTCGACAGTCTGCCACCATGTAGACACTGATTCTAGAGCCCTAGTCAGTGCCATTTCGCTGCGGAGACATGCCTGGCTGAGAAATTGCAATTTCCTCAATGAAATGAAGAGGCGCATCGAGGAAATGCCTTTTGATGGCTCGGGACTCTTCCACTTGCAAACGGACCACAAGCTTAAGTCCATTCATGAGTCTCGCATGACGGCCAGACAGATGAAGCTGCCAGCACAGCAGAAACGTAAGTGGGCTTGGTCGCGTCCATCCTATCGGTACCAACCCCCTCCGAGACAACAGTACTACCAATGACAGCAGTGCAGGAGGCAGCAACCTCAACAACGGTTCAGCAAGGCCGCCACTGGTTTGACAATGAGAAGTGCCAGCACCGACAGGGCAGGCGAACCTCTCCTCCCTCTCAACACCCACCTTTCCCCCTCCCTTTTGGGGAGCAGCTGCAAGGCTGACCCCCCATTTGGGAGTTCATCACATCTGATCGGTGTGTTTTATCCATCATTCAGCTCAGATACAGAATAGAATTTGATACTGTCCCTCCGCCGAGCTGGCTTACACCATGCTCGCAGGTGTTAGAGGACGAAGTGCCACTGGATGGCTCTCCAGCTCTGAAGGGCTTCATGGATTCTGTTCTAGACATTTTACAGTCCCTAAACAGGATGGTGGTCTTCGTCCAATATTGGATCTCCGAAACGTTAACAAATTTATCAAACCTAAGAAATTTCAGATGACTACCCTTCAAAATATCCTTCCGTTGCTGAGGAGAGAGGATTGGTTCGCCTCACTGAATTTGAAGGACGCCTGTTTCCACATATCGATTCACCCAGGTCATAGACGTCTTCTGCGTTTTACCATTGGGACTGACATATATGAATTCAATGTCCTTCCGTTTGGATTAGCTACAGCCCCGAGGGTCTTTACAAAATGTATGGCCCCAGTGTGTGCGCACCAAGGCATCCAAGTATACGCCTACCTGGATGACTGGCTTATAGTCTCCCAGACCTGTGAAGGTCGCCTTTCAGCTGTTGAGAAAACTTATTCTTTGCTGGGCGATTTAGGACTGTGCCTTAACCGTGAAAAATCGTCCTTTATCCCTGCACAGGTAATCGACTTCATCAGAGCCCTCTCGATTCCACTCTAACTAGGGCCTTTCTCCCTCCAGTCCGTCAGGACAGCCTTTGGTCCTGTATTCATCGGAGTCGACAAACCAAGATCATCCCGGCATTCTCTGTTCAGAAGCTTTTGGGTCACATGACCGCCACTGTAGCCATTGTCCCCCACGCCAGACTCCGACTACGTCCTCTTCAACTATGGTTCATTTCCATCCACAACGAGATTCGCCTGACAAGCCAATTCGACTGCCTCAATCTGTTCTACAGACGTTGACTTGGTGGACTGTTCCGAACAATTTAAATACGGGTACCCCATTCCAGACGCCTCACCCAACACTGACTCTTTATACCGATGCTTCGCTGATCGGGTGGGATGCCGTATATGCGGGACTTCGGTCCCAGGGCACTTGGAACCGACAAGAGTTGTCGATACACATCAACTACCTCGAACTCTTAGCCATTTTCAAAGCTCTTCGATCTTTCGAGGACACTGTTCGTCAGCAAGTTATTCAGATCACATCCGACAGCATGGTCGCGGTGTTTTACATCAACAAACAGGGCGGGACAAAATCCGTAGCCCTAGCTCGTCTGTCCGTGGACATTTGGGAATGGTGCATCCTGAGGGGTATAATTCTTTTGGCGGTCCATCTGGCCGGGACCGACAACGAGGAAGCCGATGTATTGAGCAAACACATGTCAATGACCCATGAGTGGGAGTTAGATCGACAAGTCTGCAGTCAACTTTTCCAACTCTGGGGGCACCCAGATATCGACTTGTTTGCCACTCACAGGAACAAGGTATGGGAGATAATCTGTTCCAGAGCGGGCATGAGTCTGGGGTCATTGGGAGACGCCCTCATGATCTCTTGGTCCGGCATCAGAATTTATGCCTTCCCTCCTATTCCTCTGTTAACGAGAATCGTTTCGAAAATCATACACGACGGTGCCACGGGAATCCTGATTACACCTTGGTGGCCCCACCAAGCATGGTTTTCCACCCTTCTTTGGATCTCGGACAACACCTTTCTTTGCCTCCTGTCAATACCATACTTGATAACTCAACAAGACGGCGCAGTCCGCCGTCCATACTTAGCTTCATTGAATCTCACGGCATGGCGAATTCACTGACTGATGGGACTGACTTGGTACCGAGGGCTACTCGGACTCTCGGTACCTCTACTCATGAACCCGAGGTGCTGCTTGCCCCCTCGGTTCCGATAGACTTTCCTACTACATCGAGTACTCTAGACCTGGACATTCAGAGAATTCTCGAGTCTGCTCTACGACCGTCAACTCGGAAGTCTTATGCAGCAAAGTGGCGCCGGTTCTCATCTTTCGCTGATTCACATTCCTTTGCTCCGGAGTCAGGCTCGATTGAGAATGTACTTCAGTTTCTTCTAAAGCTACATCGTTTGGGACTTAAGCCTTCATCTATCAAAGTTTACGCAGCAGCGATATCACACTACCGTGGTACAATACAGGGCTCATCGGTGTTTTCGCAGCCTCTTATTAGGAGGTTCCTTAAAGGACTACAGAACCTCCATCCTTCAATCCGACCTGTCATGCCTACTTGGAGTCTTTCAGTTGTTCTTCAAGCGCTAACAAGACCCCCTTTTGAGCCTTTGGCGACGGTTGATCTGCGTCTTGTATCCTGGAAGACAGCCTTTCTTGTAGCTGTCACATCAGCTCGTAGAGCTAGTGAACTTTGCGCGTTGTGAGTAGATCCACCTTATTTGAACTTGCATAAGGAGAAGGTGGTTCTTCAAATGGACTCCACATTTTTACCCAAGGTAACCACACCATTCCATCTGAATCAGGAAATTGTTCTACCGGCCTTTTTCCCATCGCCATAGAACCCGATCGAGAGATCCTTGCATACACTCAATGTGCGTCATTGTTTGGCCTTTTACAGATCGTGCACGGAATCCCTTCGCCTTTCCAACAGACCCTTTGTTAAGTATTCTGAGCATGACAGAGGATCTCCGGTTTCATCGCAAAGACTGTCGAAGTGGATAGTTCAGACCATTGTATTGGCATATCAACTTGCCAAAATAGACTTACCTGTTGTTCCGAGGGGTCATTCCACGAGAGCAGTAGCAGCTTCTTCTGCCTTTGCTGCAGGAATCCCGATCCAAGACATCTGCAAAGCTGCGACTTGGGCTGCTCCGTGCACCTTCGCCAGACATTACTGCCTTGATGTGCATGCCAGACAGCACCGCTTCTTCGGTAGGGCTGTCCTCTCTGCAGTTCTTCAGTGACGAAACCGCCCTCCTCCGAGTCTGGTAAGCTTGCTACTCACCCATATGCGTGATGCACAGAGGCCATGACGAAGAAAAACAGATTGCTTACCTGTAACTGATGTTCTTCTAGTGGCCATCTGTGCATTCACACAACCCACCTGCCGACCCCATTCAGTGTCGGTGAGTGAATTTTTTTTTTATCTGTACAATGCATTAGTGTTCATGGTACCAAACAAACAAACTTATTTCTCTCCCGAATGGGGGCGAATGATTGGTCTTTCAAAGACTGGAGAAAATGGTGGACACTCCACTCTATATATAGTACTGGGGGGGAGGGGATCGGAGTTTTCCTGCCAAAACCTGTTAGCTTGCTAATCTTCCCGGCCTTAGGCACTGCACAGGCGCAGCACCCATATGTGTGAATGCACAGATGGCCACTCGAAGAACATCAGTTACAGGTAAGCAACCTGCTTTTTTCCTACCTACATTCTCTCTGATCTTTTGCGTCCTTTCTCCATTCTTCACTCTCCACTCTCTGCCTTCCCGGTCAACTGTGATGGCATCAAAGCCACTCTTTTGAAAATCTGTCTGTTGTGTGAGTTAACTCCCTTCCCCACGGACAGACACTCCCTCTGTCTTTTTCGTTTGGGTGAGAATTACATCATTGAATCATCCCTTCATTGCCAGGCCTTCATAAACAAGCCTGGAAATAAAGGGCCAGTCTCTGAGAGCCAGGCCCCTGCAAGCTGTGGATTCCAGATACTTGACTGCATGACCAGGAAAGCACCCAAGCTTGCAAAAAAGATGGCCACTGCTGCCAAGCAGAAATGCAGACACCATGAAAACCCCGTCCATCATTGATGTGGAAGGCCCAATCAATCCCCAGATTGGGCTTGGACTCAAAAGATAGTTCTGTCCCAAGAAGGAACCTGTGACTCTCATCGACATCACAGACCCAGCGGGTCCCAAGAGAGTGCTTGGACACAAGATATTTAATTCCCAGAGGGATTCTCCATCTGCTTTTGACACCAAGGGACTGTTTGATTCCAAGAGTGTTTGGACCTGAGAGACTGTTCATTACGACGTAAGAGTCCCCATCAGCCTTCGACACTGAGGGCTGTTTGAGCCTGACAGAGCATTCATATACCGAGGGAGAGTCCCCATTGACGCCAAGAGCCACTCATTCCCAAACCATTTGTTACTGAGAGATTGTTAGTTACCAAGAGAAAGCCCTCATCAACCAGCAACACTACTAGCTGTTCAATCCTGATTGACCATTGTGTACCAAGAAAACTTTTGAAAGCTCTCTGTGCTCACACAGTGTGCTCACTGGCCCCTCTTGGTGCTGAACTGGAGACAACTACTCACTCCTCTGCAGGGGGCACAGGGACCTGACCAGGGTGGTATAACATTCCTTTCTTAGTCGTGAGAGCTATAGGTGGTGTCAGTGGAACTGAGGGAGTGGGAGGGAGCCTTTCCCATGGATGCAGGGAATTGGAAAGGGACAAGCTCCTGCCCAAACGAATGCTTAGCCATAAAAACTTTTCAACAACAGGGTTCACACAGGCACACAGCCCATATTTGTGAATGCACAGCTACTCAAAGAATGATGGTTGCAGTAAGCAGTCATTATCAAGGGGTAATGATGGTGTTAACATTGTATAAGTGCATACCGAGGCAATAGGGCTCATCAATTTTTATTTTTATTTTTGTTCACACTAGTAGTAGAGGGCATTATTCAGTGCTGTGGTTTATGAATAGAGCCAGATACCACTTTAATTTCATGTGTTCTAGGCCTGCCAGTTCCATTTCATAAACAGTGACCACTTGTTGATTGAGCAGATTTAGCTCTTTCTGGGGGATAAGCCTCAGAATGAACAAAAGGCTTGCTTCTGGAATGTTGAAGATCAGCAAAGTTCCTATATGGTTCCACTCATTTCAGGTTGCCCCAGAACTGCTAAATTTCTTTTCTACAAGTGGTGGGTTTGCAGAACAGAATTGGTGAGGCTGGCATTGTTCAGGTGATCAATCAGTGTTGCCCAAAATATATTTCTCTGTTCCCATACAAGAATTGGGTATTGAGCTTACGATTGTTTAAGGGCAACAGTTTTGGAAGTAGTAGTAGGAGTTGATGGTAACAGTGGAGAAGAATTTGTCTCCTGGTATTATGATGAGAAAGACAAAGGGGCTTCATGAAATTTTACACTTTAGGGACATTGTGCACTTTAGGAAGAAACAGTGAGAAAGTTCAGGATTATGATTAGATCCCTTATAATGTGATAGAGAGAAATTAATTCCCTTTGTGCTGCCACTTGTATCGATTTCCATTCCTGGTTAGAACTTACCATACTCCTTGTCAAACTGTGTTTTGATTTTTTACAAAACTACATATGGTGTCATCATAAGATATGGTGTCATCATAAGATATTTCAGATTTTTACTGACCCCTTCAAATATTAAATTGCAATGTACTGAAGAGGAAGAAGCTTTTCACAAGTAATATTTGGACTTGATGTTGCATATTTAATCTGGTTTGTCTGAGGAATCCAGGTGTAAGCACATGTAAACAAACAAACTTACATTAGGATTTTCAACAAACTTACATTGGGATTTTCAGATACACTTTGGCAGCATGTGTAAGGAAAACCTGCTATTCCACAAGGTCTCATGTTTAAGATGTTCTTAAATGTATCAAAGGACATAGGCAAAATAGGATGAGGGACATAGAGCATTGCTGCTGCAGGGTTTTAAATGTGAAATATGTAGCCTTGCTGATGTGTATTACTGCAGTATAGTTGAGCTAAACTAGTCATTTTGAGAACAGAGTGCCTACTTGTGATAATTGTTTACATCTTGTCTATCTGGTTGAGGCCTTGGCTATGTTGTCTGCTCACATATGAAAAG
The DNA here is from genome assembly GCF_004798865.1 of Varanus komodoensis. Taxonomy (NCBI): domain Eukaryota; kingdom Metazoa; phylum Chordata; class Lepidosauria; order Squamata; family Varanidae; genus Varanus; species Varanus komodoensis. The sequence goes on from NW_025335438.1 coordinate 26,417,401, forward strand.
AATATTAACCAGAAACAAAAATTAAGAGTCTGTTTTAACACGATTTGATTTTTTGTTACAGAACATCCAACATTAAACTAGACAAGATAATGAAGGAATTAGATGAAGAGGTAAGTGGGTGGTTGTTTTGATTAGAATTAGCTTTGCTTGTTTAATGTTTTATTAAATGATTTTCACACAAAACTGAGTAGAGGTGAATGTGCACCTTCTGGTATATTGCTTATTTTATAAGATTGTGTAAGAGGCTAAGAATAAAATATAGGGAGAAGGACAGAGAAACATATGAAGCCAAGGTAAGCTAGGCTTACTCATATCACAATAAAATAGGTTTCAGCCTTAACTAATTAATTAAATGATTTGGTTTTTCTATACAGTCATTCATTAAAAAATCTCATGGTGGTTTATGTCCAAATACAGCCAATGACTTCTGATGTGGTGTTATTTCATAAAGCAGGTAGTGGGGAGACTGGATTTTTAATTTTATAGCTAGCTAGCTAGCTTGCTTGCTTTATATATTTCAGGAAGGGAACTTGATAGAACTTTTCTTTTCCTGATATGCTGGTTCGCTGCTTGCAAGATTTCTACTCTTTGACTCCTCCAAAGCAATGCAGTGTATACAGTCTAGGATCAGTTCCATCAAATTATCTTATTTACTGTTTAAATTCAGTTATCACTTAAAGAAAATGCAGTGTTGAAGGTTAAAATGGGGGATTTCTCTGAGTGAGAGACCATGAGGTGAAAGAGAACTGAAAAGTCTTGCTGGATTACAAAACAGGTCTGTTTAACAGCAGCATCACATTGCATTTATAGCCTGTGTTTCTCCCACTCCTGGGGAACCCTTGGTGACTTTTTTGTCCTCATATCAACCCTGTGAGCTGGGTTTGGCTGAAAATGTGTGACTGGCTGAAAGGCACCCTGTAAGTTCAGTTCAAGGTTCCCCAACCTTTTGAGTCAGTGTTCACATTTGAATCTTGAATGAGTGTCATGAGTTTTCTCACAAAATGACTGCCATGGTGAGCCTGGCCAGTCACAAAACAGCATTTTTCCAGAGGGCAAATTAGTGAGGCCAAAAGAAATTTACCCAAGAACTTATGAACAAACAAGGTTTGAGCCCAAGTGAAAAGTTACATAATTGTCCCCAGGCAACATCATTCCACAGAAGACTGGTGTTGCTTACAGAACAAGCAAGACATCTACCCACATACCACAGAGCCATACCATATTCCCTTGGGCAAGCACACTAGCCCTGATGGATAAAATGGCTAGCCATCAAACAGATTTATTTCTTCCTGGCTACCTTTTCTATGGGGAAGACTGCTGGAAAGGAAAAAGATGGGAACACATAATGGATAAGAGGAAGTCTCTTACATCCCACTGTCTTACATTCCAGAACTTCTGTGCAAATGCTTAGAAACTAGCATTTCTTTCCTGTGTTTCTAGATGAAGGCTTCTTGTGTTTTTAGGGGGAATGTTTGTATCATGATGGGTGGGTGCCTAGACCTTTTTGCTAGGCTTTAATCATCTTGTCTCACTTCCTACAACAGTTGGTTAGCTTTTCTTGAGAGCTACTGTCATCACAACATCAGGAAGAATTTAAGAAGAAAATTACCAATGAGGGGACTCCCTTGCAGTTATAGCACTTGCATTATTGAGGAACGGATAATCTCCGCCATACATAACCAAATGTAGCCTGCTTGTGCATCTTAAAATGATTTGTCTAGTGAGTGCGAAAAAAGGCTCTATGTAGATAATGCATGTCAACTGATGCTCAGTATTTTTAAAACATGTACACATTACAGGGCAATCAAAGAAGAAACTTGGAATCAACAGTTACTCAGGTTGAGAAGGAAAATATGCTTTTACAACACAAAATAAATGAATATCAAAGAAAAGTTGAACAGGAGAATGAGAAACGTCGGAATGTAGAAAATGAAGGTAAGCTGTATTTTCCTCTTATAGTTTACTTGTTTAACTATGTAAAAATCATAGACAATGACTAGGTTCACATGACACAACAATCCAGATTGACTTAAGTTTGCCTTAAAAGTCATCTTGTTGAGCCATAGCTTGTAACTGGGGTTGTTTCATCCACCTGGGACGGTCTGAAGCCAAACGATATGAGCCATCTGTGAACTACTTGGCAAAAGCAGCAAAACCCCCTTTGCCAGCATTTAGTAATCTGCTACTGGGTGACTACCAGTGTCAGCTATCCTCAAAGTGCACAAGTTGAGGCAGCTGGCAAAGGCTTCCGCTGCTGCTGTTAACTGTTTTCAGCTCACTGTGGCTTTTCAGTTGTATTTTGAGATGGTGAAAGCCTCTTCTGGCTTTTGCAGTCTCAGTTTAGCCTCCCCCAAGCTCCCTCCAAAGTACTCCAGTGATATCTTGGAAGGGCTGCCCGGAATGGCTAATTTTAAAAACCTTAAATGAATTTTTGAAAATTATTGCCACCCGTGTGCAACTGTAGGAAATTGCAGTTATGTGTAAGTGGCAGTGGGGATCCAGGTTTGACAGCAGGTACCAGTGCTCTGCATTGCTCCCAGGCAAGGATCTTCCACCTACCTATCCCTATGAAGCATTGATATCTGTCAAACTAAACTATCAGATGCTTCCAAAGCCTGGAGAGATTGTGTTTGTGAAAAGGGGAACTAACACTCCTTTTTCCACAGCAATACTCATGGGATTTTTTATGAAAACCCATGTTTCCAAGTGTCGCTTCATTTTTCAATCATTTGTGTTTTTAAGGGTTTTTTCCCCTTACACCCTAGTTTCTTCAGCAGATTTGGAAGGGGCTACAAAGTTTTCTTCTAGCAGGGGCAGACTGCAACAATTCATGTCAGTAATAAAAAAGTTACAAAATAATTTTGCAAATATTTCTGAAAATTAGAGGAAAAATAAAATATAAATTTAGCCACCTGAGGTACCACATTGAAGGGACAGCTTGAAATGGCTAAACTGAAATTATGAAAGTCAGCTTGAGAAACTGCGTTCATAAACTCAAAAGTGTGGTGGGGAGGATTTCCTGACAGAGCAGTTTGAGAGTGGAACCAGCGACACTAGACACATTCAATATGCAAATAGACTGCCATCTAATAGGGATGGTTTAACCTGGAGCCCTGCACTGAGCAAGGGGTTAGACCTGATGGCCCTCTGACTCCTTCCAGTTCTACTATTCTATGGTTCTACAAATTTAAAGTGAAAATCAAGCCAGGATGATGTGAAAATGGCTTTTGGCAGTAGTTGAGAAGGAGGATAAACTTTGAGATACATATGAGAGGACCAAAGGATGATCAGGAATCCTTGATATGCCTGATGATTGCCTGTTGGGTACATTGTGAGTCCAGGACAAACAATCCACACTATGTGGCCATGTAGGTTGTTAGATTGAGTGAACTCAGTATAGTTGCTTGCTTTTTCTGGGCTGTTTTTAATTAAAAATAAAGTTAAAACTTGAGGATAAGTCCGACCGGTCCTGAAGAAAGCGTCACTGGATCCAGAGATGGCCACTAACTATAGACCTGTGGCCAACATCCCGTTTCTGGTCAAGGTGTTAGAGCGGGTAGTGGCGGGACAACTCCAAGCACTCTTGGATGAAACTGATTATCTGGACCCATTTCAGTCTGGCTTCAGACCCGGTTATGGTACTGAATCTGCCTTGGTCGCCCTGTACGATGACCTGTGCAGGGAGAAGGACAGGGGGAGTGCGTCCCTGTTGGTTCTTCTGGACCTCTCAGTGGCTTTCGATACCATTGACCATGGTATCCTTCTGGATAGGCTAGCGGGATTGGGGGTCGGAGGCACTGCTTTGCAGTGGTTCCACTCCTATCTCAACGGCCGATTCCAGAAGGTAGTGCTGGGGGACTATGGCTCTGCGCCATGGCAGCTATGCTATGGAGTACCACAGGGCTCCATTTTGTCCCCTTTGCTGTTTAACATCTACATGAAACCGCTGGGAGAGGTCATCAGGAGGTGTGGGCAGCGGAATCATCAGTACGCTGCTGATACCCAGCTCTACCTCTCATTTTCCACTAATCCAGGTGAGGCAATGGCTGTGCTGAACCGGTGCTTGGCCTAGGTAATGGGCTGGATGAGGGCCAATAAACTGAAGCTCAATCCAGACAAGACGGAGGTCCTGTTGGTTGGCGGATCGGGCTTCGGAGAGGGTGGATTTGACCTGGTCCTGAATGGGGTTGCGCTCCCTCTTAGGCACAAGGTCCGCAGCTTAGGAGTACTCCTAGACGCGGAGCTTTCATTGGAAGCTCAGGTGACAGCGGTGGCGAGGAGCGCTTTCCTTCAGCTTCGGCTGATTAATCAGCTGCACCCCTACCTGGAGTACGACTGCCTGGCGACGGTGACACACGCGCTGGTGACTTCCCGCCTTGACTTCTGTAACGCACTTTACGTGGGGCTTCCCTTGAAGACGGTCCGGATACTTCAATTGGTTCAAAATAGAGCTGCCAGGTTGCTGACGGGGGCGGGGCGTTATGTTCACATGACTCCAGTCCTCCGTCAGCTTCACTGGCTTCCCATTGAAATCCAGGCCCAATTCAAGGTGTTGGTGATGACCTATAAAGCCCTAAACAGCTTGGGTCCTGGTTACCTGAAGGAGCGCTTACATCCATATATGCCCGACCCCCCCTTGAGATCTGCGGGAGAGGCCCTTAACAATTTTAATTGTTAACAATATTTGCTTATTTATCTGGCCAGGGCGACTTCTTTTCTTTTATATTGTTTATTTATTTTATATTGTTAATTTTAATTTTATATTGTTATTTTTGTATTTTATTGTATTTTATTGTGTTGTAAGCCGCCCCGAGGCTTCGGCAAGGGGCGGCATAGAAATGTTTTAATAAATAAATAAATAAATGTTTTTTCTTTGTTTCTAGTGTCAACATTAAAAGATCAGTTGGAAGACTTAAAAAAAATTAGCCAACATTCACATATTACAAATGAAAAAATAGCTCAGTTGCAAAAGCAAGTAAGTTATTAACTGTTTCTATATTAGCTTTACCTCAATAAATACATAGGTTTATGATAAATTCAACAAAACTGGTCATTCTCATTGTACCCTATTGTTATTTTTTAAAATCCTCTTTTACTCTCAATAGCTTGAAGAAGCCAATGATTTACTGAGGACAGAGTCAGATACTGCAGCACGTTTAAGAAAGAGTCATACAGAAATGGGCAAGTCAGTAAGTCAGTTTGAATCCTTAAACAGGGAACTGCAAGAGCGATGCAGAATCCTAGAGAGTACAAAAATACAAGTGGAAAAGGATTATTACCAACTGCAAGCAGCACTGGAAGTAGAACGAAGGGATAGGAGTCATGAATCAGAAATTATTGGAGAGCTACAAGGTAATAATATACACTGGTATTTTAAAAATATTTAGAATAAAAATCATAGCTTCAGGGTACAATCCTATGGCTTTTTGACATCAGAGAGCCAATATGGTTTGGTGGTTAGTGTTACACTGGGGACCTGGGACATCTGGCTTCTAGTCCTATCTCAGCCATGAAGTTCACTGGGTGACTTAGGGGCAGTCACTCACTCTCATTCTAATCCACTTCACAGGGTTGTTATTGTGAGGATAAAATGGAGCAGAGCAGGACTGTATAAGCTGTCTTGGTTTCTTCACAAAAGAGAAAAAGGCAGGATATAAATGCAATGTCACTATCACTATATAGGAAGCCATAGCTTTCTTTATTTGCCGCATCCTGCCCTCTTTCTAGCCAACATGAAAATAACCATATTGGTTGCACACCTGGGAGTCTCAGTTGGAGCAGGAAAAAGGGATATACTGGGTGATGGAAAGGGGAAAAGATTTGGGCCACAGATTTATGCCAGTTCCTGTTGGAACCCAAAACTCTTTCTTCAGTGCTTCTCCGGAGAGCTGAAAATGGACTGTCTAGATAAAATAAGATGTTCCATACCTCACATGGATGCTCACTCAGTGCTCCATATCCCAAAAGACACCACAGCAAAATCAAGTCATCTCTGCTTATCTAAACTGAGAACTGAACTAGATCCTTGTATCTTTTTAAACATTTTTTTCTGGTTTGACAGCTGGGTTTCACACCCCCCCCCCAGTTTGACACCGAGCAGCAATGTGGAGGAGTTGTTAGTGTTTGGCAGAAACTATATTTGAAACAGTACAAATCTCCCTCTTCCTCTCCGTCACACACACAGCCTCAACTGACTGAGGCTATGTCCTGGAGGGATAGTTGCTTCCATGGTGCAGCAACGGCAGATACTAACAAAGAGGCTTTCTTTCTTTTCGCCCCTTTCTTTCTCTTGACAGATGTCAAAATGCAAGCTGTGAAATGCAAATGAAAGGATGTAGTGTGATTTACACCACCTTTGGGAAAGTCCTTCAGTTATTTTTTTTTTCAGAATTCTGTACATTTTGCAGTTTTTCCTGAGACTTGCTTGGGAAAAGCTTCTCCTTCTTGCTTTTCTGAGGACAAGGAGTTTTGACAGCTAGTTATCAAAAGTCTGAGTCTTCTTTAAAAAGGCAGTTTTGACAGGGCAATAAAGGAAATATTTTGCCACAGTCCAAAAATGAAATGGGGAAAGGGGGAAGATCCACTACCTGTTAAAACTCAATTTAAAAAAAGACCCAGAATTTTGACAGGTAACTCTCAAAGCACCATTTTCTAAGAAAAAAGGGAGGAATGAATGTTTGACTGGAGTTCTGGGGAAAAAGTGCAAACTATGTAGCCTGAGGCACATTATGTATAAGTTGTATGAAATTAGAGCATAGCTAATACTGGCCTTGTGTGTATCAATTTAGTTTTCTTCAAAACTAAATTTTAGTGGTGGTTGAAAGCATCGACGTAATCTTTAACCATTATGCTTTTAAAAATAGTTTTTTTTAAAAATTAATACAATTTCAATTGTATATTGGAAATTTTATGTAGGTAAATAGTATTTATGATTGCACAGAAAATAAAACTATGTAATTGTTAATTTAGCTCGACTTACATCATTACAAGAAGAAATCAAAAGTTTAAAGAACAATCTTGAAAGAGTAGAAGAAGAAAGAAAACAGGCCCAGGACATGCTTAATCATTCTGAAAAGGTACTGTAGATAGTGAGGCATAAATCACTGTGTACAGGAGGTGTTGCTTCTTGGGATACTGTGGGTGTGGATCAGCATGTGAAAGTGATAGGATGATTCTATAATATTTATGATGAGGTCTGGATTAAACATAGATTAGGATCTATCTGATAGATATCTGGTGATTTGTGTTAGATTGGTGAGTATTGAACAGTGACAAAACTAAAAAAGCAGCCACTTCTATCCTAATTTATAGTCAGCTAATCCACTATATATAAATTTAGCTCAGTTTGTGACAAGTTATTTGTCATTATATATGAATTTAGCTCAGTTTGGATCAAGCTGTTGAAATACAGTAATTACTGTTTTTGTTAGGATAGCAACGTATGCATTTTTACACTGAATATTATAAGCAAAAAAGACGGATTGTTACCCTGAGGGGCTTACATTTTATTATTTTGTTTGAAGGTTTGAAGAAACAGGCAATTTGTAGTTTAACACACATAGACATTCTTCAGGATAGGCAATTTGTGCAGGACAGAGCTGTGAAGTGCAGAGTATCAGCTTGTTTTCTGTTTTGTCACACAATGTAATACATCATTATTGTAACAGACTATATACCATAAACCAATATATATGCAGTGAATAAAAAAGATTTAGAAGAAAGAGAAAAAGTCATTGAAGAGTATCTTGAAATTTGAAGATTTGCCAGACCTAGTATGGTATGGTATTTTTAATCTGATTTACATTTATAAAAATATCTTTCAGGAAAAGAATAATTTAGAAATTGATCTAAACTACAAACTCAAAATGTTACAACAGCATTTAGAGCAAGAAATAAATGAACATAACATAAATAAGGCTCGATTAACTGACAAGCATCAATCAATTGAAGAGGCCAAGTCAGCTGCAATGTGTGGTAAGTTCTTACAATTCTGAGTGATACATGAAATTAAAATACTGTTAGTGCTTACTCATATTTTTCCTTCAGTTGATATTTTCCCAGTTGGTTAATGGACCATTTCCTTTCCAAATGACGGAAAGGCAGGTAAATGTTGCATAAAGTCAGTAGGAAATAATAAATTAGACCTGTGAGCCTTCAAATATGTATTTCCTCCATCTAATGCAAATCAAAACTAAATATCATGGAAGCATAGCATAAAGTTTAACATACAGTACTATAATGGACAAGTATACTTGCAGAAATAGTCTGACTCAGTTATTTTATTTGTTCAATTTCACTGTTTTATCTATGCAAGATATCTGTGAATAGATAAACAATACCAGAAATAAAATATATAATGAATCTTATGAAAGTTAAAACTATGAAATTTACATTTCTACAATGTTCTGACAACCAATGATGTGGGGTAGAAATTTTCCAAAATGAAAAATTTCCCATTGCTGTATTTTTCCATGGAATCTTTTTTCCACAGCATATTATGTCTACATTTGTCATTATTATCTGAGTGCCTGTACTATAATTAATTTATGTTTGATGGGCTATATATAGGATATGAATTTCTATAAGTTATTTTTCTAAGTCAAGCACTGACAAACCCTAATATTCCATTGCTAAAAGGGAACTGAAAAATAAAGTATGATGACCGCTTCCTTTGTACAATGTTCTTGGTTCCTGCCTGAGTCTGCAGCAGCCATATACATGGTGCATTGCGCATTGCACTCTATTGCAAGTATTCATCTATAACAAACTGAAACTATGTTTGTTTCACTTAAGAACAAGATCCATGCTTGGTCAGACCAAGGATCCATCAAATCCAGCATTCTGTCTTAAAACAAATGTGTTGGAAGTATATGCTTTACATTTCTACAGATACGTCAGTAAAGCTTTTTCTACATAAAGCTTTGACTGTGTTTCAAGATAATATTTAAATTATATTGTACGGCTAATTTAATTTCCCCCCAAGCAAATATTTCAGTACAAATACTTATGGAAATTCAGAAAATATTTGATATATTTATACGCCAAAAATGGATTTCATTTTTATCTCTGATTAATAAATGTGAATTATTGTTCACTTATAGAAGGGAAATGAGCATTTGAGGAGTAAAAAGGAGTCAAGCATGCTATCAAATAACAGTATTTAGAGCACAGGACATTTTTCCAGTTCTGCTTTTTCTGGAACACCCTCATCACTGGTCACATCTACCAGTCTTGATGGATTAAAAGAAGATTGGACAGATTCATGGCTAAAATTGAGTTGCAGTCATGTATGCTAACATTCTGGATTAGGGGCAGTTGCTGGGGAACATGATCAGGAGAGAGATATTTCCATCATGTCCTGCTGCCCCAAGGCAACTGGTTGGTAACTCTGGAGTACACAGCTCTGCAGTAAATGGACCATCTGTCTAATTTAGCAGGTCTTCTCTTATTCTTAAACATGTTACATTCATTCATCTTGTCAGTATAGATACACTCGTTGTTATAATTTCTTTAGGAGACACACTCTCCTGAGTCTTTGAAATGAGCCTATTAGTGATTCTTACTTGAGTTGCAAAGAATTTTGGGTGGCAAAGCAGTGAAAAGGTGGTGATGAACAATGAGGGGAAAACTTCCAGGATGAGATATAGTCATTATTTACCCAATGACAGGTCTAGTCATTATTTTCCCAGTCTCCCAGCGTAGATTATACTTGAGTGGATTAAACTGAACTACACAAAAAATCAAATATATGTGAATACCTAGACATTTTTGTGCCTGCTATGGCTGCTATACCATAACCATCAATAGACAGAGAAGCCTGGATTAAAAAATTCTGTTTACGTTTGTTTTAAGACATGCTTATCTTTGGTCCTTTAGAAATTGAAAAAAAGGTAAAGGAAGAACGAGCTGCAAGAGAAAAGGCAGAAAATCGAATAGTTCAGATTGAAAAGCAATGTTCCATGTTAGACTTTGACCTGAAGCAGTCTCAGCAGAAGCTGGAGCACCTTAATGAACAGAAAGAGAGACTAGAAGATGAGGTAATAAGAAGTGCATTGTTTATTACTTTTATAGCAAAGTGAAAATGAATTTAAGGTACTTAAAGAAATTTTAAACTAATCTAAACAACCCCTTTTGGAATACAGCTGCAAATCAAATTAAATGGTTCAAAATGCATTTAACACAAAAAGTAGCAATCTTTTCCAAATACTGGTAATTTTGAGTTTCATACCCTGTGGGCATATTTGTACAGCATGACAACCCACTGCAAATAAACTACTCAGTGTAGGTTGTTTCCCCGCCTCAATACACTAGCTGGCTTCCTAGTGATACTTGTGCCATAATTAGTCTTGTATCCCCTGTCCCCACTCCATCTGCATCTGTTTTTGTTCACTTTTACTTTTTCATGTCTTTGCTAGGTTAAAATAAGTGCGGTTGGAGTAATATGATATGTTCAGCCAAAGAATGTGCATAAATGTTTTAAAACAAAGTAATGTCAGTCTTTTGCAGTTGCACAAATGTGCTCAAATGTAATTGTCAGTTTCTACCGTCAAATGCTAAGAGATTGACAAGGTGAGACTGAATGCAGACTGAATTGTGAACAGTTCATGCCTGTCAGTTGTGTAACTGTCAGTTGTAAAGGACTTATAAAGGGAAAAAAGCAGTAGACCACCAAAAGGGTGGGTTTAGGATCTTCCCCTTAATAGTGTAATCCTCTTGATTTCTAGTATACTTGTCAGTACTTTCCAGCATTTTGATAATTCCCTGAATTCCTAGCTAGTTCAGAAAGGGGAGATCTTAAAGTCATCATGTTTAACTGATCTTTTTAGGAGTCCTTAGTATGGTTTCATGGCAGCTGTCAAAAAAATCCCTGTGAAGATGGCACCATTTGATCTGTTCTATTATGGCACCTCTAAGATGCATGTTAAAAAAAAAATCTGGGAAATTTGGCCAGGAAACATAAGTATATTTCAAGGATGGAAAGTAAATTCAGGGGAAACATACATAGGTTTCAAAACTGGGAAGTAAAAGGAAATATAATTATTTTTCCCTCTATTAACTTTTTTGCAACAAAACTTGCAAAATCAAAAATTTGCCTAGAGATCAATAATCAATTCTAGCCATAATTTAATCTAGAAAATTTTAAATATTTTAATGTGGATATAGTGCTAATTAATGTACAATGTATATATATCAACTTTGTTTTAGAAAATTGAAAGTATTTGCTAAAATCATTTACTGTGTGCTTAGGTTAAGAATCTGACTCTTCAGCTGGAGCATGAGATAAATAGGAGATTGGTGATCCAAAATGAACTGAAGATGCATGCTATAGAAGCAGATAGCTTAAAAGGGTCTGAGAAGCAGCTAAAACAGGAGATCAATACATTGTTGGAAGCAAAGAGATTAGCAGAGTTCGAATTGGCTCAGTTGGCTAAGTAAGTAAATTGAATTTACAATTGAGTTGTCCCATAATGTGCAAATATTAATAAGAATTTTTGTATGCAATAATTAATATATTTCAGTGCATATACATATTTGTTTAGTAACATATTTTGGTTTATCTGTCTTTTATAAGAACTCATGGAAATGTAATTCATATTTACAGTTCCCTCTCTCTTTGATACAGAGGGCCTGATTTAAGTCCATTCTGTATTACTTGGTATAAAAAAAAAAATCCCATAAGATTTGTTTCTAGTCTTAAAGGCAGAACATTCTGTATTTTTATAAGGAGCTAATTGGAACAAATGTCTACTAATACTTATTTTTAGCAGCATAGACTTTTAGATTTAAACCTTCAGAGTGATGCATAGATAGAATTCAATCCTTTCTTCATTCTAGCATGACCCACTGCTTACACAACATGCTAGCAGTTCCAGGAACTGCTAGAAAGAACAGAAGCTCTCATTTCTGAAATGGGCCAGATCAATAGAACTTCCTGGTCTTTGTTGACCTGTCCAATTTCAAAGACAAACATTCCTGGTCATTTCAAGTGTTGCTTTAGAGCATGGGTTCTCAAATTATGGCCTGGGGGCCGAATCTGGCCCACCATGCCCATTTGGACCTGCTGCATGAATGCACCTGCCCACACGCGCACCCGCCGCTGCCCACCTCGCCTGGTGCACGGGGAGGCAGCGGTTTGCTCACTCAGAGAAAACGATCTCCAAGCTGGCAAGCCGTTGCCTCGTGCGCCCGCCTCGCGGCATGTGCCACCCCTACGCCGGCCCACATGCACCGCCGGCACCACCTTTCTGGCCCGCGCCCAGCACCGGCACCTTTCAGCTGGCTCCCTGGTTAAAAAATTTGAGGACCCCTGCTTTAGAGAAAGTGCTAGTTCCTGTTGCACTAGTAGCAGGGTCTGTGGTAGCAGTGTAACTGGTGAAGGCATCAGATACTGCTCTTTATTAGTTTAAATTATCTAAGAATAAATTTTGCATCCTCCGCACAACTTAAAACAGGCTTTGGCAATCTGAGGCGTAATTCAAAATTCCTGAGCAAAAGATCAGTTCAGAACTCTGAATCTGAGGTCTGCTTCTGTTTCCCCTTTATCTTCATAGAGAAACCTGTTCCTCTGTAGCAGCCTAATGTAGAGGAGATGTCAAAGAAAGAAAGAAAGAAAGAAAGAAAGAAAGAAAGAAAGAAAGAAAGAAAGAGGCTCCATAGATGTTTACCTGTGATCCTGCCATACTAACATACAGCCTGTGACAAATTACCCCTGAGAGAATGTGGCCCTTAGCACAATAAAGGCACCCTCCATCTGATTTACATGTTCCATTTCTTGATAACACAACACTTAGTGACTCACAGTTGAATTCCTTGAGTTAAGAGGCACTTAGTTTGAGCTTATTCCAGGAATTCAATGGTGTGTCAAAGATGAGGTAGGAGAGGGTGAGGGCAGGCATGAGCACAACCGGCTGACTGACTGGCTAAGATGTAGATGGGGAAAAAGGAAAGAGTTGTGTGGGCTGGAATTTACCAATAAATACGTTCACACCCATTATTTCATTACATGTAGTTTTTATCTATTTTTTTCTTTCCAAGGCAGTACAGAGGGAATGAAGGCCAGATGCGTGAACTGCAAGATCAACTAGAAGCTGAACAGTATTTTTCTGTAAGCTTCTTTGTGTATATTACACAAGTAATTTTTTAAATGATGATGTTACCATGTAAAACATTCATAAAATAATGAGGTTCTATTTGTGTTTCATAGAGTGGTATGCCCAGAATGGGAGGAAATGGAGAAGTGGGGTTGGGGAAGAAGAGGGCAAATGATGTGCAAATTTGGTGTGCTGCTTCAAAGGGCAGTATCAGTCAAAAATAATTAAACAATCCAAGGGGATCCCGGTTACCAGGGGATCCTAAACCAGGAATTGAGATAAGCAAAGAATTGTTTACCATAAGAGGGCCATGGTCATTGCCATAAATCTGTTGAGGAAGGAAATAAGTAGTAGAATAGTCAGTAAGCAAGAGTTCAGTGTTTCAGAGTGCCAATCACCTTACATCAGAAGGCTGATACATTGTTTCCAGTGTCAATTCTCCAAAGCAAGCCTATCATGCTGGTTTGTTTGCACCATGCACTCACTCAGGTAATTCAGGAGATACTTACAATGCCTTGCTCCTGAGTAGAGCTCTTTAATCTATTTAGGCTTTGGCTTGCAGTTGAGTACTCCTTCAAGGAAGTACCTGGATCTTCTGCTTGAGCCAACATCTCTCTGGAGGGCTAGGAGGTAATTATTCCTTCAGCTCTGATGACAGGCTCTTCTGCTGTGGTATTGAAACATTAAGGGTCAGCTGGGTGGATCCCACAGCTCCATTGCCTATGTCTGACCGACTGGGTATTGAAATTTCCTAAGGGAGGAAATCTCCTAAGCCAAAAAAGGTTCTCTTCACCTGCTGAACCAAATTTCTAGCCTTAAGGTAAATTCTCTTCCTCTTCACAAGAGGAAATTTCCAGGGAAGGCATGATACTTGAGCACAAAGAGGGCACATGGTCATTGACTGTAGCTTCTGTTACAATTGAACAATTAAGTACCAATACAGGACTGCAGAGAATTTGCTTCTGGTAAAAAAATACCCCTGACATTTAAAGTGATGGTTTGTTTTAATCTTATATCTAAATATCTCGAATAGATTGTTTATGATTAGACATTTTTGAAAACAGTATACCTTTTTGGTTTTGTTTGCAGACACTTTACAAAACTCAGGTTAAAGAACTTAAAGAAGAAATTGATGAAAAGAATAAAGAAACTCAGAAAAAAATACAAGAATTACAAAATGAAAAGTAAGTCCCTCAGAAATTGAGCTCTTCTGGGCCCCATTGATTTCCCTAAGTATAAAATAAAAATATCCCCTGGAAACCAAAGGGACTTACCTGAACATTGTGACTTAACTTTGGGACTGTGCTCTGTATTTATAGCAAAACAAATTAGGATCTTAACGTAGAAGCACATAATGGGTTATATCTAGTATTGATCTGCCTTAAGTCATATTCATTTTAATGGTTTTGCTCTAAGCAGGACGAGTATTGGCTACTAGCCAATGTTTTGACCTTACATTAAAAATGAAACGTATCACAAAGTAATGTGTTAAAAATGTGTCTGAAAGACGTGTCAGACAAGAGAAAATATGTATCCAGTGAGATGCTTAATATATAAACTGTACAGTTGAATCCTAGATGCAGCCGATATTTCCATTACGAATAACAATTTTTATCGGATTATATAGAAGAGACTCTTTTAATCTTTTATATACATTTTCAGTCTTCTTTAACTGGATTTCTTTTTCTTGTCTTGCACAAGGATTAGACGCTGATTAGTTTTTGCAATATAGCTTAATAAAAAGGCTATAATGGATTCACATTTTATTTGGTAAATTTTTTATATTTCTGTTGTCCATGCATTTTATTTATATATTGCCTTTCCTCTAAAGAACTCATAGTAGCAAACATAGCTCTCTTTTCTATTTTGTATTCACAATAACTCCACAAGGTAGGTTAAGCTGAAGGAAACAGAACAATAAGGCAGAATTTTAGAGAATCCTGGATTACAGTTCATAAGCAACCCTGGTGCATGCTGCCCAATTCCCAGGAACTCCTGACTTCGTTGTTGTTGTTGCAAAGTTATGTCCGACTCTTCATGATCCCATGGACAACATTCCTCCAGGTTCTCCTATCCTCCACCATCCCCTGGAGTGCACCCAATCCCCACCCACCTCCCCAGTGACCCCATCCAGCCACCTCAACCTCTGCCATCCCCTTCTCCTTTTGCCTTCAATCATTTCCAGCATCAGGGTTTTTTCCAGTGAGTCCTTCCTTCTTCGTCGTGGCCTCTATGCATCACACATATGGGTGCTGCACCTGCGCAGTGCCTAAGGCCAGAAAGATTACAAAGTTAACGGTTTTTGGTGGGAAAAAGTCCGCTCTCTTCCCCCTCAACGATATTAATGGAGCGGAGTGTCTGCCATTTTCTCAGTCTTTTGCGACCGTCGTTTGCTGTGCCTCGAGCCTTTATCTCTCGACCTGTATTGATCTTCCTTGTTATCACTTGTTCCTTGTTGCTAGTTGTTATCCTATATCTCCAAGTTTTTTCTTCCCATTCGAGTTTTCCGGACTACTCTCCAACTTTCTAAAAGAAAAAAAAATCTCTTTCCCTCTTTACTATCTTCCCCTTCTTATTTCTCTCTCCTGATGGCGCAGTGGGCGGCTTTCCGCAAATGTTCGCAATGTGGGTCGAAGATGTCTCCTACCGGCCCACACGATCTGTGTCTCCTCTGCTTGGGCGAGGGACACAGAACCGACAAATGCGGCCATTGTCAGGCCTGTACTAAACAGGCATGGAAAAACTGTGAGAACCGCCTGAGGAAAATGCTGTGGGACAAGGCCCTCATGCAGTCTGACCAACTGGCCACTTACCCTGCTTCTGCCTCCTCCGCCACACCCATCGGCTGATGGTGCCCCAGTTATGGAGGTTCAACAACCTTCTTCTTCTTATAAGCAAAAGGAGAAGAGAAAACATGGCAGATCTGACAAATCCTCTGGCCATAAAAAGCCAAAAAAGGATAAGTCGGATAAGACGGCCCACAAGCCTAGGAAACCCAATCAAGCATGACACCATGAGTCGGGTTTGTCCATACCATCGGTCCCAACTGCCGCTACGGTACCAAAGCCTACGGGTCTGACCTTGCAGATTGCCATGCAGGTGACTCCACCGGGGTCCCCTAGATGGGTCGCACACTCGGCCCATTCGGCTCCCATGCGACCCAATGTGCAATTGCATGAATCCATCTCCGATGGGGAGTTTTGTGATTCTCCGCCTGCGGCCCGTTCTCCATCACCATGTTCCATTTCTTGATAACACAACACTTAGTGACGCACAGTTGAATTCCTTGAGTTAAGAGGCACTTAGTTTGAGCTTATTCCAGGAATTCAATGGTGGACAGTTCCAAACAATCTGAATGTGCGTGTTCCGTCCTGTCCACCTCATCCAACTCTGACTCTATACCCAAACATCTCTGATCGGCTGGGGAGCCGTATGTGCAGGACTTCGAACACAGAGCACTTGGGACCGACAAGAATCTGCCAAACACATCAACTATCTCAAACTTCTGGCAGTTTTCAAAGCCCTCCACTCTTTCGAGGACACTGTCCAGTGACACGTGGTTCAAGTTGCATCCGACAACGTTGTTGCTGTGTTTTATGTGAACAAACAGGGCGGCACGAAATCCACTTCTCTAGCTCATCTGGCGATGAAGATTTGGGACTGGTGCATTTTGAAAGACATAACTCTTCTGGCGGTTCACCTAGCCGGTACCGACAAGCAAGGAAGCCGATCTGTTGAGCAGATGAATGTCAACGACTCACGAATGGGAGCTGGATCGACAAATTTGCAATCAGCTTTTCCTCCAGTGGGGACACCCAGACATAGACTTGTTCGCTACCCACAAGAACAGGGTACGCGACACATACTGCTCTCGGACTGGCATTGGAGCGGGATCGACGGGGGACACCCTGATGATTCCGTGGTCCAACATCCCTTTTTATGCCTTCCCTCCAATTCTGCTGATAACGAAGGTTATCTACAAGATCGTGCATGATAATGCTATGGGGATCCTGGTCACACCTTGGTGGCCCTGTCAACCATGGTTCTCCACTCTCTTCCAACTGTCCGACAACACTTTTCTCCGCTTACCACTCATACTTCACTTGATAACGCAACAAGACAGAGCTGTTCGCTACCCGGACTTGACTTCATTGAACCTCACAGCCTAGCGACTTTAACGATTCTGATTCGGTATTGACGATTCCACGGCCTGCTGGACTTGCCAGTTACAGAAATGATACATCACTCGTTCATACGGATCCAACAGACCATGCCTCGGGGTCGAGTAGTTTCTAGATACCCAGCGCATTCTCAAATCTGCTTTAAGACCATCAACGCGAAGATTGTAATGCAACAAAGTGGCGTCGATTCCCTCTTTTGCAGAATCCAATTTGTTTGTCGCCTCTTCGGCTTCTATTGAGAACATCCTACAGTTTCTTCTAGCGCTACATCAATTGGGGCTTAAACCTTCTTCCATCAAGGTCTATACAGCTGCGATCTCCCACTACCATGGTTCAGTGCACAGCGTATCAGTCTTTTCTCAACCCGTTATTAGAAGATTCATCAAAGGGCTACCGAATCTCCATCCACCAATCCATCCTGTCATGCCTACTTGGAGCCTCTCAGTTGTACTTCATGCACTCACCAGAGCCCCCTTCGAACCACTGGTAACTATCGACTTGCGTCTTCTGTCCTGGAAGACTGCCTTCCTTGTAGCCATCACATCAGCTTGAAGAGCTAGTGAGCTTTGTGCTCTTCGAGTAGACCCTCCTTATTTGAACTTCCATAAAGAGAAAGTTGTTCTTCACACTGATTCAACGTTTTTGCCCAAAGTAGTTACTCCATTCCATATCAATCAGGACATTGTTCTGCCTGCCTTTTTTCCATCACCCTCGACTCTGATTGAAAGATCACTGCATGCCCTCGATGTGCGCCATTGCTTAGCCTTTTACAGATTGTGTACAGAATCTCTTCGAAAATCTATCCGCCTCTTTGTGAAGTATTCTGACCATGACAGAGGCTCCCCTGTGACTTCACAGAGGCTTTCAAAATGGATTGTACAGACAATTGAGTTGGCATATCAACTTGCCAAAATTGACTTACCTGTTGTTCCGAGAGCGGTAGCAGCTTCCTCCACCTTTGCTGCGGGAATCCCAATCCCAATACAATCTGTAAAGCTCCAACATGGGCTGCCCCATGCACTTTTGCCAAGCATTACCGCCTTGACGTACGTGCCAGACAGGACTGCTCCTTCAGCCGGGCAGTCCTCTCCGCTGTTTTTCGATGACGACACCACCCTCCTCTGAGTCTGTTAAGCTTGTTAGTCACTCATATGTGTGACGCACAGAGGCCACGATGAAGAAAGGCAGGTTGCTTATCTGTAACTGTCGTTCTTCGAGTGGCCATCTGTGCATTCACACAACCCACCCGCTCAGTGTCGGTGAGTGGATTTTTATTCAGTACCATGTTTTTATCTTGGTATCATGGCCCCTTGCAAATTTTTTGCAATCTCTCTCACTCCCGCGAGGGGGAGAACGTCTGGTCTTCAGTAGACTGAGAAAATGGCGGACACTTCGCTCCATTTATATCATTGAGGGGGAGGGGAGCGGAGCTTTTCCCGTCAAAACCTGTTAGCTTTGTAATCTTTCTGGCCTTAGGCACTGCGCAGGTGCAGCACCCATATGTGTGAATGCACAGATGGCCACTCGAAGAACGACAGTTACAGGTAAGCAACCTGTCTTTCTCACTAGGTGGCCAAAGTATTTGAGCTTCAGCTTCAGTATCTGTCCTTCTAAAAAATAGTCAGGGTTGTTTTCGCTACTAAAAATTCAGAATGTGGGCCCATTGTTTGCAGTTGCCTAACAATTCCTGGATTATTGGAAATGACAAGTTCAGAAACTTGGTTTGGATGCAGTGGTGAGTTTTTTATTGTTGGTGAAACAAAGATACTGCTAGTGGAAGGAACAAAGGAAGAATGTTAATTTTTTTGTTGTTTGTGTGTTTTTAACTTTCGTTAACCACCCAGAGAGCCTCAACTATTGAGAAGTATACAAATGAAATAAATAAATACAAATGATTAGGAACCTGTACCAGCACACTGGTTTGTGAATGACAAGACTTGATTTTGCAGCATGCTGCCATATTGTTTTGTGGAAATACAACTAGTGATTGTTCAAAGATCACACAGTGAGCTTCATGGCTGAGTGGGGAATTAAATTTGGGTCTTTCCAGCCTAATCCAGCATTTTAAAAACTGCACAGAACTATTTCATTAGAAATAGCATTAACTCTTGTTTCAGAGAAACTCTTGCTGCACAATTAGATCTTGCTGAAACAAAAGCTGAATCTGAGCAGTTGGCCAGAGCACTCCTTGAAGAGCAGTACTTTGAACTAACTCAGGAGAGCAAGAAAGTGGCATCACGAAATAAACAAGAAATTGCTGATAAGGACAATATCATAAGCCGGGTAAGTTACTTTTTAGAAGCATTAAAATTGAGTTCATTATCTTGTAAACAATATCTTTTGTGTCTTACAGTGTTGTGGTAGAGATGCATGCTACTCATGCACATTTATTTCTTACCCAAGAATTTTTGTTTCAGTGGAGGACACCGATGCAGGTAGATATGTATAACTTCATATTTAAACGGATTCTTCTAGAGCAGGGGTGTCCAACCTGCGGTTCATGGGCTGCATGCAGCCCAGGATGGCTATGAATGCAGCCTAACACAAAATTGTAAACTTACTTAATACATTATAAGATTTTTTTTGTGATTTTGTTTTGTAAGTTGATTGTGCAGTTATTGAGCATGAACTTTGTACATGACAATGTCGTGTTGGAGTGTCACATAAAATAAATGTATGTATGTTCTCATTATTTATACTCGTGCATGGCTTCAGTTTTATAGTGGTGTGTGGCTTCCAGTGTTTTATCTTCCAGGCATAGACAGTTGAATTGATAGTATCAGATGTTACATGTGCTCATGGTGACTTTGCAAGTGAAATGCAGCTATTATCAATAATTTCAAGAATGAAGCACACTAAGAGTAAACTTAGAACCAGAATATCTAATGAGCACCTTGAGAATTCACTGAAAATGGCAACTACTTCCATCTAACCAGATATTGATGCATTAGTTTCTCAAATGCAATGTCAGATATCCCACTAGTTTTATGTTGCATTCTTTTCTTTTTCTTTTATAATAAAAATATCAATAAATCAATGAAATTTAATTACTTAGATATGTCCATTTTCTATATTAGTGATTGCAAACATGGGACCTGCTCCACGAATTTAAAAGACTCTCCAAACGGTGCTGCATAATTAAGATTATTATGTGAGGGCTTTTTTACTTATCTGTGGTGGTAGATACCATGAAAATAATGCACATACCTGCCCCCCCCCCCTTTTGGCTTATCAGCTTTCGTTAGTGCTTCTCTATTTAATGTGTGGTCCAAGACAATTTATCTTTTTCCAATGTGGTCCAGAGAAGCCTTAAGGTTGGACACTGCTGCTCTAGGGGAAGTTAAAGGAGAAGCCATTCTGGGCAAGTGACCATCACATGCTGGAGCTCCCATTAATGATTAGAGGAATGATAAATGATAAGCTAAGGAATGATAAATGGATATTAGTCAGATGGTTGAGTTTGCCCGTTCTATATTTTGGAATAATGGTAGAGGGAGATGTGCATTTCAGTAAATCTGTCAAAAACATAGCTTCAAAACAACAGTTTATATTATTTAAGGTACTTTAAAAATTATTGATGTAAATGCTTTAACAAAATACGTTTTTGTTTTGCTTAGCTTGAAGAAACAAATAATACATTAACTAAAGATGTGGCATTTCTGACAAAAGAAAATGCTGAACTAAATGAAAAGATCAAGAAGCTGGAAGAAGGTATGTAATGTTTTTAGTATAAATGATTTTATGAAAGATACTTGATTCTTTTACAACAGTTTATATAATACTAGAAGTACCAGACTCTAGATCAAATAGTATAGCCTTGTGGTTGTGTTATTTTGATTAAATAATGCATACTGGATGAATGAGGAAAATCACACAGTGTGCAATTGATATTGATGTCAGAAAATGTTACATTGTCTTTTTTTTAAACAGACTATAAATTGAAGAAACAAGAGGAAATTAACAGTATTAAAATGCAGTACGAAAAGAACCTGAACAATGAAAGGACTCTTAAAACACAGGTATTTATCTACTCTTATGATGCTTTGTTGAGTTTTTTCTTCTGAATGGAGTAGATCTTCCTTTCTTTATATAGTAAATGTGTTTTCTTGTTGAGATACATTTTCATACTAGCGTTGTTATTACAGTGGGGAAAAAGTTTTGTTTATGTTGTTAGACCAGCAATATGCATCCCCTTTCCCATTCCTTACAGCTGTGATTACACGAAGCATGTTACTAAAAGCTTTGAATTAATAATTATATACATTTTCTTTTTAAAAGGTTTAAACATCCTTTCAAAATTTAAAAAATATATTATGTAAAATTCACAATAAAATAGCAGAAACATGAAATATCAAATATAGGACAGGACCCCTATATCTGTGGGGATGAGCTCCAAGTTCCACAGGGGACAGTTGCAGGTACTACATTTGCAGGGGGGAGGGGGTCGAATAGGGCCACAGAACCCTGCAAAAGTAGAAAAACTGAAAATAATCTTTGGAGTCTTTGTGCCTGCTGAGAGACAAAACACGTAAGGCTAGCTAGTGCTGAGACAAAGAATGTGGCATCCCCAAACAGATTGTGTAGTTCCCTAGAGATAGTCACAGTTTTTCTCTAAAGATATTTGCAATATTTCCACTTTCATGGGGGTTCTACCGCTCTAACCCCTGAGAATGTGGATAAGTGAAACTGCGGTAACTGAGACAGTGGATATGGGGATCGTGCTGTACCTCAGTAGATCATAAGCCCCCCTTTTGCAAGGTTTTACAAAAAAGAATGCAGAGTGGAAGATAGGATTGGTTGCTTCATAGCAAGGTAAAACTTGTGCTGTAGCACACAGCTCATGCAGGGCTGATTTGCAACTTATAATGGCAATGAAAAAATCTCAAGTAGCAGAGCTGAGTAGTGCTTGGTAAAATAGATAAGGCTAGGCTAGTTGGACCAATGATCTAATTCAGTATCAAGTTGCTTCATATGTGTTTGTAAGTCTTAAATCTGCACAGATTCTGGCTAATAGTACTTTTCTTAATGATTCACCTAGGGCCCTTAAAATATATGTTCATTGTACAGTATGAGATCCATATATTTATTTCACTTATTTTATGAATTTTTGTATTATAAAGAAGACTCAGATGTTCTTAATATTGGAAATAATTTCCAAGGGCTGATACATAAATAACATTGAAAAAGCTATTCATTGCGTATTGTATTATCAGTGGAACACAGAGCCAGTAAACATACAGTGTCTTCAGCAAGATATTTCAATTGTAAAGTATCTACCTTTGAATTCTGAAAATAAAATTATCTGCTATTGATTTTCACTATTGTAGCATAATTGTGTGAAGTGCTTTATTTTTTCAAATGTGTTTATATTAATTTGATTTATTATAGGCTGTCAACAAATTGGCTGAGATTATGAATCGAAAAGATTTTAAACTAGATAGAAAAAAAGTAAATATGCAAGATTACAAGAAAAAAGAAAAGGAAAACAGAAAGTTACAATTGGAACTTAACCAAGAAAAGGAAAAATTTAATCAGATGGTAATAAAATATCAGAAGGAGCTTAATGAAATGCAAGCGGTAAGGCATTGTTTCATTTTGGTTCTATATGGTCCTATCAAACACAGTTACTGGAGGTACCCTTAAAAACTAACTTATATTTTAGAACTAATAAGAGTGAAATGTTCATTTTGCCTCTATTTGTACAATTGCAGTTGAACTCTATTATATAACCAAAGTGGTATTAAAACAACTGAAATAATCCATGAAGGGGTCATGGGAACCTGTTAGGCACTACAGAGTACATTAGAGAGACTTAAGCCAGTAGGTTCACAGAAGGCATCAGAATTTGTTTGGTCTATTCTTGATTTCTGTGAGTTCATTTCTAGATCCATAGCTCTGCCCAGAGGCAGAATGTCACTGTACACATAACTGGAATGAGGAAGATTTCCATCTTACGTGATGACTTTCCTGTCTGCTCTAACTACTGAGATAGCCCCCTTCCTTTTCAGTCCCATTTGATAGGAAATTTCCATATTGCTTTGTTGGATTGCTTGTTCTTCCTTTTCGAACCCTTTGCAGTTATGACTTGAGAGTAGGATGCTTCCAGAGGTTTCCACAAAGTGGCTGCCATGAACATCTGATTAATCATAAAGGACAAATAATTTGCCCAAGATATTGGGTGTAAGTCTAGGGTCTGAACCTTAGAACACAAAACTTCTCCTTTTCTACTGAAACTGGAAAATCCAATTCAAAAAAGACAAACTGGTGAGACAAATCTTGTTGGAGAAATAAAGCCACGAAAGACAAGAAATTTGCTCAAGAAACTTAATACAAGGCACAGTTGGGGACCTCAGAATACAAAACCTACTTTTGCTCTCATAATTTTAGAAACATAGAAACACAGAAACAGAGTGAGTCAGAAGGGGTCTCCTGGACCATCTAGTCTTACCCCTGGCTCCAGCTGGCTCCGCTCATGCTTCAGTCAAAATTAATTTTGTGCATTTTCTGCCCTAGCAGAGCACCCAGAAGGCAAAGCACTTTATCCTTCAGAACACTTTTTTTTAAAAATAAGTTTTATTCTAAATAAATGTAATACAAAGAAAATCTAAAAACATCAATCATCGGAAACATCGGACCTACTACTGGGTCAGCCCCCCACATTTTTTCTTTTTATGTTAACTTATGAACATATTTAAATCTATGTGAAGCCCTGTTTCTCTAGCCAATAATAAAAAGAGTCCCAAATTTGATAGAAGTCAGTATCTTCTTTCTCCTTCAGTGACAAAGTCAATCTGTCCATTTCTGCACAATCCAAGATCTTTTTTAGGATCAGTTCATTGGTGGGTGGCTCTTCACTCTTCCAGTGTTGGGCAAATGCAATCCTCACCGCAGTAGTTACATGCAGAGTCAAATACATTGCTTGTTTACTAATACCATCAGGTATAATGCCTAATAAGAAAACTTCAGGTTTAAAAGCTAAAGATTTTTGTAACATTTCCTCAAGCCATTTATGTATTTTAATCCAATACTTTTTTGCTTTATCGCAAGTCCACCACATATGATAGAAGGTACCCAATTTATGTTTACATTTCCAACATCCATTTGACATATTTGGAAAAATCTTGGCTAGTCTATTTGGCGACAGATACCATCTATAAAACATTTTATACAAGTTTTCTTTATATGAAGTTGCTAATGTTACCTTAATATTTCTCTCACACAGCTTTTGCCATTTTTTAATTCAATATTATATCCAAAGTTTTGGGCCCACATTATCATAGTTTCCTTAACCTGTTCATCTTTCATTCTCCTATCTAATAAGAAATTATATAATCTTTTAATCATTTTCTCATCTGATTTAAGCATCACCTGATCAAATGCTGTTAAATCCTTATAAAAGCCCCACATTCTATAGTCTTTAGCATATCTCAATTGTATCTGCACCTTATGCCACCAAGAAATATTAGATCCTTGTTCTTGTATTTCTTGATTCAATTTCAGTCCTCCATCATTATCCAAAATGTCATATCTTACAATCGCTTCAAAATTCAGTGCTTTTGGATATACAAGAGCTTCCATAGGTGAAAGCCATCTTGGTAATTTATTATACAGTTTTGTCTTTAACTTTTCCCACACCGACATAAATGATTTTCTAATATAGTGACTTAAAAAAGAGCCATGTGACTTAGCCTTGTCATACCACATATAAGCGTGCCAGCCCATTTGCAAATCATGCCCTTTGAAATACAAGATTCTCTTATTTCTTAAAGTTATCCATTCTTTTAGCCCTGTTAAAACAGAAGCTTGATATACAGCATCCAATCAGGAAGACCAAAACCCCCATTCTCTTTAGCCTCCTGAAGTATTTTTAGTTTAATCCTCGGTTTCTTCTTTCTCCATATAAATCTCGAGATTTGAACATTTAAATCATCAAAAAATTTTCTATCAACTTTTATGGGTATCATTTGGAATAGAAACAAAAGCTTTAGAAACATATATTCATTTTAGTTAGCGCTATTCTTCCCAGCAAGGATAATTGCAAATTAGCCCATTTTTCCAAATCACTCTTAATTTTCTTAAATAGTTTATCATAATTGTCTTCTTTCAGAGTGGTATACTTAGCTGTAAGATAAATGCCCAAGTATTTAACCTTTTTAACAGTCTGAAAGTCTACTTGTTCCACCAGAGTTTTTTTCTGCTCCTGTGTAAGATTTTTTACTAACAATTTCGTCTTTTCTCTGTTTATTTTCATCCCAGTAACCTCGCCATACTCTTCAATCCTTTGTAGGAGTTTAGGCATTGTTACTAAGGGTTCCTCCGTTATGAAAACTAGATCATCTGCAAATGCTTGCAGTTTATAGCTTTCATCTCTAATTCTAGTACCTTTAATGTCCATATCGTCCCTGATATTTCTGTTTAACACTTCTAGTATCAATATAAACAACAGTGGTGATAGCAGGCATCCTTGTCTTGTACCCTTTTGTATATCTATAGTATTTGTAAATTCTCCATTGATTATAATCCTAGCAGACTGTTTTTGATAGATGCTTAATATCACGTTAATGAACTTTTCACCAAACTCCATTTGAACTGATTGTTGCTTCATAAATTGCCAGTTAACATTGTCAAAAGCCTTCTGTGCATCCACTGTGAATAACAGTGCCATTGGTTTTTCCATATGCATCTCATAATACTCTAAGATAGTTCTCATATTATTCCTCATTTGTCTTTTAGGTAAAAAACCATTTTGATCTGAATGAATAAAGTCTGTTAAATACTTCTTCAATCTTTCTGCCATTATGGAGGCAAAAATTTTGTAATCCACATTTAATAGTGATATAGGTCTATAGTTTTGAATCTGCGTCTAAGTCCGTGTCTTCTTTCGGTATTAATGTAATATTTGCCTCTGTCCAAGTACTTGGTATTTTAGCATCTAACAATGCTGTATTACATATATCCTTAAGAAGCGTAGCGAAAATTCCTTCAAAGGATTTATAAAACTCTGCTGGTAGCCCATCTGGGGCTGGAGTTTTGTCATTCTTTTGTCTCTTAATTGCCTCTATTACTTTTGTGATTGTTACTTCTTGATTCAATACTTTTTGGTATTTCTCCAGTAACTTTGGCAGGTCTCACTTTTGGATATATTCATTTACTTTCTTAGTTGGAATCTCATCATTCTGATACAGCTTTGCAAAAAAATCTTCCGCTATTTTCTTAATATGTATAGTTTGTACCTGCAGTCGTCCTTCTCCATCTTTCAGTTTACGTATTAGTCTCTTCTTCCTTTCCTTCTTTACTTTATAAGCTAACCATTTCCATGGTTTATTAGCATTTTAGAAGAAGTCCTTCAGAACTCTTATTCTTTACATAGTTGTACCCCATGCCATAACCAACCATAAGAATGTATCCCATTCATCCAACACCCCAACCCCCATCTTCCAATTTCTTCCGTGGCGTAATTTGTTTTCTTTTTGGCCAATTATCTCCCATTTCTTATCCTTCCCTTAGCTCTGCCTCTCCTACCATGTTTCATGGACCTGCTTTCTTTCATCTCCTTTCTTCTTTCTGATCCTCCTTTCTCTCCACCAAACAATTCAACATTCTGCCAGGATCAAAGTCATCAGTATTTATCTACTGCCATAAGTGGGCATGCCATTCCTAAAATGTGCCTCTGCTTATATACACTTTGTGATAAAATTTTCCTTGCATGCTGTATAATTAATAGGAATAACATTTAGTGTTATTTAACACTAATGTTGTACAATAAAATCATTTCCTTCCAGTAATGTGTCTGCAAATACTTAGCATTTTGTTTTCATACAATAAGAATACTACCACATTTTATTATTACATTAATTAATATAGTTACTGGAAAACCATTTCCTCATATTTTCTATTGTATGCAGCAAATTGTGGATGAGTCTACATGTAAAAATGAACTTCAGATGCAGCTAGATAGTAAGGAAAGTGATATAGAACAATTGCGCAGTAAAATTTTGGACCTACAACAAGGCATGGACTCTACCAGTGTTGCCAGTCTTCAGGCAGATGAAACTGATGGAAATATTATAGGTAAGAGGCTTTCTGTTTGTCTGTCTTCCTCTTCAAGCCTGCCTTCTGTTTTAAGTCATGATGCCACCTTGTACAAAGAAAAAAAAAAAGCTTTATATTTTTCTTTTTTGGTCTTAATTTATGGTGAATGTGGATAGAAAATAATGCAGCTTTAAGTTTTTAATCCTAAAAGCAGGATGTGGAATTCTGTGCTTATCTCTCTGTAAAGAGGAAATATGGAAGCTTGAGCTTCCAGTTAAATAATCGCTCTTGTTATATAATTAAAAATCTTTTTATATATGTAGTGAATGCAAAAGTCTGGCCTCTGTACTTGTCATCATTGTTTTTTTTAGTGGAGATTTACCATAGATTATATATTCTAAAAATCACTGGAAATCCTACTGACATTCAGATATGTTTGTAGTGAAAAAAATTATATCAGGTCTGTTAATACTGCATTTCATTTGATTTGTTAAAAGCCTTATATATTTCAAAAGCAATTATTTTCTAATTGTTGATACGAGTAGCATAACCTTCCGAATCTCAGCTGTAGCTTTGTCACAGGCTGCTGCAGGTGGCATAGCAGAGGGACACTGCTTGCACAGGTCCCCGTTCCTGGTGAGCACCACACAACTTGTCTTATTTCATGTCAGATACAGCAGCCCAGACAGCTATATGTGGTGTAGAAGAGGAAGGTTGCTAGCAGTTACACTCAGCCATTAGCAGCTTCTTTCTTCCACGTCATGTGTAGCTACTGTTTGTGCTGCTGCATCTGATTCAAAAGAGGAAACACTGCTTCTGTAGTGTGTGGGGCTGGATTCCTGGGTGATCAATGAACACTGGGTGCACTTGCATGGATGCAGGGCCACCACAAGTCTGGACAGCCAAGCCCAGAGAATCCAATGGATTTCCACCCCCGTTTAAAAACATGGATACACCCAAATTGTATCAAATGGTATTATTTTATATACTCATAATTAATTCTAACTGAAGCCACTTTTCTTTTAATTAGCCTGTTATTATGAAAAAATAAACTAAATTTTGGATATATGTCATAGGTCAGATTCAATAATCAGGACTTGCTACTTGGGTGCAATTAATTATGCTGTTGTAAACATATGCTGTTTTGATAAACATGTGGATAAAGGCTGTCTTCCAGTGATTATGGAGGATTCTTATAATTGACTTAAAAACTGTCATTTCAACCCTGAATAAATGGCTTTTCTTTTATTCTTTATACTTAGCTGATTCTTCCTGCATCCCTATTTATTTCTCTTCTATTCTTATCTTCTGTGAGTAATGGGACAAGAGGGTACTTCTTGCTTGCTCTCCTGCTTTCATTGTGAACTGTGGCTTTCAGTTACTAAATTGTTATGCAAAGTAATTCATTTGTCCTTTCCCCGGTGTTAGAAGTATTGTTCATGCTGCAACACAATTTTCAGGCCTAAGTCTTGTCTGGCTGGTTCAAAACATTTCTGTGAAACTGTAGTAGATATTTCCCTTTTAAAATTATTTGCCATTCATCCTGCAATACTTGCATTGCCATGGTGAATAAATTTGTGCTTAAGCATGAAGAATGTCTCAACCCTTTTCTTGTTTAGCTATGCCTTTTCTTTCTGCTTTATCTGTTTGATAATATCTTATGGCTGCATGAAGGTTAAAATCTTTTTTTCTTGTATTTATCTATGTTAGTTAATATGTGTTATTTTTTACTTAGAATCAAGAATGGAGGGATGGCTTTCAATACCAAACAAAGGAAACATAAAACGTCATGGATGGAAGAAGCAGGTATTGTAAAATTCTATTTTCTGTTGAAACTTAAGCAAAATAAAATTAATTTCTACTTATACTAAGCGTTGGAGAATATTTGGTACTTACTGGGGAAGTCATACATTCGAAGTAGAAGACTACCATTTCTCTAAGAAAGAAAGACAGAAAATACATACTACTAATTAAACTAATAATTCAGTTTAAAAACTTGCATTTTCTGTTCTTTATGTCTTCTATTTACATATTCATGCAAACCTTTAAAATATCTTAGCACAGATGTAAAGATAGTTACATATTGTTATTCTAACCTTTTGGGAGCTAACTATGCTCCCTAATTATTCATAAAAATATAATCAGCTCTTTTACTGACTGTACTGAGTAGAAATCAGTTCATACACTTCATTGAGTTTTGTATTGTGTTGTTGTTGTTATTCATCATTCCTCATATCCTGCCTTTCTATCTCCCATACTTCATTTTAGAGTAATCCTGTGAGATAGGTTAGATGGATTGTTTTTGACTGGCCCAAGGTCAGCTAGGGTGCTTCATGGTTGAGTGGGGGGGCAGTCGGAACCTAGATTTCTTATTCATGGTTTTTGTGTATCACACACATGGGCTCTGAGCCTGCATGGAACCAGTTGTCAGGAAGGTTTTCCTAGCTAAACTCACTCTGGCAGGAGCCCTGCCCCTCTCTCCCCAATATATGTGGGAGACACTCCTGCTATTTTTTCTAGTTCTTTTTCAACAGCTGTTTTGGGAGCCTTGGGTCTTTCCTAACACTTCTATTTGAATTACCTTCTAGAATGTTCTCTGATCTTCTACTTCTCTGATCTTTCTTCTCTATCATCCACTCACTTCACTTTTTCAAAACCCCTGCTTTTTCTTTAGCTTTGCACCAAAAAACAAAACAAAACAACCAAAATTCCTTCCTGTTGTCTTTTCAGATTTTCTCCACTCACTCTTTTTCTTTCCCTCTGTGGCACTCAAAGCAACCTTCAGGAAATGTGTTCAGTGTGGGAGCTGTTGGCCCACAACAGACAGGCACTCATTGTGCTTTTCTGCCTCAGCAAAGACCACCGCATGAACACCTGTCCATACTGCCAAGCATTCATGTGGTAGGCTCGGAAGAACCAAATGAGCCAGCTCAAGTCAGAGATGTGGAGCTGTGCCCTTATGACTGTTGACTCAGTCATGGTGGTGCTGCTGCTTGAGTACCCGTCCACCTCTCATATAACTTCTGCTTCTCATCTTCCATCAGTGGCCACTAGGGTTCCACCAATTGGTCTGCTTGTGCCACCTGCATTTGGGTGCACAGCTGTGGAGAAGTAGAGGGTGAAGAAGTGAACCAAGAAAGCCCATAAAATGGTAGAGGCCATTCACCATTTGCATCGTCTACACAGGTGCCCACACATGATCCTTCACCAGTTCCTGCAATGGTGCCTCTGTTGAGGGCTCCATTGTCTGGACTATAATCTGGGCTATACCAGCTGTGACACTCTCCTTCTCTGAAGGGGAGATATGGGACTTGCCACCCAACTTTCTAGCCTACCTGCTGCTGTTTTCTCTACCAAGGCTGCTGTTCTCCCTGTACCAGGAGCAGCAGACTCTGATACCAGCAGTGAGACTAGCCACTGGGCCTTAGATGTGGTGCTTTTTCTCCAGTGCCATTGCAAGCCTCCAGCCACCAGCTGAGGGAACTGTCCAGGTCTCCACTGTTGTTCTGGGACCAAGAACCCTATTGAGTGCCACTGCCACCACCAGAGCTCTGTAGTTATCCATGGGAGAGGAGCCCAGTGGGGCCCCTCAGTCTGTCCCCAGGAGGAACCTTGGGTTTCACACCCCACAGCTACTGAGGTTATATAAGTGGACTGGGACCTCATCTTCATACCAGCCCCAGGTTTAGTAGCACTAAGCCACGTGCTAACAGTAGTCTGCCCAGCCACACCAGAGGGACTTCACCTGTTGGTTCCAGCACTTGTAAGAGAAGAAGCTGTTCACTGAAAGGCAATGCTGCTGACAGCTGCAATGAATCCCCTCTCCCCCCAGCTGCAGAGATATGATTCAAAGGCCAGTGACCAACTGCCTTCTCACCTGAGATTCTGTAACATTGGCTCGGTGGGGTCTCTCCATTATGGATAGTGAATATCACATAGAATTTGACACTATTCCACCTCTTGGGAGCATGTGCACAAAACCGTTGTCTGTCATGTGGCAGAGGAGGTTTCCATGCTGCTGTTGAAGGGAACAATCTGCCCTGTTCCTCCATCTGATTTCCATTATAGATTATGGTTGCAGTACTTTACCATACCAAAGAAGGATGGAGGCCTTTGTACCATCCTAGACCTGCAAAACGTGAACTTTTTCATTCCCCACAAGAAGTTCTATATGGTCTCCATGCAGAAACTTCTTGCCATTACTGCTCCAAGGAGACTGGTTCTCATTTAATCTGATGTGTATTCCCATGCCACCATCCAGCAGGACTACTGGCATATCCTCTGGTTCCAGCTTGGACCTGATGCATTCCAGTGTTCTGTACTCCCATTCAGCCTCTTCATAGACCCCTGGGTTTTCACCAAATACATGGCCATGGTATGCACCCACCTACGGCTACAGGGAATCCAGGTCTTCCTGTACCTGGGTGACTGGCTGTTGGTTGCCTTGTCCTAAGATCTCTTGGTGCTCAATCCAGGCCACATGTGACCTCTTAGAGGCACTGGCGCTGTGCATTCATACTGAAAAAATCTGTTCTTCTTCCCTCCCAGTCCATTCTTCACATTGGGGCAAGGCTGGAGTCCATGACAGCATGGGTATACTTTCCAAGTGATAGGGCAGCAACACTGGTCAACATTGCTTCACAGTCCAGGTCAATTCCAGGGTGATAGTAGAGCAGGTACAATGGCTCCTGGTGTTCACAGCCGTGACAGTCACAGTAGTCTGGTTTGCCAAGCCAGGGGATGCAGCTGCTGCAGCTCTGGTCCATGCATGCCTACCAGCCTCAACATGCCTCAGTCGAGAAGCTGCTGGTGTTCCCACATTCAGTTTGTGCAAGCCTTGTGCAAGCGGTCCTGGTGACACAACCTGACAGATGGTTGGGGTCACCTTGCATTTAAGGAACTGGATCTGATCTGAGCTGGAATGAGAAGTGCACTGTACCAGCAGCAGGACTAAGGGAATATGGAACAATTGGGACTGGAGGAAGCATATCAACTACCTTAAGCTCCTCACAGTCCAGAAGATGCTGGTTGTGTTCCAATTCCTCAGGGACATGGATGTTCACGTCACCTTGGAAAACACTACGGTGGTGTTCTGCCTGAAAAGCAAAGCAGCATGCGATCTGAATCCGTAACCTGCCTCACACTGCATATCTTGGAGTGGTGTTTGCAAAGGGATAGTACCATCATGGCCAACCACCTGGCTGGGACTGACGTCATGGCAAATACCGTAAGCAGGATGCCTGAGGACACAACCCGTCCTCCAGCCCCATGTCAGTGTTAACAGCTTTGGTTCCAGTAGTTTCCTTTCCCATCAGGACCCATTTCGGGATGGGGCAGGTTGGGCCATTACTGGCTTTCTTCCCCAGTTACAGTGTCACAACATCAGTCTCTTAAGACCTGGGGAAAATGTCAGGAGCCCTGCCCTTCCCTCCCCCGGTATATATAGGAGGGGCAGAGCTCCCACCAGAATGAGTGTAGCTAGGAAAATCTTCTCAAGAACAGGCCACGCACAGGTGCAGAACCCATGTGTGTGAATGCAGAGATGACCACTCAAAGAACTGTAGCAAACTTAACTGTCTCAGTCTGAGGTCAAGGCTTTAATCACTACACTGTCTCTCTAATTTGCAGTTGATTAATTTACAAAGCCTCAGAGGCTACTTCAGATCATACTTGAGGCTTACACACTCCCTCTTTCTCCTTCTTTCATGTGCAAGTTATAGTTTATTGGGTCTGAACAAAATATGGAAATTGTGCTTAAATTCAATCCACGATCAGAAGTCTCTAACCTTGACATATAAGGGGGAGGAGGGAAGTTGTGAAGCCATGGCTTGTTCCTGGCTATGCCTCTAATGCCAAATCAAGGTTTGCTGTTCCTTTGTGCCAAGAAGAATAGAAGGTGGATAGAACTGATTTGTATTACATGCCATTAGAATATTTGTGTGTGTGTGTGTATATATATATATTTATATTAATGGTTTCTTTCCTTTCCCTTTTTTCTAGTATGTTGTGGTAAGCAGCAGAAAGATTTTGTTCTATAACGATGAACAGGACAAAGAACAATCTAATCCATCCATGGTATTAGATATAGAGTACGTTCTTCTATTAACAGTTTGGGATAGTAAATTAGCAACTTCTAAAAAATAAACAAAACTTTGATGGCAGATGATAGATTTGAAAACTTAACAGTGCAGTGATTTTAGTTTCCTCTTACCTGTTTTATAAATAAAATGTTTTTCTTGGTCTTTTTCCAGATGTAAAATGCTAGTTCCCAAATTTCTATATTTTAACAAAATGTACATGAATACAATAAACTCTGATTAGATCCAGATTTGCTGTTCTGTGAATGGAATGGCTCCTTCCATTTTCAGAAGACAATGGGAATGCAGTGGAGACTTCTCACTGGATGAAGCGAAAACACAACCTTCCCCATGAATTTTCTCATGCTTTCTAGTGGGTTCCCTAGCATTTCTTAACAATTTTTCAGGGGGTTGCAGGTAGAAAGAGAAACCATGAAAATTGCCTACTTCCTCCAGTATGAGGGTATCTCCTTTAATCGGTGCTGTGAATCCAATCTGTTAACTTCAACACATGGGAGAAAAAGCTAGCTTGTGGATGGTGAGAATTCTAACCACTAAAGCTCTGAGAGAATGTTCGCCTCTGTTCCCGCTATTTGGACACAATCCCTATATCCCATGGTTCAGCTAGTTATCATAGTTTGTTTCCAATCTAGTGATTCAAAATACTCTTAGACTGTGTGAAACCTGGACAATGCATCTGAGATTTGTCTTTCATATACAGATTTTAAATTATTACTTTATCAAGAAAATCACAAGACAAAAGCAGAAAAAGTTACTGTATATAATAGGTGTCTAAAAGGAACAGTTTTTGGTTGCTGCTGACTATTTTTGGGAATTAATCAGTGCTTCTACACAGTATCAGCCTTACTGTTTTGGAAACTTGAAGCAGAAGCTGCACCCCAAATTTGTACACACACACAAATTGCCAAAATTTGTGTTTCCAAAAATAGCATTTTAATTATAATATCTACATAGGACAGAATTAAAACTTTGATGGTGGTTACAAAAATGGAATTTAATGAGTGTATGCACTGCTGCTATGTCATATTGAATGCATTTTTCCCCATCCTATTGCGTTGCTAGAAATTCAGGTTCTTCGTGATCTCTGTGCATCACACATAATGGGTACTGCGCCTGCTCAGTGCCTGTTGCTGGCCAGAATACCCAAGCTGCAACGGTTTTTGGTGGGAACTCCGCACCCCTCCCCCCTGGTGCTATATAAGGCGGAGCACCCACCATTTTCCTCAGTCTTCTTTTGACCACCGATCGCATTGCCTCGAGCCATTACCTTGTCTTCTTGTACTTACTTGTTTGTTCTAGAATCATTCTTACCCATTGAATCCAAGTTCTTTTCCCTTGTTTTGCCGGTTACTTCTTTCTTCTTTACTGTTTATATATATGTATGTATGTATGTATGTTAGTGTTTTTCTTCTTTTTTCTCTTACCTTCACTATTTTCCTTCTCATCTCAATGGCTCAGCGTGCGGCATTTCGAAAGTGTTCAAAATGTGGGGCTAAAATGCCCCCAGCAGACCCACGCGAGCTCTGCCTCCTTTGTCTAGGAGAAGGGCATTGCACCGACAAGTGTAGGCATTGCCTGGCCTTTACCAAACAGGCTAGGAAGAATTGAGAGAATAGGCTGAGAAAGATCCTTTGGGATCAGGCCTTACTAGCCTATGACAAGCTCGCTACTCAGCCTATGTCGGCTGGGCTTTCCATGGTAACCTTCCCTCGACCATCTGGGGGAGTTGCTTCCGAGGAGACCTCTCACTCCTCCCACTCCTTACTCAAAAGGAGAAACGGAAGCATTCTGACAATGGGGATTCGTCGGTCCTGAAGAAGGCCAAAAAGGATAAGTTGGGCAAGACTACTAAGAAACATAGGCCCGCCCCGGGACTCGGATTCGACCGCATTGTCGGTCCAGATGGCGCCATCAGTCCCGACAGCCTCGGCACCGACACCAAGGGAGATGATGCAGGTCACGCCGCCGGGATCCCCACAGAGTTGAGCTTGTGGACCTGGTTATGTTACATCCACCCAAACCGATCGTTCATGGGTCGCTGTCGGACGGAGAGATACGTGACTCTCCCCCAAGGTCCTTGCCGTGCCATCAGCCGGCCCGTTCACCGACCCCGATGCCATCCTCCCCAGAGCTTCCAGGAGGACTATGGTGGTTGAACCCGACCAGCAGCGTCGCTCATTGGGACAATCCACCAGGTCATGGGTACCGATGCCATACGAAGGACCGGAGGCACTGCAGCCTCAATACTGGGAACCACCCCCATACGGCTACTACATGCCAAGGGATGACAGCCGTCGGTCCCGACAATCAAGGGCGGAGGCCCTGTCTACTTCAGCGCCGACGACCTCTCGCCATCCTCCTTCCCCGACACATTCATTCTCAAACCCACCTTACCCATATGACTCAGACTCTGAGGACTCGGATGACTATTCTACATCTCCTGCGGCAGTCATTTCCACCCAGGGACCTGGGTCACCCGAAGAGTCCTATGCTACCTTCAGTGAGCTTATGGGTTGACTGACAAGGGCCTTGGAGATCGAGGTTGAGCATCAACCCAACATTAATGAGGACAATTTCTACCATATTGTCCGGAAGGAACAGTCATCCACAATCACCATCCCGCTGATTACAACCCTGCGGGAGGATATAGAGGATACATGGACCTCTCCCAATCAACCGCAATCGACATCATGGAGATACGAGTCCATATATAAAGTCAGAGAGCAAGACATTCCCTTCCTCTTAAGACACCCAAAGCCCAACCCCATCGTGGTTGAATCATCCCAGGGGCGAGACAATAGGGAACACTCGGCCCCTAGTGTCGTGAGGCCGTAACTCACGGGGGGTTAATTAACTCACACTGCAGCCTGCAATAAAACTAAAGTCTTTTATTGCTACTTTCTACAAGATTTACGATACTACAGATAAGCTCTACTGCAAAGGTCTAAACCAGTCAGTTGCCTCTCTCTTTGTGACGCCTCCAGGGAGACCATGTGGGATTAGCTTTTCTTCTCATGTCTTTCCACTCTTGGGAGGGACAAAGCTTTGTCTTGTCTTTTTTGTTCCAATCGTTGTAAGCTACGTCTAAGACTAGCGTGGACTAAGGACAGTTCACCTTTATCTTCTGGAGCCAGTCCAGGAGCCACAGCATCAGAGTGTGGGGGGGGTATCTGGTTCACGCTTCTCAGATTCAGAATGGGGAGAAATCCCCCGCTCAGAAGCCTCATGACTAGACTGAGACGGGGCTGTTTGTTCAGGGAGCAAAGGGTCAGTATGTGGGGGAGCTATTTGTTCAGTAGTTTCTAAGTCAGGCTGGGGAGGGGTCATTTGGTTACTGGGCTCCAAGCATAAGTCACCCTGCTCTAATGTCTGGTTCTCATTTTGAACGTTTGACTCTTTCTCGTGAGGTGCCGTCTCTGTCGAGATGTCAGGCACGACACCTAGGGACAAGGAAGGAAGAAAGATCGACCTTATGGTGAGGAGAATTTATGCGGCGATGGGTCTAGGCTTGAGAATTTCTAATTACAAGGCGACGATGGTGAGGTATCAGTACTTTCTGATGCAGCAGCTAGATGGGATTACCTCGTCCATCCCAGAGCAACAACATGATCTCGCTCGAGTTTTCATTGGAGTGACGATGCAGCTGGCGATCCAGCAGCTCACCACGGTCCGCCATCATGTCGACTGCGATTCCTGCACTCTGGTTGGCTCAGTTGCTCTCAGAAGACCCGCCTGGCTACGCTCGTGTAACTTCCCAGAAGAGACCAAGAAAAGGATCAAGGGGATGCCATTTGACGGATTGGGCCTCTTCCACGATCGGATGGACCACAAGCTCAAGCATATCTATAATGCTGGAGCTACCGCCAGGAAGATGGAGATCCCAGGCTCAAACCGTTATAAGTGGCAGCAATCTCGATACCCTAGATGCCAGCCTTACCATTGGTACCAGCCACGTCAACAACAATTCCCGCAACGACAACAGCGGAACCGTACACAACTGGCGGTCCAATATCAGCAGAGCCGCCGCTGCCAACCCGCTGATAAGAGGCAATATTGACGGGCACTGCAAACCGATCCTCTCTCTCCTATACCCTTCCCCCTTCCCTATGGGGGCCGGCTGCAAAGCCAACACCCTCTTTGGGAGACCATCACATCTGATAAATGAGTCCTTTCTATAGTTGAATCTGAATACAGAATCGAGTTCGATATCATTCCTCCTTTGGGTCTGATGTTATACACTGCCCCATCAGAAATTCTTAGAGCAAAAGTATCTCAGTTACTCTAGAAAGGAGCCATCCGCCAAGTCTCCCATTCCAACAGACCTTGTGGTTTCTACTCGAGATATTTCACGGTACTGAAGAGAGATGGTGGCTTACGCCCCAAACTCGATTTAAGGGGCGTCAATGCCTTTATTACGGCTAAGAAATTCCGTATGACTACCTTACAAAATATCCTTTCCCTGCTAGAGAGAGAAGATTGGTTCTCATCCATTGACCTGAAGGGTGCCTACTTCCATATCGGCATCCACCCGTTTTATAGGAGGTTCCTCCGGTTTACAGTTGGTTCTGACATTTTCGAATATAATGTGCTCCCTTTTGGACTTGCCACAGCCCCCAGGGTATTTACAAAGTGTATGGCTCCGATATGTGCCCACCTTCGCCAACGAGGTATTCAAATTTACCCATATTTGGATGATTGGCTTATTGTCTCCTCCTTTCGGGACCGACTAATTACAGATGTTGGCATTACATGCACTCTTCTAGAGGACTTGGGTCTCCTTATTAATACCGAAAAATCCTGTCTCACTCCTTCACAGGTCATCGAGTTCATCAGAGCACAACTCAATTCAGTTCAAGCACGGGCATTTTTGCCACAGACCCGTATGGACAGACTTTGCTCTGTAGCCCGTTGGGTCCAGAGAAGCAGGCGAATCAAGGCACTGCTCATACAAAAACTGTTGGGCCATATGGCATCAACTATCGTAGTAGTTCCGAATGCCAGACTACGGATGTGGCCACTCCAGTTATGGTTCAACGCAGTTTTCCAGCCCCTCCGCGATTCCCCAAGACGACGACTTCTTCCCTCCGCTTCAGTTCGTCAAACACTGACTTGGTGGATATACCTGGACAGTCTCACAGTTGGCGTTCCATTTCACCAGCGACAGCCCTCCATCTCTCTCCATACTGATGCGTCTCTCATGGGATGGGGAGAACACTGTTCCAACCTATGAACACAGGGCACCTGGCAAGCACATGAGAGGCTCAATCACATCAACTTTCTCAAGCTGCTGGCAGTCTTCAAAGCACTGCGATCTTTCAAACCTGTGTTACGGAACCGTTCGGTATAGGTAGCATCCGACAACACGGTTACCGTGTTTTACCTGAACAAGCAGGGCGGTACGAAATCGGTACTGTTGGCTCAGCTATCCATGCAGATTTGGGACTGGTGTATCCCCAGAGGAATTTCGCTAACGGCAAACCATCTGGCGGGAATGAACAACCAAGAGGCAGACACCTTGAGCAGGAAAGTGTCGTCAATCAACGAGTGGGAATTGGACAATCAAGTTTGCAGAGACTTGTTTACCCGGTGGGGTACACCAGCTCTGGACCTGTTCGCGACAGCATCGAACTCGAAGTGTGTGACCTACTGCTCCAGGGCAGGAACGGGTCTGAACTCACTAGGGGATGCCTTAATGGTGAGTTGGTTGGATTCATTCCTATACGTCTTTCCACCGATCCCGTTGATCACCCGTACTCTGGAGAAGGCTGCCCGGGACCAAGCACAGCTAATTCTCATTACACCGTGGTGGCCCTGCCAACCCTGGTTCTTGACTGCACTCAGACTATCAAGACGCACGTTCTTTCATCTGCCACAAATCCCTCACCTGATCACACAGAGGAGGGGAACAATTCTTCACCCCGACCTCGGCACTCTCAAGCTCACCGTGTGGCTCCTGCGCTATCTAACTCTGCCGATCCCTGCAGGCTTCAACAAAATTGCTCGGTCCTGACGCCAGAATGCCAGTCAGTACCGAGAGATCTCACCCGACTATCCTCAGAAGCTACATCATCGGGACAGAAAATCGATTTTATCCTACAGTCTGCTCTTCATCCATCCACTCGTCGATCGTATGAGGCGAAATGGAAGCGTTTCACCACGTTTGCGGGAGCTAACCATTTTACTCCGGAATCAGTTTCCATCGATAATATCCTGTCCTTCTTGCTTTCATTGCATCAGTCTGGACTTAAACCTACTTCTGTCAAGGTCTGTATTGCAGCTATATCGCATTTCCGAGGCCCTGTCTTGGGCTTATCTGTATTTTCCCATGCACTCATCCGGCATTTCCTGAAGGGACTACAAAATCTCCATCCTCCGGTCCGTCCATTGGTACTGACGTGGAGTCTATCTGTAGTTCTGCATGCGCTCACCGAAGCTCCTTTTGAACCCCTCGCAATGACGGAGTTAAGACTGCTATCTTGGAAAGTAGCCGTTTTGGTTGCTATAACTTCAGTGAGAAGAGCAAGCGAACTTTCTGCCCTATGTGTGGACCCACCATACCTTAATTTTCACAAGGAAAAAGTGGTTCTACGTACTGATCCGGCATTCCTCTCCAAGGTGGCCACACTATTCCACGTTAACCGGGATATCGTGCTTCCAGCATTCTTCCCATCCCCATCCATCCCAATAGAGAGATCTCTTCATTCCCTTGATGTGCGCCGATGTTTAGCTTTCTACCGGTCGCATATGGAAAGCTTCAGGAAAACCAAGCTCTTGTTCATCAAATACTCCAAACCCGATAAGGGTGCACCTCTCTCTGCACAAAGACTGTCAAAATGGATAGTACAGACTATTGAACTAGCTTACCAACTGGCCAAGATAGATCTCCTCATTCCGCCCAAGGGTCACTACACCAGGGCCATGGTAGCCTCCTCAGCCTTCTCCTCAGGCATTCCATTGCTGGACATCTGTAAATCAGCCACATGGACAACTC
Organism: Varanus komodoensis; assembly: GCF_004798865.1. Lineage (NCBI taxonomy): Eukaryota > Metazoa > Chordata > Lepidosauria > Squamata > Varanidae > Varanus > Varanus komodoensis. The sequence goes on from NW_025335438.1 coordinate 26,457,794, forward strand.
CCTGTACCTTCACCAAGCACTACAGGCTAGATGTCAGGGCCAGGAAGGATTGTTCCTTTGGACAGGCTGTCCTATCATCCATTCTTCACTGATGACACCGACCCACCTCCGGTGAGTGAAGCTTGCTAATCACCCATTATGTGTGATGCACAGAGACCAAGAAGAAGAAAGTCAGGTTACTTACCTGTAACTGTCTTTCTTCGAGTGGTCATCTGTGCAGTCACACAACCCGCCCTCCAGCCCCACTCAGTGTCAAGGGATGGGATGGTAATCTCTGTTATTGACTTCTCTGTGGCACGCTCCACTAGGGGGCGATCTGCCAGTCTCCAGGCACTGAGGAAAATGGCGGGCACTCCACCTTATATAGCACTAGCGGGGAAGGGTGCGGAGTTCCAGCCAAAAACTGTTGCAGCTTGGGTATTCTGGCTGGCAACAGGCACTGCGCAGGCGCAGTACCCATTATGTGCGACTGCACAGATGACCACTCGAAGAACGACAGTTACAGGTAAGTAACCTGACTTTCTTTGTGTCGTGCAGAGTTTGAGGTGGTTTTATTTATTACAAGTTTTGATTGCACTTAGTATTCCTGGGTTTCACCTGGTTCACACATACTAATTACCCATAGTATGGGTTGAGCACGAGTTGTTGAATGTTTGGTTACCCTTACATACAAACCTGTTGAATGTTTGGTTACCCTTACATACAAAAGGTTAACCAGGTGAAAATTCTTCAGGAAAGTCATGTATGCATCTTAATTTATTTCCATGTGCTGAGCAGAAGCAATTATGGGCTACACATTTGCTATAATAAGCTGTAAGGTTAATATTGTAGAATGCTAGAAATTCTTTACTTCATCAGTATAAAATAATGTACATTAACTTAAATTCTAATGGTATCTGCACTTTCTTAATTTGTAAGTACTCCAGTCCAGATTCCAAGATGTCTTGTGTAAGCTGAATGCCATATCACTCCACCTAAGGTCATCCCCTTCTATACTTCCTTTTCTTTACATTATTCCACATAGCTCCTGGGGGTTTCCTAGCAGCAGCTCAGAAACTTATGTAGGGAAGCTATAGTGGGGAGAATGTAATAGGAAGTTGATCTCCTAGAACAAGTTCTCTCAGAGTAGAACCTCAAAACCGCTTCCCAAAGAGATGATTCAATCAATATACTATATATTCCAGTTCATGCCATACAATCAATACCAGTATTTTTAAAATGCACCTTTATATTCATATTCAATAATAAATATTAGCTGGGGAGTGACATGTAATGGAATGGAAGATTTTTTTTTTTTTTTAGTTTTTGTTGCTACATGAGTTCAAATATCCTTCTGAGTATTTCATTTGAGTATGTTGATTCTTATTGACAAACTGAAAGTCAGTAAATCAGTCAGGACGGTATCTATCCTAGATGCCTCAAAGAACTGAAAGATAGAATTAAAGATAGAATCATTAAGCACCTAGAAGGATAAGCCCTGTTCTCTTATGGAGCAGTAACTGGTTAAAGACAGAGAGTAGGACTAAATGGCAATTTCTCCTAATGGAGTGATGTCATCAGTGAAATCCCATGGGGTTCTGCATAAGGACCAATCCTTTTCAGCCTATTCATAAATGATTTGGAATTAGAAGTACACAGTGACGTGACCAGGTTTGCTGATGACATCAAATTATTTAGGATGGTTGAAACCAAAAGGGAATATGAAGAGCTCCAGAGGGATCTCCTGGAGCTCCATGGCAAATGCAATTCAATGTAAGAAAGTGTAAAATAATGCATGGCAAAAAATAATGGCAAAAAAAAAATCCTAACCTTAAGTATAGGTTGATGGGATCTGAGCTGGCAGTAACTGAGCAAGAAAAGGATCTGGTGGTAGTGATGGACAGCTTAATGAAAATGTCAACCCAGTGTGTAGTTGTGAAAAAGGCAAACTCCATGGTAGGCATAATTAGGAACAGAATAGAAAATAGAACTACCAAGATCTTATTCCCCATATACAAATGTTTGATACAATCACACTTAGAATGTTGTGTTCTGGTTACCTTACCTGAGAAAGGACATTATTGAATTGGAAAAAGTACAGAGAAAGACAACAAAAATGATCCAGGGACTGGAACAACCAAGAATGTTTAGTTTTGAAAAATGGCAAGCAAGGGTTAAAATTATAGCAGTTTTAAGATAATGCATGGTGTGAAAGGGGAGATATTTTTCTTCTCCTCTCACAACACTAGAACACAAGGTCATCCCATGAAGCTGATTGGTAGGAGGCTTTGGACAGATAAAAGGAAGTACTTCACACAATGCATAGTTAAAACTGTGGAATTTGTTGTCATAGGAATTAGAAATTGACACCAATTTTGATGGGTTTAAAAGAGGATTGGACAGATTCATGAAGAAAGAAGCTATCAGTGGCTATTAGCCTTGCTGGATATATGCTACCTTCTTTACTAGAGTTGGTATGTGTGCATATTCCAGTTCCTGAGGAGGTCTTGCATCTATCCTGCTTGAGCAATTCTGCAGGCAGCTGGTTTACTGCCATGTGTGCAGAGTGCTGGACTAGTTGGACCTTTGGTTAGCTCCTGCATGCCTTACGTTACTATTTCTTATGGTGGAAATGGTTCCATATTTTACATAAATATATATGCTGACATGTGTCACCAGTATCTTCTGTAAAGGTGAAAAAAATGAGCATCCCCAAACACCAGTGACTCAGTTCCATCCTCTTTACTTGTGTGAACAGTACTGTTGAGGGATGTGGAGTTTTCAGTCATATTTTTGTTTGTTGTGGGAATCATTGGTGTAATATGTGCAGGTGTTACATAGGGTGCTTCCTCATCTAAATGAATAAAGAATATTCAAATAAAATAGATAATTTAATGTGTATCTTGCTTGATTCATTGTAATAATTTTTATTAAAATAGTACAATATTTATTTCAGTAAATTATTCCATGTTCGTCCAGTAACTCAAGGAGATGTATATAGAGCAGAAACTGAAGAAATTCCCAAAATATTCCAGGTAACAACTTCCTTGTATTGATTCTGAAAAAATTTCTTAAACAATTTGACCATCTTCATTGAAGTGTGTATGTGTGTGTGTATCTGTATATATACATACTACTGTATGTTTATTTTTTTGTTCAGATTCTGTATGCCAATGAGGGTGAATGCCGAAAAGATTTGGAAGTAGAACCAGTGCAGCCAGCAGAGAAGACAAATTTTTTGAATCATAAGGGTCATGAATTTATCCCAACATTATACCACTTTCCAGCCAACTGTGAGGCTTGTGCAAAGCCTCTCTGGCATGTATTTAAGCCACCCCCTGCTGTGGAATGCCGGCGATGTCATGTTAAGTGCCATAAAGATCATTTGGATAAAAAAGAAGAATTAATTGCGCCATGTAAAGGTAAGGGACTGTTTGACTCTATTTGTATCTTGAACTAATTGTGGGTTGAATCCAGACTAAATTAAATTGAACTGAATCTCCTGAGACTGCTGAAGATCAAGGCAGTAATGTCAGAACAAACTATTTTCATCAAACCAAGATGCTATGCAGCAAATGTCTGTCAAGGTGATTGCTCTGCTGTGTGCTATTGAAGTAGCTATTTCCCTCCTAGAGTGTGACATTAGACTCACAGATACCTGTAAACCAGTTAATTTCTATGCTAGCTTTACCATCTGGACAATGCAAAATGACAGTCTTTGTGAAAAGATTGGTTGCCCTTTCTATTTTTCTCTATAGCAAAGGAACAAACAAGGAGTCTGATGGAAAGACCCTGTGTGAGACATCTAGAAAGTCATGGTTTTGCAGACATCAAGTGCAGAGAGAGGCTTTTCTGCTGGTGATTCTGGGTTTGAAAAAAGGGTTGGCATCACAATATCTTGGGTCAGGTGAAAATCATTAACAGCCTTCAGAAGGAAGACTTTGTAAAAGACTATGTTAGGGGGATTGATCCTAAGAGCACAGAGTTCACATGAACAGCTAGCTGAAGTGATTGTTACTTAAAAAGCAACCTTTCATGTAAGTGGATGGATGTCTAATGTAGCCATTGCTTCAAATGGTTTGGCTGACAAGGCTTTTAATGCCAATAAACTGCACTGTGGGAAGGGGTCCTGATTGACAGGGCCATGTTGTTGACTTCCCTCAGAAAATGCAATATAATGCAAACAAATGTTAAGTAATCCATATTGAGGCAAAAAAAAATCCAAATGTGAAGTATAGGTTGATGGAGTCTGAGCTAGCAGTAACTGACCAAGAAAGGGATCTTAGAGTGGGGTGGACAGGTCAGTTAAAATGTCAGCCCAGTGCACTGCTGCTGTGAAAAAGGTCAAGTCCATATAAGGAAGGCATAATTAGAACAGAAATTAAAATAGAACTACCAAGATCAAACTCCCCTTATACAATATTTGGTGCATCCGCATTTAGGATATTATGTACAGTTCTGGTCACCTTACCTGAACAGGAACATAACTGAATTAGAAAAAGTGCAGAGGACAGTGAAAATGCTCAAGGGGCTGGAACATCTATCTGTATGAGGAACAGCTACAACAAATGGGACTGTTTAGTCTAGAAAAATGGTGAATAACGGGGCAAGACAGAGATGTTTTAAAATTATGCATAGTGTGGAGAAAGTGGAGAGGAAGGCATTTTACTTCTTCGCCCATAATACTAGAACCTGGGATCATCCCATGAAGCTGATCAGTGGGAGATTTACAACAGATAAAAAGTAGTGTTTCACACAGCTTATAGTTAAAATTGTTGAAATCACAACCACAGGAAATAGTGATATTCACCAATTTGGATGGCTTTAAAGGGGTATCGGAGAAAAATCATGGAGGAACAGTGACTATTTAGACCTGTTGGTTTTGTTCTTCCTCCATTACCAGAGTGGCATGCCTGCATACACCAGTTGCTAGGGACTAGGGCAGCTGTAGGTCTTGTACCTATTCTGCTTGAGGAATTCTGTGGACATAGCTGGTTGGCATCATGTGAATAGAGTGCTGAACCTGATGGACTGTTGGTCTGATCCAGCATGGCTTTTTTATGTTTTGTGTTCCTACGTTATACTTCCATAAGCAAGTCAGTGATTATAAATGATTTTATTGGCATCCCTTGATTTTAGTTTCAATATTCTTTTTCTCATTCACAGTGAGTTATGATGTAACTTCAGCAAGAGATATGTTGTTACTGGCATCATGTCAAGAAGATCAAAAGAAATGGGTTTCTCATTTAGTAAAGAAGATTCCTAAAACACCACCATCCACTTTTGTCCGTGCTTCTCCAAGAACTCTTTCTTCAAGATCCTCAGCAAATCAGTCATTCAGAAAAGTTAAGAATCCTTCAGGAAAAGCTAGGTGAGAAGTGAACGGGCTAAGTTTTAATCCTTTTTAAACAGGGAAATTTGTATGCAAGATAATTGGCATATCTAAACAGTGCTGCATTGATTATACACCACATACAAATAAAGTTACTTGTTTAAATCTGATTGTGACTTAAAGGTTTTTTGTAACTAGTGACCTTGTTTTTGTAATTCATTTAAATCTTCCTTTAGGCTGACTTAAGCAGAAACAGCTGCTGTGGATATAGAAGCTGTTGAACTGATTTTAAAATCCTAGTACACTTTAAACAAATTGTTCTTCGTGTTGTACAAATTTAAGGATAAACTTTTTGTATGTAAATATTCTATTTTCTCTGTTTGAATTATGTTTTATTTTATGGACAGTTTTTTAAAAGAACTTATACTCCTCTAAAATAAACTTAGTCTATTCTATTTCTCCATCTACCCCAGTTTAGTATGCCTTAAACTGGCTTGACTCAACAAATTAAGAAAGGTCTTTTACCACTCTTTCCAAGAAAGGCACCCTACCTTTCAGTATACAGTATAAAATGTTTATTTTTAAACATATTTCCCCTAATAAGATATAGTCAAAACTTGTTGAGAATTGGAGTTGCTTGAGTGACTGGGTTCACACAGCATGATAGAACACCATGCTTTATAAGTTAGGAATGGTTACCCTGTTGTCCACAACCAGCACTTTTTTCGGGGTATGGCTTATGAATCACTCCAGTTACCCATAGTTTGTTCTAGAGTTTAATGAACCCACAGTGGCTTATTGTCTTGGCCATACCCAGGCAACAAAATAAGCTGAAGTCAAACCAAGGAGCTAATGGGCAGCCATCTTTCTCAGTCAGTCCAAAGTTCCAAAGCAGCACTTGGGGAAAGCTGGGAAAGGTTCCCACCCACCCACATCTGCAGCCATGGCAAGCCATTTTGCTGTAGCTGAGACCTTACTTTTAAAAACAAAGCTTTTTTTCAGATTGTGAAAGCTGCTGTTAAAAGGCATATTACAATCTGATCCTAAGCATGATTGGATGCACTTAGTATCAGAGGGTGTTAACTTGAGCTGTCATTTGCTCTGAGGAGACTCTTGATAGGACCACTTGGAATGATCTCCTTAGTGCAGCATGGTCAGACTGGTAAACAGTGAAGAGATTGTGGGTCTTCTTCCCAAATCCAGCATGCAGCCAGCCCAGTACCTTTTCCATTCTCTCCTATTTGCACAGAACTTACTGTTAAAGTATGATGGCAAGGATCCATGCAATCACTCATGAGAACATACTTCATATAAAGGGGCTGTTTCCCACCTTTCACAGTTTCCCCTGGTTTCCCTGGTGTGATCTGCTGTCTCAGGTATTACCAAAGTGTTGACAGAACTTGGGGAAACATCTGTGTGGGAAGGTAGGTTTTTCCATTTAAATGAAACTTCATGCCCCTTCAGCATGGAGAATTCCTACTGGGTTGCCACTTCTGGAAGTGTTATCTACTCAGGATAAATGGAAAAACCAAGAAGCAACTCCCCAAACTCTGGGGCTGCCCCAAATACCCTTTTTTCTAGGATTTTGGCTTTTATTATCCAGACTTAGGAAAGCAAAGTCAATCCAGGATCACACAAAACCCTTCCTACACCCTCAAACCTTCTACTGCAAAGAGTGTTTCTAGTGGTGTTACCATTTCATGCAAACCTTCCCATTAATTCTTTGTGTTATAAGAATTTGTTCGCACTAGTTTAAGGTGGGTTTTTCCTTATTGTTGCTAATTTTTAAAATAAAGCCTGCTTGCTAAAGGATGTTTCAGCTTCAAATATAATTCTGTGTGCCCTCTTTGTTGCAATGTTCAGTATATTGGACAGCATTTTCAACAAAGTGGCCTGTTCAGTGGCCTAGTTCAGACAGTCATTTATTACTTAACCCATGACTTGCCATGCAAGAATGGAAGTGAGTAACTTCACTGCCTTCCATTTACTGCCCAGTTCTGCTTTTAATCAATGGCCTAGAATTGCCCAGGTCCTGGATTGTGGGCATGGTATGAACCCAAAATGGTGAGTTGTTTAGGGTTTGTTTGGAGGTGATTTCTGGATTATTTATTTGCTAAACAATCCTGTACTCATTACATGTGATTACTCACTTACAATTGATGTTGGTAAATATAAACCATTATAGACTTCATGTTATTCTTCATGTAAAGCATTAATTAAGAATGTTTATAATGAAAAGTACTTTTTGGTCTTTATTAGTTTTGCCCATTTTGAAAGGAAAATATATTTTACAGACTTTTAAATCCACCAGAATACATCTAAAATAGTAATATGTGAACATTTACTGATAAATGGCAAAAAATAATCAGAATATAATAGAATGAAAATCAGCCTTCTCTTCAAAGAAAGTTGTCCATTCCTCTGTGATGTAACTTAAGGCCTTTAGTTCTCTGTGGGATATTCAAATGAAATTACTTTTCAGAAAAAATAACATGGTAGTAGCCCTGTACTAGAGGATAAACAACATATTTAAAAATTGACAAATCTCTCCTTTAAGCTGTTCTCCTGTGAACTACATGAATTCTTTGTAATAAATACAAAATATTCCTGTAATAATTTTAATTTCCTTAACAGCATCATCTTAGCTTGTATGTTAACAACACTCAGTAGTACAATCAGCCCATGGCTATCATACTTTGTGTTAAAGTACTGACTTCCACTTCTTTGTTCTTGGACTTATTTAAGATAGTACCACTATTTTATATAATTCCTTTATTCTAGTCATCATTCTATTAGTTTTGCTTCATTTGTGGCTTATGCAGATCTTACTGAACATCAGTTCTTGTCATTCTTGCTTATTCAGTTTTCCATCAAAACCCAAGAAATCATATAAATTTCATTGTAAGTTACATTTTAACAGTTCCTTTTAAGCTTCAAATGATTTAAACCCAAAGCCAGGCACAATTTTCTGATGATAGCCATGAGCCCCCAAGCTTGGAGAGTTATAGTCATCCAGGGCAGAGCTTGAGAAGCAGAGATGGCTATCTCTGCCTCCCCATCCTCCTGCCCTTTGTTTTCGCTAGAGGATCTTTTTGTGCATCTACCTGGAGTGTCTTAAAGGGAAAGGAAAGGAAGCTGGAGAGTCATCAGGGTAGCTCATACACTGGCCTCACCATTTTGCATCATTCAAAATTCTGCCTTTTTCTACTCAGAGAATTGATGGTGTGGTTCTTTCTGTACTGGCTGTGTAGGAAACAGGATTCAGAGCTCTGATTTCCAGCTTTAGTGTTGCGGAGCACTGTCTGTAACATCAGATCTGGGAATATAGATTATCTTATGGTCTATGGATTTCTCCCTCTGTCATATATCTGTTTTGACACATGGTTATAAACATTTTATAATGCTGTATTAATAAAAAGACTTCTTTACTTATATTGTACCATACCACCCTTGCTGTTTTGCATCTTTCAGTTAACACATCTCTATCATCTTTTTTCCTGCATGGCATAGTCACTCCATTATTAAAAAAAGTAGTTACCCTCTTTTAAGTACAAAATACTGATAGAAGCTGTATTTTCTGACTGTCAGCATAAAGTAGACAGTGGCTGTCTGAGTGACACTACAGACCACTGTGGTTGCAATCCACAGTGACACAAGAGTGTGTGTGGCTGCCATTTCACAAAGATATCTATTTAGAAGTTGTTGTGTCATGTGAGTCCAGCAAGTACCGTCTGTTTTAGGGTTCTGTGAAGGTTGTTAACCCTCTTTCTTTGGGTTCAGAACAACATGCCACAGCTCATCAAAGATTATTGCAGTGGGCATTCAGGGGTTATCCTGTAAACCTTGCAAGTGTGGGTTATTTAACTCTCATATAACTGCCAATATCACCTTGCACTCGATGGTGACACCAAAGTATGTTTAGTTCTGGTCATCACACCCAAGAAATGATGTTATGAGTTGAAGTACAAAATGGAACAACTAAAATGCTGCAGGGGCCAAGGCAACTCCCAATAAGGAAAGGTTATCTGAGGTTGCTTAGCATAGCGAAAAGCAAGTAAGGATAATTATGATAATGGTAGAATTGTGCATGTTGTAGATAGATACTTTCCTTTTTTAGTCAATACTAGAATCTGGGATCATCCTATGAAGTTGATTGGTGTGAGATTGTGATTTGCTTAGAGGGTCCTCTAAAATGGGACTTGAGAACCAAGAGTCACAAATACTAGAATTTCAGGTCAAAACATTTCTCTGATATATTGAACTATCTATCTATGGCCTCTAAGGGATTTTTTTAGTGATTGTTCCTTCTGAACATTCAAAGTTATAGTAGGATAAAGTTAATTTGATTGGCAGTGTATTTTTGTTTCTGTTTTTAAAATTTGATTATTCCTTGAACATTTGGAGAGTTGGGGTAGAAATAAAATACTATTTACAACTAGTTAATAAATATTAGTTGTATATTAGAATTAATTTTAACTTCTTGGGGTTATTTTAATGACTTTCCAGATGATTTTTCTTTATCAGAAATACATATATCCTAATAGGCCTTATGCAATACATCAGTTGGCTGAGAAAATCTGTTTTTCTACAAAAACAAAACTCACTACCATGGTCTATAGTGTTTAGAAATACTTGCTTCTTTTAGGTTTCTTTACATCCAATTCTTAGATCCTACATCTGTGATTCTCATTAATTATGTTCTGGGCAATTTAAAATTGCCAACTTTTATTTTAATGTAGTCTGTTTATCAATTGGGAGCCATGAAACCTCAGTTCAAATGGGAAGAGAAATCTTCTTGCCAGACAACTCCTTTCCTTTTTCTACCACCCAAGAGCTGAAATTTTAGGCTAGATAGGTCTTGTCTGGTTTATTCAAGTATTAGCATTCAGATCAATTCTCTAGGCTACCATTTTTTCATTCAGAGTGTACAGTCAACAGTCAGCGCATAAGAGCATCGTCGTGAAATGTTAATTTCTAAAATTTCAATAGGTCAAAGGACTATGGATCTGTGGGGGACATTACCCATAATGAAAATTCAAGTTACTGGTGAGTAGCACTTGCTTTGAAACCCACTGGCACTTGTGTCATGTGACAGTAGTAAGAAAGCAGAGGTGCTTTCTTCCAGTAATGGATTTTTCTTAGTATAAGAAAACTAATATTATTTCTTAAACTGTGGTTCTTTGGAGGGACCTGTTTTCTTTTACTATGATCCTTACAGATCATTTGCTCAACCTTTGTTAGCTTCATTCCTTTCACCTCTTGTTTATAAAAAAGCAGTCTGCATATCTTCTTAAGTCGGTTCTACTACCTAGAATATACCATGGTGATGGACCCCATTCTTGAGGAAAGTACATTTCCTTGCTGTACTTTCTAACCCTAATCTTATGGTGAAGGTGTTCTATTCTGAGAAAGGTCTGACCAACCTTAATAGCAAAGTTGCTAAATAGTGGGTACGTTTCTTGAGTAATTTAAATGTCCGAGTCAGGAGTGGTGAAAATATTCTCATTGTCAGCTGCAAAATATTTGTAATGCTTTTAATTGTTCTGTCTTAATAATAGTTTCCAGAGAGTTAGAGAACAGGATTACTAGCTCTTTTTGAGGGGGGGGGGGAGTTATTTGTCAGTGTTTCTCACTTACCCCACTCTTTCCGTAGAGCTCACATGAGAATGCTAGGTATTTAGCTATCTAGGAACTATACTCTTAGCTTTAAAATACTTCAGAAATTGCAATTGGTCCAAAAGAATGCTGCTAGGTTATTAATTAGAACTGGGTGTTTTGACATTGTACCCATGCTTTGTAAGCTGCACTGACACTGTATCTGGTGTGTTCCCAATTTAAAGTGCTGTTTTAACTTTTAAAGCCTTGTATGGTCTAGGATCAGCTTACCTGCTTTCTCCTATATGCACCTACCTGAACCTTAAGAACGTCTTCACAGGGCCTGCTCTGAATGCTTCTGCCAATTGATGTGAATTGCATGTCTGCTAAAGAGAGGGTGTCTTCTGTCATGACACTCCAGTGATGGGAACAGCCTTCCCCTTTGTGCCATCTCTCTGGTCTTTTTGACAGCTAGTCATTCACCTAAGTTAAGGTGAATGCTTAGTCATTGTCTTTTATGACTAAAAGACATGCTAGTCATGTCTTTTAACTAGTGCATGCTATCAGAAGAATGTTCATTTGTCATTTCTTTTTTCTCTTCTATCTTTAAATGGGAGTTGTGATTTTTTGAGGGAGGCTTCTGCAAGAAATATGGAGAAGGTATTAAGAATTTTATCCTACATTCACCTATGTAATAGCCTTTGTAGCTAAAAACAAGCATCTCACAGGAGTTCCACTGCAGCTTCATGCTGCTCAGGAGGTAAACATAGAAGTGTATAACAGCAAACATGTTCTAGTCAGGGTGTTTTGTAACTATAGTATGAGAAATTATACATCAACCAAAAATTATACATCAACCAACACTAATGCGAATGCGGCTTGAGAAACTGGGTGTGTCTTTTGGGGCAGAGTAAATTGGCAAGCAAATGTTTGCCTTTTTTATTTTCTCTGCTTGAAGCTCCAACACATTCTAAGCTACAGGAAATATAATTTGAGCTGGAGCCTTCCCATATGTCTTTAAAAAATTAATATATTTTCTTATGGTCAATAAGTAATTAGTCTTGCTTACGATGACTCACAAAATAAATTATTTTACACTAAATATATAAGCAGATTTTCTTCATCTTCTGGAATACAGTTCAGTCACACTCAGAGCTTGATGCTATAAAGAACTGTTTTAGTTTTTTAAATGAAACTTGACTTTGAGTGTAAGCTTTTGCCATAAATCAGCTGACATAAATTGGCCAAGGTTTTAATATATTCTGAAAAATAGGGAAAACTTTAATTAGGATACAAAGTAAATCTATAAACAGATAAGGAACCTCCTTATTTTACAAAGTTTTGATTTTGGATGATTCATAGGCCAGTATTAAAGTGTGTTATGCTACTTCCATGCTTTAAAAAATTCATAAACATTTGGAGAAAACTAAAGTATCTAGTTAATGACCTGGCTGACGTGATCAAAAGAAGCCACTGTGGCTTGTTTTAATCCCTGGTGCATACTAGCACATGCATAGCTCCATTTACCTGATTACTCACATGGTTTATTTAAGAGGAAGCAACCCTCAGATGAATGAACAAAAAGCCATGGGTTATTTGATAATTGTTTCCTGCTCAAATAAGTCATGCTACTTGGGCTCAGATGATACAACAAGCCACACAAAGGTGGATAATTAGGAAAATTGTGCCTGACATGCATTAAAACAAGTCACAATTGCTTAACTAAGCCACTATGGCTTGTTTGATCATGGGAAATGGACCAGTGTTTATATTCTCAGAAAGCAAAAGCTAAAAATTACAGCATGCCTTAAGCAACCAGGTTATAGTCCCACATTCTGTTTGTAATTTGAAAATCTAGCAAAGCATCGATTGTAGAACTTATTAGCATATTTTGGGGTTATTATGGCAAAATTAACATTTTCATTTTAAGATACACAGACTCAGAAAGTTGTGGAAATTATATAAACTGTCTGTAAATGCAGCCTTGTATGCAAAATATCTAATTTGTCAGGTCTCTAATATGCCTTTGGAACACTGCAAATTCTGTAATAATATTTAATTCTTCTCCATCACTTACATTGATATCACTAATTTGCTATTGGAGCCCTAGCTGGAAATAAAAAATTGATATAATTTGAAAATGAAACGTTACAATCTAGTAACTGGACAATTTTTTTTTAAGTTGGGGTCCTTCATTGAGTTGGGGTTTAGACCCAATGGACTTAACACTCTTTCAACTCTGTTAATGTAGGACTCCATGAATTCCAAATTGGGCTGTCAGGAAGTCCTAGAAAGTAGAATAAAAAACAAAACAGAACCCTTAAATACATAGGCAAAATAGGGACCTCACGGTAAATAATGAAATAAATTAATGTAGCAAGTTTGCACTATAAGCAGGTTGGCAGGTTGATTTTTGGTAACCTAAAGAAAATAGATTGTTTAAAAAAGGAAAAAACAGTACTCTTGAATTCAGAAGATGATTGGGATAGTTCAGTAAGTTCACTTTCCCACCATTCATTTCACTAGGCAAGTGATAATTCTGATAGCTTTGTAAGTTAAATATGCTTTTAAAATATGGACAGGAAGGGGCAAAGGGGATGGAACAACACAGGTTAACTTTCCCTATAATTGGTGAAAATATGTAGAGTATGAAAAAAAAGTACAAATATTTCGAACAGCTGCTGAACTCCTTAGTGGCATCAATAATTTACAAGAGCTAATATATTGTTGAACTGTTAAACTATATGAAGTAATGCAAAATGATCAAGGCAATTCTAATATTGTTTTTCCCTCTCCTTCATTATTCCAGTTAACAATATATGCAGTGCTCAGTGGAATCTGTGGCATGGTGCAGTCTGAGAAAGCTGGGCTTCCTTCACCATACAGAGCAAAGCAGACTGGTGTTCCTTCTAATGCAAGTTTCACTGAGTTTGGGGCTAAGACTGCTATTACTATCTCCTCCTTGCTTTGGCATAAAAAGCACGCTGATGGCGTCTTATTGCGGGTTTGCCTTAAGGTAGATTAGATTAATTATTACTGTGTAATGCAAGTAAAAGCAAATAAAGCTTAGCTAGGTATAAGGTTAAAGTGCTGGATTTTGGATTTCAAAAAAAATTAAAAACCCTGTCGATCTTGGTGGAATGTGGTGAGCTATTCTCATATTGATGAGAATAAGAGGACTATTTACCCTGCGGGAGGGGGTATTTATAGTTGGATGAGCACACAGTGTCGAGAATAGAAAGAAAGTATCTCAAACTGAGAAGAACTGAATTTTCTTTTAAGGCTCGAAGTTGTGCTGAAGAAAACAAGAATTGCTTGAAAACTTAGCAATATATTAATCACTTGAACTTCAGTGCCTTTTCTGCATTGTTATTAATGCTAATAATTCATCATGAAACAGCTGAAAGTGTTAAATATTTTGCTTTACAACATGCTAACTTTGCAGATTTATAAAGGGGGAGTAAATGAGTAATTACATGTAATCTATGCATTGTTGCTAAGCCATACATAATTGTACTTCTAGAGGCATTAGAACTAACAGTTAAACCAAGTTTGGAAACATATTTTGATACATAATTTTCTATATTTTTTGTAACATACTGCATTAAAAATCTGAAGTGCAAATTACAGTAAGCATACACACACAAGCTCACATACAGTATGCACTGTTTGCAATGTAAATTATTCTAAGAACACTTTTAATGGGTGTTGCCCTTTTAGTGCCTTATTCTGAGATTTGTTTTACTGCCATGTCAAATAAGTGTAGAAATCTCAAATGCCTATTATTGTGTCCGTGGTTTTATTGTAGGAAAAAGTTTCATTTTCAAGTGTACAATTTTGAATGGAACAGCCTGTTACCAAGATATATTTTAATCATAATACAAAAAGTAATAAATACTTTTACTATGAAAACAAATAAAAACCTACAACACTTTAAAATTCCATATAATACAGGAATTGAATACATTTAAATTCTTGCTTTATAGCAGGAATATTATTGTGGTATGAACAGTACGGTTTATTTTATTTTTTAACCAAATACCTCTTCAGTAATTTATAATGGCTTTGCAGTTGTGTATTAAATAAGAAGCACTGGAAAAGTAATTCGTCTTCTGGATGATTTGTATGTTTCAAGTGGTGTTGAAACCTGCACTAATGGATATGTATTAAACATATCTGTTATTAATATGATAATGACTCGTGCTCATTTAATACAAAATAAAACTAACTTATGGAATAACTATTTTGAAAATGACTGTGGTATTTTTCTCCAGAATACACTTCCTAGGAAGTTTTGGAAATTATTAAGCTTTACAAACAGATGAACAACTGTTAACATATTTAAATCTGATACAAACTTGATACATTTTTAAATTACATTTTTATAATGCCATATTACATTTTAATACAGGGTAAAGTAGCAAAATTCTCATAGGATTTTGAAGAATCTGTTTTGATATGTGAATTGTTAAATCCCATTTACTAAGCACATAATTATTTTCATCAAAAGGAAATTATAGCAGGTACACAGCTCTTAAAAGATGATCTTTACATGTATTTTAATTTATACTTAAATCATGTTTAATAGAAGAAAATATGTCAAGCTTATTCAGCATGCTGGAAATCAGTCATATGGCTCCATCACTATACAAAAGTAACATGGACTCATGAAGATTAGAAAGGATGGCAAGAAAAGACTGAGAATGGGTGGTATAAAATAATTAAAAAGGAGTTAAACTGGGGACGGGAGAGCAGAAGGAAAACCAGAAGGAAGGCTGGAATTATTTGGTAATGATTTGGTGATGAGAAAGGGAGGGGAAGTGATTTGAGTTAGGAAGAAGGAAAGACTGTTGTTGGAATGGGGAGCATGGCATAAGGAACAAAAAGCAGCAAGTGGGAGGAAGAGACAAAAAGAGGAAAATGGTAGGTGAACTTGTGATAGCTGCTGAATGAGAAATGATATAAAGGGGAACAAGCAAGACAATGTGTGGCAGAGAGATGACAAACTTTAAGGACATGAAACTGATTCAGGGCATTTCAAGGAGTAAACATGGGGAATTAAAAAGGGCCTGATATGGCCATAGTGCAGAAATGACCTTAAGGAAAGGAAACAAGGAAGGTCAGCAAGCATATACTTTAACTATTTTAGCATTTGCTTCCCTTGATACAAAAGGTAATGTTTTTAATTGTATTTTATTAAAATTGTGCAATGAATTGTACACTGTTTGCATGAAGATTAATAAAAAGTAAATGCTTATTTACAAATGGTATAAGCATTACCTGTACATGTGCAATTTACAACCTTCTTACTAGAAATTCAAAATTTTGCTAATGGGGATGAGGGGCACCTAGAATGAGAATGGAAACAAACTCCATATGGTAGATGAATAGCACCAGAATTGACACATTTGGTAATTTAGGAAGAGAAATGTTGATGCAGAACAGTACTGGCCCTTTCATGAAATACTGTCATGTGGCTTTCAGAGTTTTCTGCTGCTGCATTCTGGAGAACTATGCCTAAATCCTAAATTTCAGGTGCCCAATATGTTTCTTCTCCAGGGACTATTATGTAATATTCAAAAATATTCCTGTGGTGGGCAAGCAAATTCACTGGTAAAATGTGATTCTGCCTAGTTTTGGATTTTGTGTCAGGCCTCCTCCATGCAATGTCAGTATGTTGTTGTTTTTTTAATGCATCGTATCAAGACGTTCTGTATTCCAAATAGTGCTTGTTTTCACTTTGTGGATTTGTTCTCTGGTGTTCCTCAACCCATATGTATATATCTACCACTTCATGAATCGTGGAGTAGCTGTTGCCTGTAAAACATTATGCTGCAATAAAGAACTGAGTCCTTAAAGTGCCAAAGAAGTTATTTCTTGTTGTTTCAGTGTCATGACTACTTGCCTGAAGTGCGCTTTTGACAGTCAGTACAACAAATATCTGCAAGATCTACTTATTTCTTATATTAAAGTTTTGTTTTTGATTTTAGAGAAAACCCAGAATTGAAAGAAATTAGAATTTCTGCTATTCATAAATA
Source organism: Varanus komodoensis (assembly GCF_004798865.1). Taxonomy (NCBI): domain Eukaryota; kingdom Metazoa; phylum Chordata; class Lepidosauria; order Squamata; family Varanidae; genus Varanus; species Varanus komodoensis. The sequence continues at coordinate 26,474,738 of NW_025335438.1, forward strand.
TTCAGTATGGTCTATTTGGCAGGAGTCTGTCACAATGATCTAGTTCACATGACATGCCAACTCATCATGCACAGATCAGTGTGTAGCTGCTGAAAGAGTTGTCAGTTTTATGAATTCAGACCACCTTTCACAGGGTGGCTTTTTTTTTAAACAAAAAAGCACCTGCCAACACACGTTTGAAGGTTGTTCATACCTCAGTGAACTATCATGTCATCCAAAGCCAGGAGGGCAGTTTCATCATGGGTTGCTGAGACTGGCTGCAGAACTTCTCATTAGCAACAACATGAACCCCCACAACTTTTTGCTTATTACCTGTGCCACTACTAGGGACTCCATCAGTGCCAAAATAACACTTCAAAACAAGCATCACTGGTTTCTTACATTTTTTGTCCTAATATTTTATATTGTATTTTTGCATTTTTAATCTAATATTATAATTATTTTTTTTTAATTTATTGTTGTAAGCCGCCCCGAGGCTTTGGCGAATGGGGCGGCATAAAAATGTTTTAATAAATAAATAAATAAATAAATAATTGTGCAAAAACACATTTCTTTTGTCAGGCTTGCACACATGTACAAGTGTGGATGCACCAAAAGGAACAGCATCTTCAACTTAGTAATATATTTTTTAGATTATGTGCTGAACTGAAAGTTCTGTGTCCTCCATCTTTTCAGCATTTTCCCAAGTGCACAGCCACTCCAGAAATTGAAGATATTAATTCCCACATTTTCAAGACTCCTTTTTCAAGCACTTACTGCTGCAGTTACAGATCTTCCCTGGAAAGATCTAATAAAAGCAAGAGAAACATATCCCATTGTAGGGTACTGGCAGTTCCCTGACATTTTTTTTTAAATGCTAAATTGGTGACTCCATGGGATGAAGTAATGTGGGGAGGGCATGTGTGGGATGTAGGTAGATGTAAGAACTCCTGTTGGCCCATTTACTCTAAGCAGTTGGTTGTTTTGTTTTGGAATATCAGCAATTATTTTGGACTGGGAAGCACATCGGCAAATACAATGGCTTGAAAATAAATGGAAGAGAAATTTGTATGACTGCATCAACTGTGTCATTATTGCAGTATTCACATCCACTTGTTTCCAAGCCATTAAATTTATAAAAATGTTGTTTCCATCTACTTCACAACTATAGCATTTGTGTGCATTTCCCTTCCAATTACTTCCTGTTCCAAAAATTGTGTAAATATACCTATCAGTTTAACAAAAACCCTTGGGGGTGGTCAAATGGGAGGGAGCCAGTGTGGCAACAACAACAGCTGTGCTAATACCTGGCCTCCTCATGCCATGGGGTCCCATTTGCTCTGTTCCATGCTGCTGACACCTTTTAAAAAAAATGGTCAGAGAATCACAGCAATAACTGCTGCAAGAAATGGTCACAAAAAGGTGTGTGTGTGTGTGTGTGTGTCACCCTTTCTGGAGTAGCTATAGAATGAAATATTGAAAAGGTGCAAGGCAATGAATACTGTCAGTTCAGCACTCAAAACTCAGACGTTCACATTGCCAAGGAGAAGATATTGTTGACCCCTCACCTGAAAAGGGAGAACAGAAGAGCTGCTGAGCAGGAGGACACTTAGAAGATTGATGGAAGATAGTAAAAGTAACCACTACATTCTGGCTATGTCACTTCCAAGTTGGTGCTGAGAAGTTATTTTTGAATGTTTCCATTTTGAAAGAAAAAACTACCCACAGACATCAGTGAGAGTTTACAAAGAGATGTAGATCGATTTTCTGTCTAGATGCATAGGATTGTGCCCTTAATGTAGCTAGGACTCAGAATGGGTATGTCCATTCCATCCCACAAAAATGGCAATAAAGAAAAGGGTTTCTGTTCCATCATGGTTCTTTTCTAGATTGAAACATCTTAAAAAGACTAACCTTGCTGATCAACATTCCAAAGAAAACACAGCTCATTGTCCTCAACATTCCAAAGAAAACACAGCTCATTGTCCTCAGATTGTAGATTGAAAGAGGTTTTTGCTGGAAGACAGTGACAGCCCTGTAAGTATATGTCACACCAGCTACTGCAGTTTACATGTAACAGCAAATTGTGAGTTAATTAACCTATGGTTTGCCAGGCATGTGTGGGAATCCTTTGGTGCTATACCTTCATTTTTCATCTCCCATCAGCTATTGTGTGAGCTAATGTTCATTCCAGAGATAAGCACATAGTTAAACTGTAGATTTTGCTACCAAAAAGATAGAGTGAGGGCCACCAAACTGGATTACTTTAAAGGGGAATTAGACAAATTTCATCAAGAATAAGACAGGAAGAGTGTATTGACAGCTCAAGCCCTTGACAGCCTTGAAGTCCATACTCTATTCCTGTCTTCCGTTTTGGTTTTTTCTCTTTCAACTAATAGCCTAGCATTCTGTTTGTTGCTTTCACCATGGACTATGTAGATTTCAAGATAGGGATGGGTGACGAAGATGGTATTGACAACCTTAATATTAAAAATATGGAGAATAGTGGGAGAACAGGATTGAGAGAATACATTTGGAGCTAGATGGGGAGATTTAATGGTTGCTTGAGAGGGTACTAGAAGCAGAATGATCAAACTCTTAATTGTATTTTAAAATAATATTTTTCAGTATTTTGGTTATTTTGACATGTATGAAATATATTGCACTGCAATCCTGTACAGTAAAGCCCATTTGAAATATCCGTATTTGGGAACTGGGCAGATGAAAGAGAGATATGTTATCCTATACAGCATAGGATTGGCTCTCTAGGATTCTGGGACCATTTTGGAAAGTGCTTGCCTGCTGGCCAGCCCAAGGTACTCTGCTGCCTGACATCCCTTGATGCCTTTTCGTGAAACTTAAGAAAACTACGGTGGCCTTGTCACTCTGCCCAATGGTAGAACTGCCCTGCAAGCCTCTGGATTATGAGAAGTTGTCTCCTAGCTTATTTAGATGGCTAAATGGCCTATTTAGGCCATTTTAATCCAAAATATGAGGCAGCAAATTTTGGAAGGCTACTTGAGTTAGCAACAAGTGTTACTTCACTTCCTTTAAAATGCAGCCAGGCTGCCCTTCGCAACCTGACGCCCTCCAAATGTATAGGACTGCAACTCCCATAATTCCCAGCCAGCATGGCTAGAATTGTAGTCCAACACACCTGGACGGCTCCTGCATTTGCCGCTCCTCGCCACTTTCTCTGAAAAATTCCCTGAACTTTTGCCTCTAAGTTCTCTCCTGACTGCACTGGCGCCGGAATCCAGGGTGTGGAATTCAGCGAAGGGAAGCTAAGCTACCTCTGAACGGACAAAGACCGCCTTCCGCAGCAGGAGAGCTACAGCTTCCGCAGCTACGTGAGAAGCATGAGCGCTCTCGGCTTCCTTCGATACGGCGGGCGGCAAGGGGGCGCCGCTTCCGGAGTTGCGCGCGCACCCTGTCCCGCTTGCAGCGTCATCCTGAGGGGCTGGTTTGAATGAGACCCCGAGGGAGGGAAGTGCCGCGGCAGCAGAGCTCTTTCTCGCGTCCTCCGTCTTGAGCCGCCTCCGCCCCTCGCCTACCGTCTCCACGCCTTCCGCCCAGTTCGCCTCCTCGACCGCCATGCCACTTTTCACAGGTGAGCCAGGCCTGTCTGCCTGTGTTTTCGTCACAGAAGGGCCTGGTTTGGCTTCTTCTTAGGCCCGAGCGGGCTAAACGGAGGGGTCGCCGGCGCTTCCCTCCTGCTCACCGGTGCGGCACAGGGTTGTGGGAAGGGAGTGGCCAAGGAAACTCCCGCCGCATGTGAGCCGGTGATGGGTTTTTCCGAAATGCTGATGGGTTTGGGTGTCTGGGTGGCGTATTGAATTCATACCGGCCTGGAAATCAGGAGTCTGGTGGAGAAAGCTGCTTGTCCGTATGGAGAGAATGGATCTTGCATGTGTTGTAGGGGGAGGTTCTTGTGTGTCAGAAAGAAAAGGACAAAACAGGGCCGCTTATCGCTCGTAGGGGCCTGTGGGACTCCACATGGAAAGCGGTGTCGAAGCTCAGGAGGCCTATCCACTGTAGATCTTTAGCCTTATCGAGGTCAGGACCCTATTTATGCCAAACCTGCAATATGAGATCCCCTTTAAGGAGTTGCCTACATGTGGTGGTTTGATGCAAAGGAAAATAGTAGCAGGTATTCCGTGTCTTTAACAATTGTGTAAAAGATAGGATTTTGGAAGCTGCAGCTTGTAATGCAGCAGTGATGAAATTTTTGCTTCCTAAAATTGCTTTAGCTGTACAACTGTTGGGACAGGAACCCGTGGGCCGCTTCTGATCCAGTGGCTCTCTTTTTATCTTTATCTATTAGAAACAGAACCTTAACAAATAAAAATGGTAACAGTGGTGTTGATTCTGATGTACTTGTGAACCCCAACCAGCCAGTAAAACATTAGTGGTTCAGACTAGAATGAGTGTCTCAACCTGTGTTAAATAGAAAAATCCTATATGTGAGCAAAGAAGGTCACAGTGTTGCTAGGACCTACAGATTTAATACTATTCATATGTTAGATCTTGTACAGGGTAAGCTAAAATGGTAATGTCAGAGAGCATTTTGAGGACATAGTTGACTAAGACAGTTACGATGACAGTTCAAGGCTTGATGATGAATACTGGGTAAGATGTGATGGAATTAATCAAAACAGAACTAAGAGAAGCTGCAATGCTTAAATAAACAATATTGGCAGTTTTAAACTTGTGAATGTAACAGGGAGACACTGATTGCTGTTGCTGTCATTTCCTGCTTACTGTGGTCAACTGGTAGGTCACTGTGTGAACAGCATACTGAACTAGATGAACACTTGGTCTCATCCAACGTGGCTCTTCTCAGCATTCTTATGAGTGTCAACTAAAGGGAGAACATTGTAAGAAAAGTAGCATATTGAACACTTGTGTGACATTATTCCCATTGCTAGGAAAGTGGGTGGTTTCCATGCAGGTACACCTGAATCAAAAACTAGCATAGGAAGAGAACATGAGTGAGCCCTTGCAGGTGGAATAATATTCAAAATATTCAGGAATAACACAGATGTTATGGTGGCCCTTCTGCTGTCCCCCCACCAGCAGAGACAGAGGACTGCTCATGCAATACTGCTATGACATTGCATACAAATGTTGGTTCAGGGAGCTGTATGCCAGGAAAGAGTTCTCAGACGTAAGTCTGCTTCTACCTTAAGTAAAGACACTGCTAAAATGGTAGTTATTGATAGAGCCAGCTCTGGAGCTTAGGGAGAGTTAGAGCATTTACCTTGCTCAAGCTGGAAATCGCTGTAGATAGTTGGTAGACATAGTGATAGAGGTCAGAGAGGGGAGGCTAAAATCACACTCCCTGCATCTACCCTGTGTTGTTTTCCCTCTGAAATTGGCTAGGATTTTGTGTGTAACCAAACATTGATTTCATGGATGCTCACAGGAAATAATGGGACATGTCAGTCTGGTCTGTGAAATGTGGAACATTCAACAGTGTAAACAAAGGGTCTTTACTCCTATTGGATGTCATCCATGGACAGGATACAGTTTGGTCTTCAGCTCCTTGCTTTTAATGTTAAGGTATACTAGCTGATTTTATACTGTCAAATTTAGTTTTAATTGGCGTTATTTAAATGATTAATTAGTCTTGCTCACTAAGAGTCCTTGTCATAGAAGGTCCTGCAAATTTCTTTGGGCTTGATTGCAAAATATGAAACAAACCCATGCATTGCAATATTTCACTGGCCTTGCATTACTTTTCAGTGTCAGATTCGTCAGAGCACACATTGCATTTTCTATCAGTAATTAAAACATTGAAGTATTATATTTAAATTGAAGTTGACCCAAGTCCTTACTGAAGCTTGCAATTTTCATTACTAATATTTTGCTCAGTTATTTACTTGAATCATCCTTTTTTGTTGTTGCAGTTAATGTAAAATGGGGCAAGGAGAAATTTGATGCTGTCGAGCTAAATACTGATGAACCACCAATGGTATTCAAAGCTCAGCTATTTGCTTTAACTGGTGTTCAGCCTGACAGACAGAAAGTGATGGTGAAAGGTGGGACTTTAAAGGTAAAGTTTGAAAATTATTTTACCACACTTCCATTTCATACATTAAGGTTCAGTCCTATACATGTAGGACTTTTCTGTCTAAACAACTTTGTGCATGACTTAGTCAAGTATGCAGGCTGGGATAGGGCAAACTGTAGGACTTTTCTGTCTAAACATGCATAGGATTTTATCCTTAATCTGTTGGTGACATTCTGATCTGTAGAGAAAGTATCATTATAGGGATTGTGGCATATAGGTAGGAAAGCTGCTCAAATTTAGCAGCTCCCTTCCCTTTTGCTGAGAGTGGTATATAACAGCTTTAAATAAGTTAATAGATAAGCACCAAATATTATTTTTTATTTCTATATAACTTAGTACTTCTTTCTATATACCCATTTATCAGGGCAACTTAATTCATGGCTACATGCTTGCTAATATTTTGCCTTGGATGTTTTAATGGCTTTTAGAACTGCTGAGTCATTATAATAGTTTTTGCAAACTGCTTATATTTATT